>NW_006408614.1:616925-657939 GCF_000296735.1 Chrysochloris asiatica | reverse complement strand
AAGGTAACTTAGTCTCACCGAGTGTCTTTTATGTGACATCGGGATTCATTTCTAACAACAGTGTTTCATTCTGTTGTGTATAAGGTCACTATGAGTCAGAACCAACTCAACAGCACCTAACAACAAGCAATAGCATGGTCCAATAAAACTTTATTTATGGACATTGAAAAAAAAAAAAGAAACGCTGGTGGTCCAGTGGTTAAGTGCGCAGCTGCTAAGTGAAAGGGCTGGTAGTTCGAACTCACCGAGTGGCCCCGCTGGAGGAACAGTTACTGATGTTCTCTCAGAAAGATGCAGCCCTGAGAACACCGTGGGGCAGTTCTATTCAGTTAAGTGGGATCACTTTGCTTTGGCATTGGTTCCACAGCACCTAATAACAACAGTATTCCATAGATCTCATCCGTTTCAGAAAGTCAACTCTACACTTAAACTAGGAGGTGCTGAAAAGTTTTCTCTGGCTTGGACCTTTTGTCCTTGAGTCGAGTATGACTCACAGCTACTGCATGTGATGAACATGGACTACCCCACAGAGTTTTCTCGGCTGTAATCCTTACAGAAGCAGACCACCAGAACTTGCTCCTTGGAGCCACTGAATGGGTTTAAACAGCTTTTAGTTAGTTGGAGTTAAATTAAAATTTTCTTCTGGGAGTCTTCATCAAGTCAAATAGGACTTAAGATGTCTATAAATCATGTATGACCGCAAGAATAATGTTTAAAAATTGAAAAGACAACCAAAAAAACATTGTTAGTTATAAAAATAGGCAGCTGGACTCCATCTGTTCTCAGTTTTCTATCTGTAAAATGGGAATAATAACAGTCCATACCTCATAGGACCACTGTTATTAAATAAATGACTTAATGCATGTAGAATCTCTCACAGAGGACTTTCTGCTTAGGAACTAGCCATCAATTCCCACAGTAAGGGTAACAGCTGCAACTACACCAAAATCTAAAGAATAGACAGGCTTCTCTCATTGGTAAAATTATCCTTGAATTTTAGTCCTTACGCATTTCAAAAGATATATGTCTGACACTCTGGACAGACTGGGTGGTCTTGAGTAAATCTGAATCACTGCTATTTGGCTTATGATCCCCCAAGGCAGCATGGGTCCAATACCTAACAGGCAACTAATGAACCTTTCTTGAAACTGAGATGGCAGTCACGTGCTGAGAGCTGAGTGCCTTCTGTCTTCTGAAGTTTTTCTCTACATTTCTCTTTTGAAATGATTGATTTATGCTTGTGGGTAAAATGTTGATGTCAGAAAAACTCAGTTTGAATAAGAGAACAGATTTTTTTTTTTTTTAAATCAAGGAAAACGCAATTTCCCTGGTAAAGCAGTGTTGGTATTTGAGCGCTTTGTGCACTACAGTCACATTTATCACAGGCTGCCAGAATGACAGCTATTCCTACATTTCTACTTTCTCATTTGTGTGGAGAAAACTGATCCTGTAAACCCAACACCTCTCCAGTCTGCAACCCCGCTGTCCCTAACAGACGCCTTCACACACAGCCAATGAGCAGTCAGTATTAGGTAGGTTGTTAACAACTCTCAAAGGATGTCCTAAAATGCATAGATCGCAAAGTAGAGAAGGAGCCTTCAGTTCTCAGTGTGCTGTAGTAGAGTGATGTTCATCACCTCCTTGCTCTAAAACCAGTTGCTAAGGATTGGAGTCCAGGAATAATGACCCATCTGTATCAGAGTAGAACAGCTCCGTAGGGTTTCCAGTGTGGTCTTCCTATATTAGTAGATGCCAGGTTTGTAATTCCAAGGCACCTCTGAATGAATTCAAGCCAACCTTTTGTTTACTAACCAAGCAGTTAAATGTTTGCGCCATTCAGGAGCTCCCCTTCCTGTAATGTAAAGATTATTTTCTCTAAAGGAGCTCTGGTAGTGTAGCAGTTACGAATTGGGCTATGAACCTCAAGGTCAGCAGTTTGAAACTACCAGCTGTTCCACAGGAGAAAGATAAGGCTTTCTGCTCCCGTAAAAACCTGCTCCTCGGAAACCCTGTACAGGGTCGCTATGAGTCGGAACTGACTCCATGGTATGCACACAACCACCACACCTAATGTCTTTTAGCTAGAAAGTTGGAGAATTCTGCCTCACTAGTGAAAGTTGGGTGGGGAAACTGTTTCCCATTCATTGGCAAATGATGTTTAGAAATAAAACAAAGCTTGTCTGTCATAAGGAATCCTGGTGTGACATTGTAGATTCAGCCCAGACTGCTAACCACAAGGTAGTGTCAGACCCACCTGCTGCTCCTCAAAGTCCTACACAGAGTCCCTAGGATTCGGAAGTGACTCAATGGCACTTAATAACAACAATAAAAACAGCAACAACGACAACATATGGCGTTTTTTATTTCTCACCAAAACCCCTTTTCAGTGTTTTGCTGCAGTTTCCCTGAATGGAAGGCAAACAAATCTACCTGTTGTACCTAAATACCAAAGACTGACACAATCATGTAGGAAAAGAACCATAATGCCCTGATTTAATGACTTTCCAGTTTGAATAGAGTGCTTATCTTCCAGAACAAAATGATCTTCCATCCAAAACAAGTCACAGTATTCACTAGAGCAGAACAATGGATTCTGTAAAACATTTTCGTTTGAGCCACAAGGTCAGTGGTTCAAACCCACCAGTTCAAACACTATGCAGGGCGGCTATGAGTCAGAACTGACCCAAAGACACTTAGCAATAACAACAACGACCTTGAAGACTTAATCCTTAAGTGTTGCTTGTTCATTGCCATCAAATAGGCTATACAGAGCAAGAACATAGTTCTGCGTTATCTTTGAGCCCATTGTATTGTCTCATGTGTAGTACCCTCCAACCTGGAGGGCTCGTCTTCCAGCACTACATCAGACAAAATTCTGAAGTGATCCACAAGGTTTCCATTGACTCCTTTTTGGAAGCAGATCAACAGGTTTTCCTCCCAAGTCTGTCTTAGTCTGGAAGCTCTGCTAACACTTATCCACTGTGGCTGCTCTGCTGATATTTGAAATACATGTGGTGTAGCTTCGAGTATCACAGCAACACACAAGCCACCATGGTGTAGCAAACGGATAATAGGAACCTCACATGCCATGTTAAGTAGAAGCTCTAAAGAAATCTAGCTCTCTCCTCATCTGGAGCAAATGGGAGTGGAGTAAAAAGACTCGAGGGAAACACATAGTGTGAGCTTCATGTCCAGCAGCCTGATGCCAGAAGAACTCGATGGTGCCCGGTTACCACTGTGGATTGCTCAGGTCAGGATCCCAGTAGAAAGTCGTGGACAGAGAGGGAGGAAGAAGCTGTAAAATAAAGTTCAAAATCATAATAAAGACCAGACTTCCTGGTCTAATGGAGATCAGTGGGTGAAAGCCCTGAGACTGTGGCCCTTAGGGACCCTTTTAACTGGAAGTGAGTCCACCCCCAGGAATCAGCTTTCAGTCAAATAGACAGACAGGGACTCTAGGGAGGTATGTACTTTTCCATACTATCAACTCTCAGAGACCAAAAAGGCAGCATTTGCCCCAAAACAAAGCTCAGAAGGCAAGAAGTGGCAGGAAAGAAGGGTGCGTGGAAATGTGAATGGCAGGGGTGGGGGTGGTGTGCAGCCAGTGTTACGAGACAAAATCTGTACCAATTGTTGACTGGAAAACTAACGTGCTCTGTCAATTTTCATACAAACTACAATTAAAAAAGTGAAATAAAACCCTCCAGTAGCTCCTCAGAAAACCTACACAGGATCACTGTGAGTCAGAACCAACTTGATAGCCCTAACAACAACAAAGTAGAGGGTTGGAGAAAAAGAGGAAGCCCTCCAACGAGATGGACTGGCACAGTGGCAGAGGTGTTGGGCTCCAGCTTAGCAACAATTGTGAGGTTGGCCCAGGACTGGGTAGTGTTTTATTCTGTTGTGCATAGGGTCGCTATGAGTTGGTACCAATTCAATGGCATCTAACACAACAACAATGTAAGGTTTCAATGCCTAGTTTTTTGGAGTAGATCACAGGTTTTTCTTTAAAAATGCAAGCTGACTGCCTCATCTTTCTCCAAACTTTCTGTTAGCAGCCCAGTGCTTAATCCGCTGCGTCATGTGCTTAACTTTTTTCTTTTTTTTAAAGTTTTTATTGTGAATTGAGTGATAGTTTACATGGGAGACCATCCTATCATATTTCGTTTCACTGCAATGATTACAACCCTCTCCATGTGTCATTGTTCAACAATATTTGCTTCTATTCCCTCTGTTTTTTATTGGCTGTGCTCAACAACACACAGGAATATACAATCATTTAAACAACAAAAGGGTACATTCTGCACATATGCTTAACATTGTGGTTTTATTATGTAGAACAGAGCCTGGAATAGATTAAATTTTCAGTAAATGAATGATGTGTAGAATCTTGTTGTTAGGTGCCATTGAGTCAGCACTGCCTGGTCCTCAGTCCTGTGGCATCCTCACAAGTGTTTTATTTGAGCCCATTGGTGCAACCACTGTGTCGATCCATTTCACTGAGAGCATTCTTCTTGTTTGCTGACGCGTCCTTTATCAGTGGAGTCCTAGTGTGGCACTGTGGGTTTATGTGCTGGACTGTAAGGTCAGTGATTCAAGCTCACCAGCTGCTTCTTGGAAGCCCTATAGAGGGTTGCTATGGGTTGGAACTGACTCAAAGGCACTTAATAAAAACAATAAATTGGAGTAGAACTAATAGCAATGGATTTGTGTTGGTTTTATAGTTGTTGTTGTTTTTTTTTTGTGTGTGTGTGTGTGTTTTGTTGTTGTTGTGCTTTGCCAAGCATGATGTTCTTCTCCAGAGACTGGTCCCTCCTGATAACATGTCTAACATACATGAGACGAAGTCTTTCCATCCTTACATTTAGCTGTACTTCTTCCAATGCAGATCTGTACATTCTTCTGGAAGTCCATGGGATAGCCAATATTCTGTTTGAACTGCAAGATTGGTGGTTCAAGCTCACCAACTGCTCCTTGAAAACCCTATACAGAGTTGCTATGGGTTGGAACCGACTTGACAGCATTTAATAACAACACAACAACACAGCAACCGTGCATCTGGTTGTTTGGTTCTGTATGTGTGTGCCCTTTAGCTGGAATAGTTCAAAGGCATAAAGTATATTTGTTAGTCATGTGGACTATAGTAAAAAAGTATAAATGATGCTATTTCTGTCTTTATGAGATATTTTTTTGGGTATTTATGCTTATGTTGGAGTCCTGGTGTGGTGCTGTGGGTTAATACGCCAAAGTGCAAAGCCGTTTGAACTGCAAGGTTGGTGGCTCAAGCTCACCAGCTGCTCCTTGGAAACCGTATCCAGGGTCGCTATGGGTCGGAACTGACTTGATGGCACTTAACAACAACAATGCTTATGTTATAATGTACTGTTGAGCATACAAAATTGCTTTCCTTAACCTCCCATGAGCCTGGTTGGGATCATCTCAGTTAAAGTCTAACCCAACTCTCCCATTTTAAAAAGCTTTTACTATTCATCTTCTTTTGTAAGGAGAAAAGACTCATTTGTAGCTTTTCTTTAAAAAAGAAGTACAATTCGAAATAAGTACAATAAACCTTGGTCAGACCTCCTTATGGTTTTGAAACTAGATTTAAAACAATTTAAAAATGTGTGTATGTGTATCTGGGCTTTAATGAATTGTGGAGAGGGACGTTAAGAGATTGCAACATAAAATGGGATTAATATTCTAATGATTTCTGAGCCTTCCAGCAAATGACCAAACCCCAAACCCAACCAGTCACCATCATTCAGTTTTGACTCACAGTGATCCCAAGTATTTCAGAGCAGCTTCACACTCCATAGTGTTTTCACTGGCTGACTATTGGAAATAGATTCCCAGGCATTTCTTCCCGGGCACCTTGGGGCTGACTCAACCTTTTGGTTAGTAGGTGATCCATTAATGTACTGCATTCCCTAAAATTCCCTCATCAAACAGTGGTGCCAGCCACTCCTTTCTCTCTCTCTCTCTCTCTCTCTCTCTGTCTTTCTCTCTCTCTCTCTTTCATCAAATCTTTGTCCAGCACTAACTTGGGAAAGAGCCACTAGTATTTCTTATGTATGTTCTGCTCATTCTGCTTTGGAAAAAGAAATTTGTACCCCCTGCCTCATCTAAAGACTGGATTAGAAGTTAATGCTATTTGGCAAAAAAAAAAAAAACAAACAAAAAAACAATGCTAGCATTTTGAATTCTTGCTCTAGGTCAAAATCAGCCTTCCTTTCAGGTACTCAACTGAGTATGTAAACTGAAAGTAAAGTTCCCCAAAGTCCTAGCTGCTTACCACTCAGCCAATGTCTTTCTTCACAGGCTCCTTGAGACTGTGCTGTTCTTGTGTGGAGCTGGTAACAAAAACCAAGCTATCCATGTGGGACCGGCAATCAGCAGCTGGTCATGGCTCTCTTGAGGCCAGCTTTCTTAAAAGGCTACCCTAGATTCATTAAATGTAACAGTTCACATAACCACCATCTGTTTGTTCCTCAGAATTGCCTTGCCAATCCATGACCCCGGCACACTTTCCACTTGCAGTCTCTGTAAAGGTCCACTTTGTATGGGCTCTTGTTGGAATCAGCATCCAAGAAGAGCAGTTTTAATTGCTCGTTACTGAGGTGTTCTACTCTGAGCCTTTAGTTTAGAAGATTCCAATATTATCATGTCCCATGACTTTCCCAAATGTCTCTTCATCAAATCAAGAAAATAGCTCCAATTTCAATCATTTAAACCTACCAGCATCTCTTTGGAAAGTCTATACAGGGTCGTTATGAGTAGGAACCCACCGGATGGCATTTAGCAGCAATAACAATGAGCCAGTATTATTTCTAGTTGCCATTAAGGTGTTCTTGTCAGGCACCATCTAGGCTGTTGGGATCCTGCTGCACATTCCTCTACTTCTTTTCAGAATGTGATCTTTTCCATTAAAGAAAAGAACTCTCAAGGAGGCTGGTAGAGAGAGTTCATGCACTGCAAAGAGACTTTCCTATTGGGATGATTGAACTTAGAGAAGGATTTGCAAGGAGGCCCTGTTAGTCATGTGGACTATAGGAAACAAGTATAAATGATAATATTTCTGTCTTCATGAGATCTTTTTTTGGGTACCTATGCTTATGTTATAATGTACTGTTGAGCATACAAAATTGCTTTCCTCAACCTCCCATGAGCTACTGGTGCCAATAGCTAGTTACTAACTGAAATGATGGAGGCTCAAGTTCACCTAGAGGCACCAAGAAGAAAGGGCTGGTGATCTATTTCTGAAAAATCAGCTTTTGAAAACCCTTTGGGGTGCAGCCCTACTCTGACACACACGGGGTCACTGTGATTCAGAGCCAACTCCACAGTGACTGGTGGTGGTTGTTCAGTGCTTTTGAGTTGGTTCCGACTCATAGCAACCCTTTATAGGGTTTTCACAGAGTGGTTGGTGGGTTTGAACTACTGACCTTGAAGTTAGCAGTCCACTGCTTGTCCTACAGTGCCATACCAGGACTGTTGTTGTTAAGTGCCTTCAAGTCGGTTCTGATTCACAGGGTTTCCAAGGAGCGCTTGGTAGGTTTGAACTGCCGACTGCAACTCAAACCGACCTTGCGGTCCAGTCTGATCTTGAAGCACCACACCAGGACTGCATTTGGGAAGTGGATGTCTAGTGTTCAGTTGTGTATCCAGGAAGCAACCTTTGCAAAATGCTGTGAGTTGTCTTTCTTCTGACTCCTCTGAGTCCTGCTATGGTGCTGTAGGATCGGCACTGGACTGTTAACTGCAAGGTCGACAGTTCAAACCCACCAACCACTCCTGGGAGACCCTGTAGAGGATCACTATGAGTGGAAACCATTGCAGTGGCACTTAACAACAAAAAACATCTCTGGTTCCAAGGGGACATGTGGTCCTTTAAGGCTGCAAGATTGAGTTTGCTAATTGTGTCCTGCCTCAGAGGAAGAAAAGCTTTGCATTTCTAATTGCCTTTTAATTCTTTTTGAAAACATTTAGGTCAGCAAAATATACGGTCCCATTCTGAGTGCCTATTGAATACTGATTTTAAATATCTTATGCTTCTAGCCAGCTCTTGGTAAATGCGGTTGAAAGAACAGCTACGTTCGTTCCCTCAGAATAATCATTCTGAGAAGCGTATTCTTTTTCTGGTATGGATTTTCAAGTACCTCTCAGTCTCCAGTAAAATTGAAACAAAACCCAGAGGCAGTTCTCGAGGCTCACTAGTTTGATCAACCAGCTGAATCTGAAGCATTATTTGAACCAGATTCACATTCAGTGGGGATCTTGCTAATACCAGGATTTGGCATTTATTTGCTCACTTCGGAATCTTTTCATGGATGATGCTAGTTTGCATACTGTCAAACTTCTTCTCCCTCAGACGCAATTTTGAGTTTTTAGCCTTGGTTTCTCTGACTTTTTGTACTTAATCTGAGTGGCACACAGTGAAGTGCTGGGCTGCAAAATGAAAGGTGGGTGGTCCAAACCCACACAGCAGATCTTCCCAGAAGAAAAACCTAATAATCAGTTCCCATAAAGATTTAAATCCCCCAAATCCACTGTCAATGAGTTGACTCCCATTCACAGTGACCCTATAGAGACAGATTATGAGACTACATCTTTATCAGTGCAGACAGCCTCATATTTCTTCTGAGGAGTGGCTGGTGGATTTGAACTGCTGACCTTAAGGCTAACAGCCCAATGCCTAGCCCAAAATGTCACAAGGGTTCTTTTCTGTAACAAGTGCAGCTCAGAAAACCCATGGGGCAGGTCTACACTGTAGCATTGGGTTACGGAGTCGAAATTGACCTGAAGGTCCCTTGCCACAACAGTTCACTGATGCCTTGTGTTTACCTGTCTTTTCACAATGAAAAAAAACAAAAAAACAAAAAAAAAACCCACCATCTTGTTTGCAGGAATACAACCAAGGATGAAAAATGAGTTTGACATTTTGACACATTGTCTTCTGTGTTGCTTGTTTGATGCTGTTGCCATAGTAACATTCAGTATATCTTGAGGTCAGCAGCAATAGTCCTTTTTGTGCTGATAACTTTCAAATTAGATTTTTAAAACATCCTGGCTAAATACCTTTTTTTAAGTATATTAGGATGCTGGAGAGGAAAGCTTAGGAAACCTAGGTCTCTGATCTGAAGTATGTCAGACAGTGAGTCACTAAAGACCTGGAAGTGAATTCACGTTATTTATTCATGTGAGTTTACAATGTATTAACCTGGAGATTGATTTTAGCAATAAAGGTTTAAACACTTTTTGATTATCAGAATGCTTTGTGCTTGTGTTGGGAAGAAAAGAAAAATGGCAACTCAGGTGCAAGTATTTGATTCTAGGGCATAATCACAAGAGAGATTTTTATTTTATTAAAGAGACTCATTTGTAGTATATTATGCTGAGATCTCATTAATGAGCCATGGGAAGCATTTTAGAGTCCAGTTTCCTAGTGGGATCAACTGATTCTCCAAATCACTCCTTCAGAGGTCAGAGATGAATTGTTGTTGTTGTTAAGTGCCGTCGAGTTGATCCCAACTCATGCGACCCTGTATAGGGCTTCCAAGGAGCAGCTGGTGATCTTGAACTGCTGAACTTGCAGTTCAAGTGACTTTGCAGTGTGACGCATTAGCCCACAGCGCCACACCAGGATTCCAAAGATGAGTTAGGGTAGTTCATATATATGTATATGTGAGGATGGCACAGGACCAGTGGTCAGTGCTTCATTCTGCTGTACGTAGGGAGACCATGAGCTGGAGCTGAGTCAACAGTACCTAACAGCCACCACAGGTACACAGGAGTCTTTGGATGGTGCAAATAATGAACTTGATCAGTTACTGATACAGAAGTAAAGAGGTTCTAGTCAACCCAGAGGTGCTTCAAAAGAATGTCTTGGAGATAAAGTTCTGAAAAAACAGCCACTGAAACCCCAGTGGAGCACAGTTTTTTACACTGCCCCACATGGGATCACCATGAATTGGAAGGAACTCAATGATGGTTTATTGTAGTTATCAGCTACCTGTGGTCACCATATTGCTGCAGAGCAAACCACCCCAAAACTCAGTGGTTTACAGTCATACACATATATTTTCCTTCAGTTTGGGTGATTCTACTGATAAGGGCCAGACTCAACTGAGAAGGAAGAGAGAAAGTAGTAATGTGCCTGTTCAAATCTTTGCTGTGCCAAATTTGCTACTTTTTCTCCAACACAAGTAACATGTGAAAGCTAAAGACAGAGTGAGAGGGACTTATAGAGTTACATGGTGAGATGATTGACCATTCATTGGGACCATTCATAGACACTTACATTGTGGCTTTCATACTCCTATTATTGTTAGATGCCACTGAGCCCACCCCAACTTATGACGACTTTCTGAGAAAGAATCACCACCCACTCTTGTGCTGTTTTCATAACCAGTGGATGCTTAACTACATCCTGTGGATACTGTGTACTTTGATCATCTTCCGAACTTGGGTGATCATTTTCTAACACTATACTGGATCATTTTCTATTGTGATCCTTAGGGTTTCTATGAACTAATTTTCAGAAGTAGATCACCAGATGGTTTTTTCCTAGTCTGTCTTAGTATGAAAGTTCTGATGAAACCTGTCCACCTTGGCTGACCCTCCTGGTATTTGAAATACTGGTGGCGTAGCTTCCAGCATCACAGCCACACACAAGTCATCACAGTGCAATACCCTGACAGACGAGCAATGGGTTCATACACCAACAGGATGCTCATTTGACTAATCTGAATTCAGTCACTCTGAAAAGATTTGCTGAAAGCAATCACTGAGACTCCATTTAGAGATGAGGAATCGTATATAATCCATGAATTAAATTTGCTCTACCACCTCAACATTCATGGAAGCAGCAGTCAAGAAATCCAACGACAGATTGCATTAGGCAAATCTGCTGCACAAGACCTCTTTAAGGTGTTCAAGAGCAAAGATGTCAATTTGAGGACTAAAGTGCACTTGACCCAAGCCTTAGTATTTTCAGTTGCCTCATATGCATGTGAAAGTTGAAGAATATATAAAGAAGACTGTAGAAGAATTGATGTATTTAGGTTGAATTGGAGAAGAATATTAAAGATACCATAGACTGCCAGAAGAACAAACCAATCCATTTTGGAAGAAGTGCAACCAAAATGATCCTCAGAAGTCAAGATGACCAATCTTTGTCTTTCAGACTTCATAAATATTATGAGGAGGGACCAGTCCCTGGAGAATGATAGCATGCTTGGTAAAGTAGAGGGACAACGAAAAAGAGGGAGACCCTCAGTGAGGTAGATCTGCACAGTGGCTGCAACAATGGGTTCAAGCAGAGCAGAAACTGTAAGGATGACACAGGACCAGGCCTTGTTTTGTTCTGATGTACATAGGGTCACTAAAGATCAGAACCAACTTGTTGGCACCTAGCAACAAGCAATGCCACCCCAAAGTAGATTACTCGAAATACAGTGATAACTTGCCTTTTTTGGTTAATTAAAGGTTAAAGACAATTTGAGATATTTCAGAACTTGTTCTTACTCTTAACAATCAGCTATGTCCACTCCACTTGGGCAAGCCATGTCATTTCGTAGACCAATCACAAGGCTGGGGTGTCAGAGAAAGAATTTGTAAACTTTTAAGCTGTTACTGATCAGTTAGCAGGATTTAAATCAGGCTACATGACTAATAAAATTTCAAATCCAACATCTGTCGCCATATTCCCAACCCTTCTCTTGGATTTGTGGGGCATGACTCGTTGGTAGATCTCTTGGTAAATCTGTTTGTTTATATATGAACACAAGGCTGCCCTCCACTTACCACAGGTGGGATTTTCTGTATCCCACCAGAATGTGTTTATACAGGTGATTTCAAGAACTTCACAATAGAGTGTTCTTTGGGTGGCTTGTCCATGAGGAAGAGAACCCATAGTCCAGGTTGGAGTGGATTTCTAATTATCCGTAGGTGGATAAATCAAATAAAGGCAACTCTACCCTTTAACTTTTTCTTAACAATATTTTCTGCCTTGCTTTATTTTAAAAATTTCCCCTCTTAACTTGTGGTTTAGCCAAGACAAAGAAAAGCCCTTTAAGTATGTTAAGTCACCCTGTTGTCCTTACTGGGTTCTTCCCTGGGGAGGGTTGAAGCCCAGAGGTGGTGGTAGTTGGTTATGTGCTGTGAAGTGGTTCTGACTCATAGCGACCCTGTACAGGGTTTCCGAGGCTGTAAATCTTTACGGGAGCAGAAAACCTCATCTTTCTCCCGTGGAACAGCTGGTAGTTTCAAACTGCTGACCTTGCGTTTTGCAGCCTGATTCGTAACCATTACGCTACCAGAGTAAGGTCCAGGTAAAGTTGTTGTGTTCATGATCAATTTTAGGAGCTCAGCTGCCTGAGAGGAACAGGCCAGGTTACAAAAGGAGTTTTTGGCCAGGGTCTAGGTTGCTTGTATCCACATGCAGCCACACAATTTATTGAAGGTTGGGAAATTCCTGGAACATAAGTACTAACCTCAAATGGTAAAAGTGAATGAGTTGGGAATTAAGGGGATACGTCAAAAAGTATTGTGGTTAGGGTTCCAGATCATACCTGCACAGAGTAATTCCAAACAAAACGTTGTTTAAGCCTGTTTGTGATCAGTGAATAGCTGTAGACAAGTTCCCTCAGTAAGAAACTTCAAAAAGTTCTTGAAAGAAAGTTTAATTGAAACCCCCATGTACTTGTCTTAGTCATAGGGTGCCTTCAGATTAAAAAATCCAATCAACACAGTGATTTCTGAGCGGAACCGTTGGACCAGGTAAATTCAGGGCAGAGGTGTCAGCTCGGAAGGTTATGTCACTGTTTTGTGGGATTCCCAAAGCTTAATCGTAATAGATTTTCTATCAAGGACAATCAAAGGGGTTTGTTAGGGAGACGTTTTAAGAAAATTGAGAACTGCGTTGGTGAGAATAAAGTCAGGAAAGTTGTACCTAGGAATTTTTAATTTTTTTATTTTTCCATCATAACAATGTAATGGTAGCAAGGCTGTGCTATGAGAATTTCATTGGGAAATCTTAGCCCATCCTTCTCCTCCTTTAGGCTTCTTTTTATCTTCAAACTCAAAGATTGAAAAGGAACATGAATTAATTCCCTAGGGGATGCCCAAACTGCTGCTTTGATGTGGTGCAAATAAAACAGCATAGAATTCTTTGAGGAAGGATTGGTGTTGTGAAGCACCGTGGAGTCAGTTCCCACTCATAGAACCCTGTATAGGGTTTCCAAGGCTTTACATCTTCACAGGTACAGAAAGGCTCCTTTCTCCCATGGAGCAGCCAGTGGGCTTGAACTGAAGACTTTGTGGTTTGCAGTCCAGTGCTTATCATATAGAACCACTGCGCTCCCTAAGGAAGCAGTGGGTGTGTGCAGTGGAGTCGGTTTCCGACTCATAGCGACCCTGTACAGGGTTTCCGAGGCTGTAAATCTTTACAGCAGAAAGCCTCATCTTTCTCCTGTGGAACAACTGGTAGTTTCGAACTGCTGAGCTTGCGGTTCGCAGCCCGATTCTTAACCACTACGCTACCAGAGGAAGGTTTAGAGAGATGGAAACAGCACCTTCAGAAGTGTATAGACCTAGATGGAGGATGTGTCAAGAAACAGTAGCTTCCTGTTTTGATATTTTTGTTTGATAGAGATTTCTGTGATTTTGTAGCAATAGTTTTTTACTTACCCTCATATTATTGATACTTTAGTTGTCCAGTTCTGCTGTAACTAACGGAAACATCAAAGTAGGTAGCATTAGTAAAGAGAAGTTTATTTTCCCACACTTTAGGAGCTAGAAGTCCAAATTCAGGACCTTGGCTGAAGGGCCAGCCTTTCTCTCTGCATCCACTGGCTCCAGGGGAAGGTCCTCGTCTCTTTTCAGCATCTGTTTCTTAGCTCCCTGGAAGTCTCCTGTGGCCAGGCATCATCTCTGCTTGCTTGCTTCATCTGCTCTTTGATATCTCAAAAGGGATTAGCTGAAGACATACACAGCCGTAATAAGCCTCTTTGTTAAGTGCCGTAGAGTCAGTTCTGACTCCTAATGACCCTATATAGGATTTCCAAGGAGCATCTGGTGGGTTTGAACTACCAACCTTGTGTTTTGCAGTCCAGTGCTGATCCTACAGCACCACACAAATACACACAAAGCCTGTGCTCAAGTGGAATTGTAAACACTATACGAAAAATTAAACTCACACACATGATGCTTTGGAACACAATAGAACTAGAAAACTGGGTTTCTGAAGCTAAGTGTTTGTGGAGCCAGATAGCCTCCTCTTTCTCTCACAAAGTAGCTGTGGGTTTGAACTGAAGGCCTTGCGGTTAGTAGCCCAATACTTAATCTACCATGCCACCAGGTCACAACACATGTTTTGGGGACACAATTGAATCCATAAAGGTACCTATGTAGCCTCCACATCTTGCCCATTGTATTCCTGATAGCATCTGCTGTTTCCCTTCACTGTTTGTCCTGATACAGACCTGTACCACCCATGGTCCCTCTGCCTGTGCTAAGATTTTGTCTTGCAGGCCATGTTAAAAAATAATTTGCTAGAAAAGGTCAAATTCTGATTCCCATTCAGATCTAAAATGAAGGTTTATTCTACTCATTATTCAATGAAGGAAAGGAACCAGCAGATGTTATAACCCGTTCAAAAGAGGATCCGAAAAAGGGACTCATTTATAGATGTGGGATATTGAAATGAATGCACAAATTGAGGCAAACCATTTTTCCCCGGGCTGGATGTCACTCAAACATCCTCTAAAGGGGACACAATTTGCATGTCAATACACAACAATAATTCTGCATTGCTATCAAGCACTCACCATTTACCAGAGTTATAAAATAGCTCTCAGAAAACCAGATAAGCGTGGGGAGGGGGCACCGCATCTAGAAGATACATAGTTTTTCACTGAGGCACATGCTTTTCCCCTATAAATGGTCAGTCAAACTGTTATTGACTTGACCACTCACCCTGTTAATCAGTTAGTATCAAGTGCATTCCAACTCACGGTGGCCCCATAGAACAGATCTGCTCTGTAGGGTTTTCTAGACTGATCTTTCAGAGGTAGATACTCAGGCCTGTTTCCTAGATGCCTCTAGGTGGGTTCCAACTGCTAGCCTTTTTTTCTAGTTGTTGTTGAGTGCTGTCAAGTTGGTTCCAACTCTTAGTGACCCTGTATAGGGTTTCTAAGAAGCAATTGGTAGGTTTGAACTGCTGACTTTGTGGTCCGCAGTCCAGTGCTGATCCTACAGAGCCATACCAAAAGTCCTTTGGCTAGTAGTTGAATGCAAGGAGACAGCATCATGTCTATCGATACCATTTTTTTTTTTTAAACTTGCTTGCAAACTGTTTATTTGGTTACATCTCACCCAGCCTCACACCAGAATGAGAGCATAAAACACCAACCATCCAGTCCTTAATGACCAAGATGACACAAATGAAGAGAGAGAAAGTTTTCATTTTTAAAATGGTTCTGAGATGAAAGTACTTTTTTTGAGTTATAATCCTAAATCCTTCTTCCAGGAGATTCCAAAACCTTGTCATGGGTCTGCCTGCAGAGTTTTCAGGTTGTTGCTAATGGTTTAGCCTTTGTTGATGTTGTCAGGTGCCATCGAGTTGGAATCAACTCATAGCGACCCCATGCACAGCAGAACGAAACAATGTCTGATCCTGGACGAACCTCACTACCGCTGCCACACTTGAGTCCATCAATGATGCCACCTGGCCGATCCATCTCGTTGGGGGTCTTCCTCTTTTTCTCTGACCCTCCATCTTACCCAGCATGACATCCTTCTCCAGCGACTGTTCTCTCCTGACAATATGTCCAAAGTATGAGAGACGAAGCTTAGCCATCTTGGCCTCTAAGGAGCACTCTGGCTGCACTTCTTCCAAAACGGATCTATTGGTTCTTTTGGCAGTCCATGGTACTTCTAGTATTCTCCTCTAACACCACAATTCAAAGGAATCAATTCTTCTACAATCTTCCTTATTCACTGTTCAGCATTCGCATCCATATGAGGTTATTGAAAGTACCATGTCTTGGGTCAGGCGCACCTTAGTCCTCAAGCTGACATCTTTGCTCTTCAACACTTTAAAAAGTTCCTGTGTAGCAGATTTGCCTAATGCAATATGTCGTCTGATCTCTTGACTGCTGCTTCCATGAATGTTGATAGTTGATCCAAGAAGAATGAAGTCCTTGACAACTTCAGTCTTTTCTCCATTGATCAGAATGTTGTTCACTGGTCCAGTGGTGAGGATTTTTGTTTTCTTGAGATTGAGATGCAATCCATACTGAAGGCTGTGTTCTTTGCTCTTCACCAGTAAAGGTTTAGCCTTAGAAAGAATGAATTTCTCTAGAGTGGATGTGGTGGTGGTTATGTGCCGTGGAGTCAATTCCGACTCATAGCGACCCTGTACTGGTTTCCAAGGCTGTAAATCTTTACAGGAGCAGAAAGCCTCATCTTTCTCACATGCAACAGCTGGTAGTTTCTAATTGCTGAACTTACACCTTGCAGCCTGGTTCGTAACCACTACGCTACCAGAGCTCCTTGTGGATAGTCACATGATATTTCATTATGAGACCCTGTCTTGGTTACCTCGTGTTACTTTACCAGAAATCCCACATGTGATGGCTGCAACAACAACAAAGAAACCAGAGTGTGTCCTCTCACAGTTCAGGAAAGAAGGACTTCTCTCACTGCCAGTTGTTGGGGAAGGTCCTTGTCATCATTCTTCCACTGGGTCTAGGAGTCCCAGCACAGGGACTTTAGGCCCAAAAGACATGCTCTGCTCTCTCTTGACCTCTCTTCCTTGGATGTGTCTGCTCCCTTGTCTAATCTAACAAGAAAATTGACTCAAAATAGAACTTAACCCTGTAGATTTCCTCCTGCCTCATTAGCATAGTGAACCCTAATCCTACCTGATTACCATCACAGAGTTTGTGATTTACAACACATTGGCTAATTACATCAGACCATGAAATGGAGGTTAATTCAGTTAAATCCATTACTGAGAATCATAGCCTAAGTTGACAATAATGTAAACCTCAAACTTATATTTTAGGGTATATCTGTGGTCAGGAATTCAGCTGCTAACCTCAGGGTCAGTTTGAAACTACTGCAGGAGAATGATGAGGCTTTCTGCTCCCATAAAGATTTACAGCCTCAGAAACGCTGTACAGGGTAGCTAAGAGTCGGACCCAACTCGAGTCCACAGCACATAACAATGACAGTAGAAGTAGTCCAATTTGGAATGTACAAGTTAACTTGGTATTGTTGTTGTTAGGTGCCATTGAGTCAGTTACAACTCATTGCGACCCTCTGTACCACAGAAGGAAACACGAGCTTGTCCTGCGCCATCTTCACAATTCTTATGTTAGAGCTCATTGTTGCTTTGTTGTTGTTGCTATGTGCCATTGATTCAGTACCAACTCATAGCAACCCTATGCACAACAGAATGAACCACTGCCCAGTCCTGGGCCAACCTCACAATCGCTACTATGCTTGAACCCATTGATGCTGCCACTGTGCCAATCCATCTTTCTGGGGGTCTTCCTCTTTTTCTCTGACCCTCCGCTTTACCAAACATGATAGCCTTCTCCAGCGACTCTTCCCTCCTGACAATATGTCTGAAGTATGAAAGATGATATCTGGCTATCCTGACTTCCAAGGAGCACTTTGGCTATAATTATTCCAACACAGATCTATTTGTTCTCCTCCATTATAATTCAAATGCATCAATTCTCTTCTACAGTCTTCCTTATCCACTATCCAACTTTCGCGTGCATGTGAGGTTATTGTAAATACCATGGCTTGTCATTGTTGCTACTACTGTCTTAATCCATCTCATTGGGGAGTCTTATTTTTCCTTGGCCCTCCACTTTTACAAGCATGATGTTTTCTCCAGGGAGTGGTCCTTCCTGACAATATGTCCAAAGTGTAAGAGACAAAGTCTCACCATCCTCGCTTCTAAGGAACATATTGGCTGTACTTCTTTCAAACAGATTTATTTGTTCTGGCAGTACTTTCAATATTCATCTCCAGCATCAAAGTTCCAATACACCAATTCTTGTAGGGTCTTCCTTATTCATTGTCCAACTTTCACAAGCATATGACAGGATCGAAAATACCATGGCTTGGGTCAAGTATACATTAGTTCTTAATGTGAAATCTTTGCTCTTTGTCACTTTAAAGAGGTCTTTTGTTGCAGATTTGTCTGATGCAGTGCATCATTTGATGTCTTGACTGCTGCTTCCATGAGTACTGATTGTGAATCCTAGCAAAGTGAAGTTTTTGACCGCTTAAATTATTTTCTCCGTTTATCATGATGTCTGTCCAGTTCTGAAGACTTTTTTGTTTTCTTTACATTGAGTTACAATCCATACTCAAAGCTCTAGTGTTCGATCTTCATCAGTAAGTATTTCAAGTCCTTATCTCTTCCAGCCAGAAAACTTGTGCTATCTGTATATTGCAGGTTGTTTGTAAGTTTTCCTTCAATCCTGTTTCCATGTTCTTCTTCATATAGTCCATTTTATCAGATTATTTTCTTAGCATACGTATTGCTTAAGTATGGTGAAAGGATACAACCCTGGCACACACCTTTCCTGAGTTTAATCTATTCTGTTTGAACGACTGCCTCTTGGTCTATGTACAGGTTCCTCAGTGAACACAGTTAACTGTTCTGGAATTTGCATTTTTCCATAGTTTGTTATGATTTACAAAGTTAAATGACTTTGCATAGTCATTAAAGCACAAGTAAGCCTCTTTCTGATATTCTCTGCTTTCAACAGAGTTGCATCTGGCATCTGCAATGATATCCCTAGTTCCACATCATCTTCTGAATCTGACCTGACTTTCTGCCAGCTCTCTGTCAGTGCACTGTTGTAATCATTTAAAACAATTATCTTCAGCAACATTTTATTTGCATGTGATGTTAATGATACTGTTCAATGATTTCTACATTCTGTTGGATCACCTCTCTTTGGAATGGGCACAGATATGGATGTCTTCCAATTTTTTTTTTTTTTTGTCATAGGCGAGTGAGTACCTACAGTGCAGCATCAGTTTGTTGAAAGATTTCAATTAGTTGCCTGTGAATTCCTGGAGCCTTAGTTTTAGCCCACATCTTCAGTATATCTTATAGTTCTTCCTTCAAATACCATCGGTTCTTGATCATATGCTACGTCTTGAAATGATTGGGCATCCGTCAATTCTTTTTGTGTCAATGACTGTGTATTCATTACATCTTGTCTTGATGTTTCCTGTGTCATTCAGTAGCTTACCCATGTTTTGTTGTTGTTAAGTGTCAGTGAGTCTGTTCCAACTCATAGCACCCTGTGTAAGGTTTCCAGGGAACACTGGTGGGGTTGAACCACTGGTTTTGTGATTATTAATCCAGTGGCTATTCCATAGAAGTAATAGTGGTAGTTGTTGTTAAGTGCCTTCCGGTTGGTTCCTATTCATAGCAACCTTGGATAGGGTTTCTGAGGAGTGACTGTTGAGTTTGAACCGACAACTTGCAGTCCAAACCGATCTGCAGTCCAATGCTGCAGCGCCACACCAGGACTCCTTCAATATTTCAAGTCGAGGCGTGAATGCTTTCTCAAGTTCTTTCAGCTTGGGAAATGCTGAGTGTGCCATATCACTTCAAGGTTGTCTTTCCCAGCATAGCGAGCCATGTGATTGTCCAATTCAAAATGGCTAGCACTAGTTTACTTCAGCTCAGTAATTCCTAAGATTTTTATGAGTTTCATTTCATTTTTGATAACTTCCAATTTTCCTGGATTCATATTTCACATATTCCACATTCTGATTATTAATGGATTTTTGCAGCTGTCTCGTTTCATTTTGAGCTGTGCCCCATCAGCAAACGAAGTTCCTCGAAGCATTGCTTCAGCCACGTCATTAAGATCAACTCTACTTTGAGGAGGCAGTTTCTCCAGTAGTTATAGAAACTCAGATAAGAAACCTATTTATGTGAAAATGTCCAGTCAGGAAATAGGGAAACTAATATAATTTGGGAGTCCTGGTGTGGTACTGTAGAATAAGCAATGGACTGTAAGGTTGGTTTGAACCATAAGGTCAGTGGTGGTATAAACTTCTCAGTCACTTCTTAGAAACCCTATATGAGGTCTCTATGAGTTAGCAAAAACAACAAACTAATTTGAGTCAAAACATAGCATAAGTATTACATCTTTATATGCAGTCTCCTGCCATGTGTTTTGATTGGTTGAAATATGTCTTCTACCTGGAAGGGGGGTGGTGGGTGTCACAGTATATTTAATTATGTGTGTTCTAGAATATTTTTGTGTTCTAAATACTAGTCTATTACTGCTCTAGATTATAATTGACAGAAATGTCATTTAAGATCATCTACTTATTGAAATACTATCTTCACAGTAGATTATATTTGATTCACATGGAAGAATAAAAGTCGTTTGAGACAACAGTGTGCTTTAATATTGGAACCATCCACTAAATGCATTTCCTCCCTATAAAGAAAACTTCCAAATGGCTCAAAGCAAAATTGGGTTAATTGCTTCTTCTGAGTCCACTACCAATAACACATGGCAGTTTCTCCTAGAACCCTGATTGAAGGCATTCTTCCTGAATGGCAATTAGATGCAGGTAGCCTACAGGTAGTTTCCTGGCCACTTCCTTTTTTCCTGCCTGAAATGAGAATTTCCCACAGGTCAAATTAGACAATGGATTATAACATCCATCTATTGTGTGTTTGAGGGTTTCTGGAAGAGCTAAAGGCCTAACACATAAATCTGCCTTTAAAGCAGCAAGCGCTTTATCGATCTCCATCTGTTGAAAAAGAGGCTGTCTCTAAGCCAAACTCCTTCCCAGGCAGTAATTAGCTAGGAAGATCCTTTGTGGCAGGTAGAAATGGTCAGTCAGCTCTTGGTATCCACAGATGTTTTCATATATAACCTCTCCCATCCTAAAAAAGCAACCCTGTGGCCATCAAATAGTCTCCAACTCACAGTAACCCCATGTATGCCAGAGTGGAACTGGGCTTCATAGGGCTTTCTTCCAAAGCATCTCTGGGTAGACTTGAACCCCCAGCCTCTCAGTAAGCAGCAGAGTGTGTTAGCCATTTTCATCTTCTGTTAATGGACAGGTTGACGTTGTTCTTGTTAAGTGTCATTGAGTCGGTTCTGACTCATATTGACCCTGTATAGGGTTTCTGAGGATCAACTAGTGGATTGAAACCACTGACCTTGTGGTTAGCAGTCCAGTGGTTATCCTACAGAGACATGCCAGCACTATGAAACTGCTTACATAAAGTAACTCTTTGGAGGTAGGAAAGCAGAGGGTGGAGCTCACCACACACTATCAGCAATTTGAATCGAATCCAGGAAGATTCTGTACTTTGGTGAGACTCTGAGTCCACAGATCTTTCAGTTGAGCTGGAGACTGAAGGGTATTCTTGTCGTGGAGACTAGGGCTTTGATGAAGGGAGATGTTGAATCTAGATCTGTTTTTAAACAGGTTGTGAGGAATTTACTTCAGTATTACATTTAGGAGGAAAAGGTTCCCTACCAAATGACCTATGTGGTAAGGACAAAGAGGATTTGAGAACAGGCAGAGGAGAATCCAAGCTGGCCCATCAAGCTGGACCAGGTTTCCCAAGAGCTAAAAGCAGCTTTCTCCAATGAGGCTGCCATTTATTGAGACTTTACAACACAACAGACACTCTGCTGAATATTTATACACTTCACCTCATTTCATCTACTCCCTTCAAAAGGCGCATCATGATATAGGTAGGTAGATAGATAGATAGGTAGACAGATAGATATCTTCTGTCAAGTTGACCTAAATTTGTACTGTGTAGTAGTTACTAATCGGGCTGCAAACCTCAAGGTCAGCAGTTCGAAACTACCAGCCACTCCATGGGAGAACGATGAGGCTATCTGCTCCTGTAAAGATTTACAGCCTTGGAAACCCTGTACAGGGTCGCTATGGGTCGGAACCGACTCCACGGCACATAACAACAATAACTTACATAGCAAAAGAAATGGCTGCCCTGTCTTGTGTCATCAGTTGGCATTCTTTGTTGTGTTGTATGAATCCATCTCACAGGTCTTCCTCACAAGTCTTCTGCTTCACCATGCATCATGTCCTTCTTCAGGGACAGATGACATGGCCATTGCATGCAGGTAGAAAGTAGCCTGATATTACCTATAGGGTTTTCATTGGCTGACTCTGGGAAGTATAGATCCAGTCCTTCCTTTCTCCTCTGTCCTAGTGATCTGCTGGAATTTGAAATAATGGTGATGTAGCTTCCGACATCACCGCAACATGCAAGTTGACAGACGAATGGTTTCCTCCACCATATAAAATTGCTATTTTTATTACATTAGTCCTGGTGTAAGGAGCTCTGGTAGCGTAGTGGTTACAAGTCGGGCTGCCAAACTGATGGTCAGCAGTTCAAAACTCCCAGCGGTTCCACAGGAGAAAGATGAGGCTTTCTGCTCCTGTAAAGATTTACAGCCTCGGAACTGACTCCACGGCACTTAACAACAGTAACAATAAGTTCTGGTGTGGTGCTGTTGGGTAAACACTAGACTGCTAACCACAAGGTCGGCAGTTCAAACCCACCTGTCACTCCTTAGAAACCCTATACGAGTTGCTATGAGTCAGAACCTACTCAACAGCACTTAACAACAACAAATGTACTGTTAGCTTCACAGGTTTTGTTGTTTTTACTGCTGTGTTCCTAGTGTCTAATACAGACAGAAGTATGACAAAAATACTAAGTGATGCATCAAATTGTCCCTCATCACATTTGTTGAAATCTTAACCACTGTACCTGAGGAGAAATCCCTGGTGGTACTGTACAACGAGCACTCAGCTGTGAAGCCCAAGTTTGGTAGTTCAAACCCATAAAGATCCCATAAAGCTTTCAGATCCCATAAAGATTTACAGTCTGAGGAACCCTATAGGGTAGGGATCAACATCATGCCAGTGAGTTTGGTTGTGGTTTTGTTTCATACCTGAGAATACATATATAGTTTTTGCTATGTTAATGAGATCATAATGAAGTATTGCAGGACCCAAACCAATCCTTTCTGAGTGATATATTATAAAAAGAGAAAACAAAAACACATAACAAGAGAAAGAAACCACGTGAGGAACCATATGCAAACCAAGGAACACTCAGAAACAACCCGACCTACTGATACGGAGAGTAGCTTCTTGGCCTAGAGCCAATAAACTGATTAAGACTTTCAGCATCATGAATTGTGAGACAGTATTGTTGTTAGCGTAGTGGTTACGAATCGGGCTGCGAACCTTAAGGTCAGCGGTTCGAAACTACCAGCTGCTCCGCGGGAGAAAGATGAGGCTTTCTACTCCCGTAAAGATTTACACCCTCGGAAACCCTGTACAGGGTCGCTATGGGTCGGACCCGACTCGATGGCACTTAACAACAACAACAACATTGTTGTTAGGTGCTGTTGAGTCAGTACCAATTCATAGCAACCTTATTCACAACAGAAGGAAATACTGCCAGGTCCTACACCAACGTCACTGTTGTCGCTATGTTTGAACCCATTGCTTCTGCTGCTGTGCTAGTCCATTTCATTGGGGGTTTTCCTCCTCTTCGCTCATGATGTCCTTCTTGTGGAACTGGTCACTCCTCATAGTGTGTCTAAAGTATGAGAGACGGAATCTGGCCACACTGGCTGCTAACGAGCTTTCTGGCTCTACTTCTTTCAACACAGATCTGTTAGTTCTTTTGGCAGCCCATGGTACTTTTAATATTCTCCTCCAACACCATAACTCAAATGCATCAATTTTTCTACAATCTTCCTTATTTATTGTCCAACTGTCACATGCATATGGGGTTATTGTGAGACAATACTTTTCTATTATTTAAAGACACCCATTCCTGGTTTTTGTATTATAACTGTCTAAGATAACTGAAAGGAGCTCTGGTAGTGTAGTGGTTACAAATTGGGCTGCAAACCGCAAAGTCAGCAGTTCGAAACTACCAGCTGTTCCGCGGGAGAAAGATGAGGCTTTCTGCTTCCGAAAAGATTTACAGCCTCGGAAACCCTGTACAGGGTCGCTATGAGTCGGAACCAACTCCACGGCACATAACAACAGCAACAAAAAGATAACTAAGACAAGAATCTCCCCCAAAGAATGAGAAGTTCAGGGACACTCTAGTAAGATTCCAACTCAGTCTATTTGCCATACTGTGGTGCCTTGTGTGTTACTGTGATGTTGGATGCTATGCCACTGGTGTTTCAAATGCCAACTGAATCACGCATAGTTGGCACGTTACAGTGGAGCTTCCAGGCTCAGACAAAGAAGGAGACGTGGAACACTGCTGGATGGCTAACCCCACTGAAAACCTTATGAAGAGGGGTGGAGCATTGTTCAATATAGTGCCAGAAGATGAACCCCTCAAATTGGAAGGCACTTAAAGTAGAGTTGATCATGCTGACACAAATGGAATAAAGATTTGAGACCTTCATTTGTTGATGGGGTTCTACTCAAAGTGAGAAGAAACAGCTGCAAACATCCATTAATAATGGCATCTGTATGCGTGGACCTTACCAGATGGAACACATAGAATGCAAATTGACTACATCTGTGGAAAGAGACTATGAAGAAGCTCTATATCATCAGCCAAAACAAGATCAGAACCTGACTGCGGAACAGACCATCAATTGCTTATATGAAAGTTCAGATTGAAGCAGAGGAAAATGTAAATGAGTCCACCCATGAGAGCCAGAAAAGGCCCTGAGTATATTCCAACTGAATTTAGAGACCATATCAAGAATTATTTTGATGCATTAGACACTATTGACCAACGACCAGAAGAGTTGTAGGATGACATCACAAACACCAGACAGGAAGAAAGCAAAAGGTCATTGAAAAGACAAGTGAAAACTTAAAGACCAAAATGGATGTGAGGGGAGACTCCGAAACTCGTTCTTGAATGTAAAGAAGCTAAATCAATTGGAAGAAATGCTGAAGTAAAAGTGCTTAACAGAAAATATCAAAAGACAGTTATTTGTCTTTTAAGAAGGCAAAGTATCCAAGTATTATAATGAAATGCCAAAGACTTGGAGGTAGAAAACAAAACAAAAAAAGAATATGCTTAGCATTCCTGAAGCTGAAAGAACTGAGAAAACACTGAAAGCTGGACTTGCAATATTGAAGGGTTCTATGGCTAATGCTTCCGACTGCAAGGTCGTTGGTTCAAACTCACCAGCTGCTCCTTGGAAACCCTATACAGGGTCGCTATGGGTTGGAACCGACTCGACAGAACCTAACAACAACAACAACAACAATGAGCAAAATATTAAACAATGCAGGAAGCATCAAAAGAAGATGAAGGAATACGCAAGAGTTGCTGTACCATAAAGAATTGGTTGATATTCAGTTATTTCAAGAGGTAATATATGCTCAAGAATCAATGGTATTGAAAGAAGAAGTTCAGGCAGCACTGAATACAATATGGAAAAACACAGCTCCAGGAACTTTGTTCAACGATACACAAATTGAAATGTTTCAACACACTGGTGCAGTGCTGGCTGCGCTTGCTCATCTTTGCTAAGAAATTTGGAAGGCAACTAAGTGGCCAATTGATTGGAAGAGATCCATGTTTGTGCCCATCCCAAAGAATGCAGAAAGTATCAGATAGTATCATTAATATCACATTCGAGTAAATTTTTTCTGGAAACAATTCAAAAACAGTTGCAGTAGTTGATCAGCAAGGCTCTGACAGAAAATCAAGCTGGATTCAGAAGAGGATGTGAAACAAATGTCATCACTACTGACATCCCATGGATCTTGATTCAAAGCAGAGAGTACCAGAAAGATATTTACTGTGCTTTCTTGATTATGCAAGAACCTTTGATTGTGGGGTCATAGCATTGCAAAGAGTAGGAATTGCAAAACACGTTATTGTGCTCATGAGGAATCTGTGCGTAGCCCAGAAAAAAGGAAATATTGAATGGTTTCAAATCAAGAAAGATTTGTTCTAGGGTTGTATCCTTTCACCGTTTTAATTCAGCCTGTATGCTGGGCAAAAATCTGAGAAGCTGGACTATATGAAGAAGAGCATGCTATTGGAATTGGAGGCAGACTCATCAGCAACTTCTAATATGCAGATGATGCAACCTTACTTGCTGGAATTTTGGAGGACTTGAAGATATTACTGATGAATTTCAAAGACTACAGCCTTCAGTAAGGATTGTATTTCAATGTAAAGAAAATGAAAATCTTCACAACTGGAACAATAAATAACATCATGATAAATGGAGAAAAGATTGAAGTTGCTGAAGATTTCATTTTACTTGGATCCGTAGTCATCACTCATGGATGCAGCAGTCAAGAAATTCAATCTGCTGCAGAAGGCCTCTTCAAAGTGATAAAAAACAGAGATGTCATTTTGAGAATTAAGGTACACCTGACCCAAGCCATGGTATTTTCACTTGCCTCATACACATGTGAAAATGGTACAGTGAATAGGGAAGATGACACAAGAATCAATGCATTTGATTTATAGTGCTGGCAAAGAATAGTGAATTTATTGGGCTGCCAGAAGAACAAACATATCTGTTTTGGAAGGAATATGGCTCCTACACAAGTAACAATGGGGAGACTTTGTCTCTCATACTTTGGACATGTTGTCAGGAAGGACCACTCCCTGAAGAAGGACATCATGTTTGGCAAAGGGTCAGTGAAAAAGAAGAAGACCCTGGATGAGATGGATTGGCACAGTGGGAGCATCAATGGACTCAAACATAACAATTGTGAGGATGTACAGGACCAAGCAGTGTTTCCTTATGTTTATAAATAGAGTCACCATGAATTGGATACAAGTTGACAGCACATACCAATAACAGCAGCATAGTGAGAGTAACTTTACAGTTGATTTTCCTGTTAGCTTCCATCCAGTGTTTAATATCACATACATTGTGGTTGGCTGATAGGTACAAATATTTTCCATAAATAATGTTATGAAGACACTCAACATATTCAAAGAGTGTTGTTGTTGTTAGGTAGTGTCGAGTTGGTTCAAACTCATAGTGACCCTGTGTAGGATTTCCAAGGCTGCAAATACCTATGGGAGTGGAAAGCCTCAGCTTTTTTCCCAATCTGAAGAGTTGTTGTTGTTGTTGTTAAATGCATTTGAGTTGGTTCCTACTCAGAGACCCTGCATAGGGTTTCCAAGGAGCAGCTGTGGGTTTGAATCACTGACCTTGGGGTTCAAGCTGACCTTGAAGCTGAGTGCTTATCCTATGGTGCCACACCAGGACTCCAATATGAAGAGTAGTGGTCAGCTTTTATACAACTGTTTTTTTTTTGTTTGTTTGTTTGTTTTTTTTTTTGGCTTGGTTGTGGTTTTAGTTTTTAATTACGGACTTTAGTGGATGGCCAAGCTACAAGGCGGTGTCGTTACTTATTAATGGGAGTACCTTTTTTTCATATATCTGTAAGTTATCTGGGTTTTCCCACTAATATGAGATGTGATACTGAATAACAAGCTGGCTAATGGCAGGACTGGTACATTCTGCAAGGGTCTTGTGCACATAGATGTATTCACAGGATGTATACTGTATGCACATAAAGGTATACACACAGAGCTTAGAGTATGACTGTGGTCTCCTGGAACTTTCCCCCAATCCACCATTATTTGGCAGTTCCCATGCTATGAGCTGAAAGTAAGCTTATGTAAATTTCATGGAAGAAGGACTCTTTAGAAAGGAAATCTTGTTAGGGACCCATGACTCTGCATAGATTAAAACCACTCCAATGTGTAAGGTCTATCTCAGCTGAGAATCCTGTATTTTCTGCCTACCCAGCTCTGAGCCAAGTTCTCAGCTTAGGGCAGAAAGTATAATGGAACTTTACTGAAGATGTTATACATTTTGAAAAACAGAGAAATTTCCAGAGTTTCTTCCAGTTGTGGACCTCATTTTTTTACTCTGACGCATGAGGAAGACACAAAACTAATGACAGCCTGGCTGATTTCACAGATAGGGACGTGGCTCACGCCCTTGTGTAGGGCGGGCTCATTACCTATTTCCAGTCTCTGGTCTCGCTTTTGCTGAGCTTCACACAAAAGTAACCTAATGAACCAGGAGCTGTTATTTTGATGCCATTTTTTAGGCATATCTTCACATTCTCCCTCTTTTGTAGTTGGTATTATAGGATCAATTATACATCTATGCATGTAAGTACGTAGGAATGCATATTTTTAAGTACTTCTTAGGTGCATATAAGGAGCTCTGGTAGTGTAGTGGTTACGAGTTAGGCTGTTAACTTATGGTCAGCCGTTTGAAACTACCAGCTCTTCCATGGGAGAAAGATGAGGCTTTCTGCTTCCATAAAGATTTACAGCCTTGGAAACCCTGTGCAGGGTCGATGTGAGTCGAAACTGACTCCACGGCACATAACCACCACCGAAAAGGTGCAGGGGACCTTTTTTTTTTTTTCTTAAGATATTGATCAATTAAATTGTTCATTACAGAAATAGGTGCTTCTGGGAGTGGGCAGTATGATTTAATTTAATTGTTCAGTGTCTTATGGACACAGGAGTGGTGCAGATTCCTCCCAGGGTTTTTGTGTGCTCTTTGTGGAGGGTTGCTTCTGATTTGTCTTTTTTTCCTTTTTTTTTTTTCTTCCTCTGAGATGAACACAATGGGAAATTTTTGCATGATTCTCAGAGTGCTATGAAATTAACTTTAACTGTGCAATGTGGGAAATAAATTAGAACATGTATCTTGTGTCATCTTATGCTGTAGAAAGTTCTTATTGTTAAGTGCCATCAAGTAGGTTCCGACTCATAGTGACCCTGTATAGAGTTTCCAAGGAGTAGCTGGTGGGTTTGAACCACCGACCCTGTGGTTTAAACTAACCTTGTAATCCAGTTCTTATCCTCCAGCACCTTCGTTATCCGTTAAATAAACTGCGTACACAACATAACAAAACACTGCCTGGTCCTTTGTCATCCTGACAGTTGTGTTTGACCCCCTTGTTGCAGACACTGTGTGAACCATCTCACTGGAGGTCTTCCTCTTTTTTGCTGACCCTCCACTTTGCCAAACATGAAGTCCTTCTCCAGAAACTATTCCATCCTGATAACACCCCCAAAATGTAAGAGACGAAGTCTCACCATCCTGGCTTTAAGGTGTATTGTGACTGCAGTTCTTCCAAAACCGATTTGCTTGTCCTTCTGGCAGTCCATGATATTTCCAATATTCGTTGCCAACAACATAATTCAAATATATTGATTCTTCTCTCATTTTACTTACTCATTGTCCAGCTTCAGGACACATATGATATGATTAAAAATGCCATGGCTTGGGTCAGGTTCACCTTAATCCTCAAGGTGACATCTTTGCTCTTCAGCATGTTGGAGAGGTTTTGTGCAGCCGATTTGCCTAATGCATTACTTTGTTTGATGACAGCCCCTACAATGTCATATCAGTATTTCAGACAACCAAAAATGTTGTTGCTTTTTTAAAGGATCCAATTTTGTTAAAGGTACCTGTGGAATGAAACACTTAAAGTATTTTATGTATAAAATGATAAAAATGAAACATAAAGTAAGACCCTGTTTTTAAGTAAGTGCCAACTTGTCAGTTCAGCTCATAGTGACCCTAGATAGGATTTCTGAGGCTATAAAATTTTGCAGGAACAGAAAGCCTAATCTTTCTTCCATGGAGCTCGAACCACTGACCTTGTATTTTACAACCCACTTCTTATCCTACAGAGTCACTGCACTCCAAGTAAGACCCTACACTGATATAAATTTTTAAAAACCAGGAACATATTATCCATTTAATATTCATTATTAGCTGCTCCCAAGTCTGGTCTTTCCTTTGGCATCTGGTTCACCGCAGTGGCAGCCTCAGTAGAGCTGGTGGAGTTTCAACCCCCGGTGGCACATGGTTAAGTGGTGGACGACTAGCTGAAAAGTTGGCAGTTGGAACCTACCCAGCTTCTCCATGCAAGAAAGGCATGATTCCATCAAGATTCCAGCCAAGAAAACTCTACAGAGCCATTTCATTCTGTCCCGTGAGGTTGCTCTGAGGTCAAGGCCAAACTGTTGGATAACGTGTCCAAAGTCTATGACACGCTTCTAAGGACCATTCAGGCTGTACTTCTTCTGAGACAGATTTATTCTTTCTTTTGGCAGTCACTATTCTGTATCACTTTACCTTCACTAGGGACTGGTTCTTCCTAACTACATGTCCAAAATACATGAGACAAAGTCTCACCATCCTGGCTTCTAAGGAGGACTCTGACTGTAATCTTCCAGCACAGACCTGTTGGTTCTTCTGGCAGTCAGTCAATGGTGCCTTCAATAGTTCTCCAATATAACTCAAATTTCTCCTATGGTCTTCCTTACTCACTGACCAACTTTCACATGCATCTGAGGCTATTGAAAATATCACGACTTGGGGTCAGGAGCACCTGAGTTCTCAAACTGATATCTTTGCTCTTGAACACTTTAAATGAGTCTTGTGCAACAGATTTGCCTAATGCAATATGTTATTTAATTTCTTGGCTGTTGCTTCCATGAATATTGATTATCAATCCAAGCAAAATGAAGTCTTTGAAACTTCAGTCATTTCTCTATTTAGCATGATGTCATTTATTGGTCTGGTTGTAATATATGTATGTGGTCTTAAAATAATAAAGGAACCCATAGAGTTAGACAATGATCTTTCACAGGAATTTAAAAGGGAGATGGTGTTCTCCTTATTCATTTGCTGCCTGCTTAGTCTACCTTTGGCTGCTATTCCCAAGCTCACCTCCCACGTTACTGGATAAGTTTTCTGCCTACCACGATAGCCCTTTGCTTCTTCCAAACAAATTTGAGGGAGGCAGTTCTGATTCTGTTGACTGGACTGTGATTGCATACTTTGCTCTTCTAGTAACACACCCATGTGGCTGTCTCCAGAGCTCTGAGCTGGTGCTCCGTGAAAGAACAGGAAGGAAGACCTTGCTTTTCCCCCTCTTCATCTATCAAGATTTGGAACCTATACTCCAGTGCACATACACTCATACTAAAAATAAAGGCCCTTTTTTGAAATGAATTTTCATCTCAAAATCAACCTAGGAGTTGGCTTCATTCCTTAGTCTTGTCTTTTAAACACTAGAAGAGAAAAAGCTTTTTCCTTCTGTCAAGAGCATGCTCATCATTTAACTGGAAACCCTTCAAGGTCACGGTTCATAGGTCTCTTTACTATCAGTAATTGCTTCTATATTTCTGAGAAAATACAAATTCTGGTGTTTGAGTATAGGTTAAACATTGGCTAACCACAGTCTCAGCAGTTCAAACCCACCAACCACTCCACAGAAGATAGACAAAGTGATCTCTTCCGGTAAAGATTTTGCAGCCTCAGAACTCTGTCCTGTCAGAATAGTAAGCTCGATGGCCGTTTGGTTGATTTTTTTGTAGTTCTAATGAACTTTGAGGACTCCTGGTGTGGCGCTGTGGATCAGCACTGTACTGGAAACCATGGGGTCAGCAGTTCAAACCCACCAGTTGCATCTTAGAAACCTTGTACAGGGTCGTTATGAGTCAGAACTGACTTCACTGCACTGAACAGCAATAACAATTACTTGATATCATTCATAGCATTTGCCTTTCTTAAAAAGAAATCTAAAGGGAAATCCCATTACACTGTACTGTAGTATATTAATGATGCAGTGTTGGTAACTTCATCAAGTCAGTGAAGACACATAGTGACCCTGTATAGGGTTTCCAAGGAGCAGCTGGTGGGTTTGAACTGCTGACCTTATGGTTCACAGTCTAGTGCTGATCCTACAGCGTCACACCAGGAGACCAATTATGCAAAATAATTATAAAAAATTTAAATACTGTAAGAATTATCAAGTTGTGCCACCAAGACATGAAGTGAGCTCATAGTGTTGGAAAAATGCCACCCCTAAACTTACTCAAAAGGAGTTCTGGTAGTGTAGTGGCTACAAGTCAGGCAGCTGACCTCAAGTCAGCAGTTCAAAATTACCAGTGGCTCCATGGGAGAAAGAGGAGGCTTTCTGCTCTCATAAAGGTTCACAGCCTCAGAAACCCTACTCAGGGTCTCTATGAGTTAGAACCGACTCCCCAGCACATAACCACCACCAACAAACTTATTCAATGCAGGGTTCCCACAAACTTTCCATCAGTTAAAAACAAAACTAAAGAAAACATCTACAAACCACAATAAAATGAGGTCTGCCTGTATTAAACACTGATTTCCTTTACTGAAAAAATCAAATATGATTCACTGGATAAAAAGATGTGGGACTTTTCCCTTCTCTTTCTTCTGTGAAATGTTGCACAATATGCAGTGGGCTATAGACTGGCATCGTGGACTAGCTCACTGTATACTTTATTGTTACTAAGAATGGTGGACATTTAGAGTGTTGTTCTGAGCAGATTGATAGTCCACAGCCTGCTTTGAACAAGTCTTTTTATATTCTAATCTGGGCATATATATTAAGCACAAAGCCTTCACATGGCTTTTATTGTTGTTGGTGGTTGGTTTTCCCCAAGAGCTAACCAGTTGACCCCTACTAGTATATTTTTACTGGTATGCTCTTCATTTTCCTTTTCACAGACTGGCTTTTTTGACAATAGTTGGGAAATGGAAGAGTCAATAAAAATCGTCATCTCTCTTGTTCTACAGTATATCTTAATTAGAGCATCACCACATGAGTCAAGTGGATTCAAGATGAAGCTTTCTGCTCCAGCAAAGATTTACACTCTTGGAAACCCTATATAGGGTCACTATGTGTTAGAGCCAATTCAACGGCGCTTAGCAACAACACATGGGTCAAAATACCACATTTGTAATTTCTCACTTCACCGCTCGCTCATGGAAGCAGCAGTCAAGAAGTCAAAGGGCACATTGCATTAGGAAAATATGCTGCAAAAAACCTCTGTAAAGTGCTTAAGAACAAAAATGTCACTATGAAGACTAAAGGGCCCCGGCCCAAGCTGTGGTATTTCCATATGCATGTAAGAGTTGGACCATGAGTAATGAAAATGAGAGAAAAATATATGCATTACAATTCTGGTGTTGACAAAACATTGAAAGTACCATGGACTACTAGAAGAGCAAACATCTGTCTTGGCTGAAGTACAGCCAGAATGCTCCTTAGTAGAGGCAAGGATTGTGAGACTTGATTATTCATACTTTGGGCATGTTTTCATTTATTTGGAGTAGCTTTATAATCTGGCACTCCTCAGTGAGTCTTCAATTTCTTGGTTCACTTACTGCTTCCTTCCTTTCTCCCAATATTTCCTCGAGGTCAAGCCCCACATCCATCAGTGTCCTGCCTGAGTAATCTAGAATTCACTTCAGTGCACCTCCCCTTGTCTTGATATAAACCTCCATTGGTCTAGGAGTCTAGAAGGGTGCGAGACTTGTAGTCAAAAAGTGGTGTGTTTATTCTATTTTCCTGCAACCCAATGTTGTCTCAGCCTTATTTATCCTTCTCTGACCCATTCCTAATGACTTGTATGCTGTGGAAGATAAGTGGATGAAGTACTGCAATGCCTAAAACGGGTACATTATTTTGTTATCTGCCACTTCACTTGGCCCTTGAATTCATTGGCCAAGACAGCTCTCAAGCACTGTGCTCCATATTGATCGATCATTTTCTCACTGAAAATTTCAGGGACTGGAGAGCTCTGCTGAATGTCTTTCCCTCCTTGGTGGACTCTACTGATTAGAGAGCAGAGGAGGATACAGCAGACTTGTCATGAAATAAATTGTTCTTGTGCCACTGAGTGGAATAAGTGGGTGGAGGACCATCATTAGGCCAGGTCACCAGAAGGGACCAGATTGAGAGAACATAGCTTTCAATGTGGTGTCACTTTTTATTAAGTGACTTTGTCTTCAGGGGTACACTTCAGTGCTTTTCAGATAAATCTCTTCTGTCTTAATCAATGACAATGACAACATTTCCAAACTTCACACATCCTAGAGCCAACTGACAGGACAAATTGTACCTGGGGGTTGCTGGATAAGCACAAGATGGGAAACAAAATCTCTAATCATGCTGCGTTGTTGAAACTCAGTTATAATATGAACAACAAAAGTAAATCTGCTGTCCAAACACCAGATTGTGTGATATGCAGAATTTGACAGCGGGTCAATGTTCATGTTGGTGTGTGAGTTTCAGAAATAGGACCTCATTACTCATGAGTACTGGGTCTGTGATATGCATTTAAATAATTAAAAAGAAATTTGTATCTTCTAATAAAATGTATTTCAAGAGCAAAGATGTCAGTTTGAGGACTAAAGTGTACCTGACCCAATCCCTGGTATTTTCAGTAGTCTCATATGCATGTGAAAGTTGGACAATTGATAAGGAAGACCATAGAAAAATTGATGTATTTGAGTTATGGTTGGAGGAGGATGTTAAGAATCATGGACTGCCAAAAGAAGAAACCAATCTGTGTTTGAAGGAGAACAGTCAGAGTGCTCCTTAGAAGCCAGGATGGACAGAATTTCTCTCTCATACTTCAGACATATTATCAGGATAGACCAGTTCGTAGAGAAGGACATCATGCTTGGTAAAGTGGAGGGTCAGCCAAAAAGAGGAAGACCCTCAACAGGATAGATTGGCACAGTGGCAGCAGCAATGGGCTCAAGTACAGCCCATTGTGAGGATGGTGCAGGACCAGGTTGTGTTTTGTTCTGTTGTCCATAGGGTCATTGTGGGTCAGAACTGACTCTCTAGCACCTAACAACAACAGTGAAATGCATATTAATGTTTTTATAGTGCCTCAACATAGGGCATGCAGATACTTAGAAGTTCTCAACAATACAAAGGACTCTTGATGTCTAGGACTTTTGAAAAATTGCTGAACTAAATAATAAATAAATGTTGTCTTTGTTGGGTGCCATCGAGTTGGTTCCAGCTCATAGCGACCCTGTGCACAACAGAAGGAAGCACTTCCCTGTCCTGCACCATCTTCGCAGTGGCCGCTGCGCTTGAGCCCATTGCTGCTTCCACTGTGCCAATCCTCTTTTTTGCTCACCCTTCACTTTACCAAGCATGATGTTCTTCTACAGCAACTGGTCCCTCCTGATAACATGTCCGAAATATGAGAGAGAGTCTCACTATCCTCACTTGTTGTTGTTGTTGTTGTTAAGTGCCATCAAGTCAGCTCCTACTCATAGCAACCCGGTATTGGGTGTTGGAGGAGAGACTGGTGGATTTGAACCACTGTCCTTGAGGTTAGCAGTCCGGTGCTTATCCTGTAATGCCATGCCAAGAGTACATCCTTACTTCTAAGGAACAGTGAATCCATAAATCTTGTTGCTGTTGTGAAGTGCTATTGAGTCGGTTCTGACCCATAGCAACCCTGTATAGGCTTTCCAAGGAGTGGCTGGTGAGCTTGAACCACTGACCTTGTGGTTCAAACTGACTTTGTAGTACAGTGCATTAATCCACAGCGCTATGCACTCTAGAAAGATACATATTAGGGAAAATCAGTATTCTACTGTCAGCATTATTGCTACTGTAAAAAAGTAATACTAGTAAAAGTACCTTAGTAAGTCTTCCTGGGCTATAATCATCCCCTTTGGGAATAAAAACAGCATGATAGTATAGGGAAAGTCGGACCTGCCTTAGGGAACCAGGTTTATCATTCCCCTCTGGGTCAGCAGACAAGCTCCTGACCAAGCAGACACAAGGCATTAACAATCCATCCCAATCTTGCCCCTAGACACTTGGGTACACTGATAAAGTGGGGTAGATATTCCCAAGAACAGATCCCCACCATATCACCCAAGACTCATGCTGGCCAAGAAGCCAGTTTTGAGTTGGAATCTTCTGGGCTTTTCTGGAATGGTCCTCAGAAGTCCAAGGGCTTGAGGAATGGGACCCTGGAGCTGCTCCTTCCAGAACAGACTCCCAGGTCTGCTCTGAGCTGGGCCCATACCACTTCACTGTTATAGTTGTTGTTGTGTGATGTTGAGTTGGTTCCCACTCATAACAACCTGCATAGGGTTTCCAAGGAGTGGCTGGTGAGTTTGAACCACTGACCTTGTGGTTCATGCTGACCTTGTTGTTGAGTACTTATCCTACAGTGCTACACCAGGACTTCCTGCTGCTTAACGGTGTCCAGATCCCACCCGGCTCTAGGGACAGCTCCACATCACATGTTATCTATCTAGCATGTTGGTACACAGCTCACAAGGGGCTGGGTTTGGGCCAGCATAACAATGTTCAGTATTGGTTCTTTGGAATTGTTCTTTGAAGTAGGGGTTGTTTGCTTTATACAGCACCATGTCTAACTCCTTAGGAATGCTATATCTGAATATTAACTGTACAAAAGTCCTCCCTCTGTCAATTATTGATGCTAGCTAACATCATCATTTAAATGCCTGAGCGATGCATGTATAACTGAGGGCATTTGAACCGCCTCTGACTCCAAACCTCTTTCGGAATGTTTAACAAGCCCTAGTGGACGGGTTGTTGCCTTGCCATGTTCCTGCTCAGACCTTACTCTCAGTGTGGAAACGTGAACAATGGCCAGAAAGCAGGAAGATGGCTTGAGAACAAAAAACAAGGGGTCTGGAGTCTCCTCAGGTGGAGAGGCTGGTGTTGGGTTAGGTGGTGTCTGTTGCACAGGCCGCTCCAGCAGGGACCTGCTGTGTGGCTGGGAACTGTATCTTCATCTGTCAGGATCATCATTTTGGCAACCAACTAGTGACATTAGGCTGGCCTGGAGCTCCAAAAAGCCCATCAATCTTATAATTTGTTGCAACATAATTATCAGTCGTCTGAGTTTATCCACTAGAAGGCTGGCTGTTCAGGTCTCCAAATGAAAAGGTCCAGGAAAAATAGAAGAGGTGGTGAGCAGCCATCAACCATTTACAATTTTACTCCAAAAGGTCATCAGGGAGACTTGATATGATGTGCCTGGATTATCCTTACAGTGAAGACATAGGTGTGAGGTGAGGCCCGGAGCCCCATCTGCCCACATCAGATCCCGGGCAAGTGTAAAGTCACTGTGGGTATTCTGGCTGCTGGTCCATCTGGCTGGGAGGCAGAGTCAGCCTTGGGTCTCCCACCTTCTTGCCCTCTCTGTCAGACATCTTCCAGAGCCCCAGGATGAGCTGGTCTTCTACCACAGCCCCATCTTAGGAAGCTCACACCACCGGAAGTAGTGAAGAAAGACTCATGAACCGTCAGGTGATGCAGCTCAGCCTAGGAAGCGTTCTAGATGAAATGGCTCATTCCTGTTGTGTTCTGTGAAGGAAAAACGTCTTTGAACCACAGAGAAGTTCTCCTGATTCATGGAAGGTGCTCACAGAGACCTTCTCTCTAAGGCCATTCCTACCATTCATATTCATAGTGGTAAATTGTCCATGTACTTGAACGTAAGTACCAAGAAGGAAGACACTGTTATCCGTTGAGTCCACTGCTATATTGTAGTGCCTACACCAGTGCCTGCTCCCAAGTTGTTGTTATCAAGTGGCCCCCAATTCATGGTGACCCCATGCACCATGGCACCAGATCATTATAATCCACCAGGGTTTTCACGGATGACTGATTCAGAAGTAGGTTGCCAGGTCTTTCTTTCTGGTCTCTCTCAGTCTGGAAGCTCCACTGAAACCTGTCTACCCTGAATGATCCTACTGGTTTTTGAAATACTGATGGCATAGCTTCCAGCATCATAGTAACATACAAGCCACCACAGCACGACCAACCGATAGACAGATGGTAGCTGAGTGTATGAACCTAGAATAGTAGCACCTACCTTCAGGATTTTTAAGAGAAGTAATGATCCATCTAAAGCAGTTCACATAGTACCTGGCATAAAGTTAGTAATGTTGTCGTGATTCCTCTTGTTGCTATTGTGAGGTACTGTTGACTTGGTTCTGATTCATAACAACCCTGTGCATACAGAGTAAAACCCTGCCCTGCCCTGCACGGGCCTCACAATTGTTGCTACACTTGAGTCCATGGCTGCTGCCTCTGTGTCAGCCCATCTCATTGGGGCTCTTCCTCTTCTTCACGTTGCCTCCACTTTACCACGCATGATGTCCTTCTCCAGGGACTGGTCCCTCCTGATGATATGTCTGAAGTATAAGAGACCAAGTCTCCCAATCCTGGCTTCTAAGGAGTATTCTGATTGTACTTCTTCCAGCATAGATCTGTTTGGTTCTTCTGACAGTCTGTGGTACTTTTAATATTCTCCTTCAACACTATAACTCAAACCCATCAATTTTTCCACGGTTTTTCTTCTTCATTGTCCTCCAACTTCTACATGGTATGTAACTGTTGAAAATACTATGGGTTGGGTCAGGCACACCTTAGTTGACTCCTATGGAGCTAGAAATGAGTTCCAGTTGCTCCTTGTCTGTCTTCTTTCTTGCTAGATGTCCTAAATTTGCTATTTGGCTGACGGCCACTTAGATTTCACTGTGAGCAATTCTTATCCTTTAATATCTTCTTCATGGCCTAAAGTAGATAATGCAAGTTATGATCAGAATCAGCAAAATAGTGTTTACATTGTGGATTCTTGTGGTAAGGGTTACAAAGACCCATCCCATTTTTAAAAGGTCTCTCATTCATGTTGTGAGGAAGGACCAGTTCCTGGAGAAGGACACCATGCTTGGTAAAGTCGAGGGTCAGCAAAAAGAGGAAGACCCCCAAACAAGGTAGATTGACACAGTGGCAGCAGCAGTGGTCTCAAGCGTAACAACAATTGAGAGGCTGCTGCAGGACCGGGCAGTGTTTCATTCTGTTGTACGTGGTGTCAGGAGCAGGAACCGACGTGAAAGCACCTAAAAACAGTAGATGATTCTTACTCCTCTGTGTCTGGCAGGGAAGGGGTGGATCCAGGCTGAGATCAGAAACCGTTCTATTTTAATCTCTTCTAAAATGTGTTTCAGAAAATGTACTCTTTTCTGAAATTAATGTGAGAGTAGAAGAGCTTGGCTGTAATACTTGGCCCAGGGTTAAGATGAGTTCTTTTCTTTCTCATTTTCTCCCTTGTAACCCAAAGGCTACTAAGATTTCAGTTCACTTTTTCTCCATCCGGTGCTCATATCTTATTATTTTATGTCCGCCGAGGAAAGGAAGCCTCTTACTGAGCATGAAAGAACAGCAAGATCTGTTATATCCTCAGGAAACCCTCTAGAGAGTCTTTGCTCTTGGCATGTTACCCTCAAGATGACCCTGCAGGACACAGGAGTCTCCCATTATCCACGGCACCAGACACTTGGGATCTTAATTGGTGACCCATGCTGTTTCACAGGATTGATCAGGTCCCCTATAAAGGTTGGTTTGAAAATACCCAGCAGTACAACAGAAGAAAGTCTTGGTGATCTGTTTCCCCTAAGATTACAGTCAAGAAAACCCTGTGGAGCAATTCTCCTATGTAACATATGGGTTTGCCATGAGCCAGAATAATTTTGATGTAAACAGGCTTGGTTTGGGTTTGGTTGTTATCCTTTCTACTGCATGGTTCATTCTGTTATTATTGCTGTTGTTAGGTACCCTGGCATCCGTTCTGACTCATGGCAAACCTGTGCACGACAGAACGAAACACTGCCCGGTCCTGTGCCAACCTTACAATTGTTATTATGTTTGAGCTCATTGCTCAAACATAATAACTGGGTCAACCCCTCTTATCATCTTCCTCTTTCTGGCTGATCCCTCCAGGGACTGGTCCTTCCTGACCATATGTCCAAAGTACAAGAGGCGATGTCTTGCCTTCCTGGCTTCTAAGGAGCAATCTGGCTGTACTTCTTCCAGGACAGATTTCTTTGTTTTAAGATTCCCTGACACTTTCAGCATTCTTCACCAACACCATAATTCAGATGCATCAATATGGGTCACTCTAGACTTAAGCAAGTAAGAACTCATAAGAGGGTTTTGTTTTGTTTTTTTCCTGGTCATTATGGAAGCTGGCCTACCATCAGGAGAAGGAAATGGTGTGGCTTGGTTGGACGGATGAATGTCAGGACACCGAGTTTGTTTGGCCACAGATGAGCAGAGACTGGTGATTCATGAGTGAAAGGCTGGCTGTGTGGGAATCTCTTGGGTCAGACGGAGAGATTCTGAGAACACTGGTGTCTTGTGGTCTGATGCTCTTAATGCTGCAGACACCCAGGCGGCCCTTGGCTCCACAGCCTCCATGGATGTTCACAAGCAGCGAACCTTCTCATATAAATGCGTCCACATATTGCTAAGGTCTGTGTTTGAGGCATCTGCTTATGCTATTGGCTGACACATAGGGAAGATGCTTCCATTTTTCCTCTGTTTTTTTTTTTTTTTTCCTCCAAATGATTCGTTTCCTTGCCCAATGCCTCTTTCAACAACAGTAGAGAAAATGCTGGTGTTTACTGAACTAGTTGTTCTTCCTCTTGAAGACTCAGTAGTCATCTTCTAACACCTGCATGGAAACAGCTTAAAAAGACGTCCGCCATTTTGGACAAATGGGTGAGGTGACCGATCCTTGCCTTGGTCTTTCCTGTTCAGTCTGTGCCTCTGGACGATTTAAGCTCTTCAGAATGAGCCTTAGGAGGGACGTCTTGTCCTAGAAAACACTCACTTCTTTCATAGGTGGGCCCAGTAACAGGATGCTCTTTATAAACAGTTGTGGTATCAACATTTAATATGTTGCTGGACGAAACTCCCAAGGCAGTTTTAGACATTAAGTTCTAGATTCTTACTCACAGTGGGGACAGGCCCACAGAGGGGTAGGAAAAAAGTGAGTTTCCCACATGAATTCTGTGATAATAAACAACTTTCCTATGACTTTTTCTGTTGTCTTGTTAAGTTGGTTCCAGCTCACAGAGATCCTGTATAAGGTTTCCCTGGAGTGGCTGGTGAGTTTGAACTGCTGGTCTTTCAATTTTCAGTCCAGTGTTTATCTTTTTTTTTTTTTTAAATTTAAGGTTTTTATTGTGAATTGAGTGAAAGTTTACAGGGCACATCATCAGTTTCACATTCAACAATTCATATAACTTGTTTCATTACATTGATTATAATCCCC
>NW_006408614.1:610423-613740 GCF_000296735.1 Chrysochloris asiatica | reverse complement strand
TTATCTTTTAACACCACACCAGTGGTAAGTGTTGTTCTGTATGAGTAGTTAGAGTAGTTAGAGTGAAACCCTGAAACACAATGCTCTACAAGGCTACAGAGGTACCATCCCACATTGTGGTGTTTCCACAATGGAGATGCTGTACAGTGTATGTACATGCAAGGCTATGCTTGCACACAAGAGTCCCAGAGTGACACAAATGGTTAAGCACTGGAATACCAATCAATAAGTTGGTGGGTCAAACCCACCCTGAGGTACCACAGAAGAAAAGCCTGGTGATATGGTTCTAAAAGGTCATAGCCTTGGAAACCCGACACAACAGCTCTACTTTGCACACTTGGGGTCACCGTGACTTGGAATCGACTTGACAGAAGCTAGCAACAATTATAATCCACCAGGGTCTTCACTGACTGCTGATTTGGAAGTAGTTAACTGGCTCTTTGATGTGTGAGAACATTTTGTGTTTCTTTTTGCTTGGATTTTCCTTGAAAAGTAGAACCAGCAGGTATGTTGAATCTTAAACTCTAAACATTTTAAGAAGGAAAAAAAGAATTTTTTTAGTCTAAATAGTGGTTTGCAATAGCTCGAATCAACTATAAAAACCCCTGGTGGCACACTCGGTTAAGCAACAGGATGCCAACTACAAGGTCAGTGGTTCAAACCTACCAGATACTCTTTGGAAGAAAGATGAGGTTACTCCCATAAAGATTTATAGTCTCGGGAGCTCTAAGGAGCAGTTCTCCTTTGCCCTACATGAATCAGAATAGGCTCAGTGGCAGTGGGTTTGGTGTTTGGTTATAATCAAGAATGTGGGTCGATGAAAGACTTGAGAGAACTTGATGGAAGAATTAGGAACTGTGCTGGCCAGCAGTGGATAATTTCCCTAATGCAGGAAGGCAATGGACATGGTTCAAGATTCCGGAACACAGGCCACTCTAGATGAGATCAAGGTGGTTCCAAGGGACATTCTAAGGGTAGACTGTCTTGATCCATCATTTTATCATTTGCTTTCTCTTTCCAGAGAAACTCTGTGTGCAGATCTTTCTTTTCTGTATTTCTGTAAGAAGTGCCAACTCATTAGCAGCATGCCCTTGTGTTTGTGTAACATCATGAGATCTCAGACAATGTTATGAACTCTGTCCAGGAAACAAAGAAGCAGAATGGAACTGACTTCTCAAGACTCATCCAGCAGCATCACTTAGACCCTCCGACTCTGCAGGTGTCAAGATGACAATCTCAGGGATTGCTTAGGGAGGTTTGAGCAGGTCAGCTCAAACTAAAAGACTCGGCCAAGAGGCAAACCAACATCTAGGATGGACAGACCCTTGAATGTACAGGCAGTGGGGACAAAACTGCCATGACTATAGACTCAGCTGTTCCCTGTCCGTTGAGGTGACCGTTGGCTGAGTCTGTGCTCAGGGATGGGATTATCTATCCACCCTGGCCATCCTCACCAACCGCAATCTGGAACAGATAAATTATGGGTGTTCCCAGCAAACAATAGGTGTGGTTGTTGACCCTTGGTCGTATTCCGTAATCCACATTTACTCTCCTATCTTTGCAAGACAAAGCTATTGCTTTGCAGGATGAAACTAATTGACTGTTCTAGATGACTGGGTTAAACAATGGATGCCGTTGTGTGCTTCTCTTTGTACATAAAACTTTTGGAAGGATGCCGGAAGTCTGTAGTTCTATCAGTTAAGAGTTTCATCTTCTCTGATTTTATGCTTAAATGGATTGCATATTTGAGTTTGGAAAACAAATATTTGTGCTCTATTTCACCTAAGGATCTTTGAGGACTTCTGATTCTTTCTTTGTGCAGCAGCTGTAAACCAAGGTGTATATATTTGAATGGTGTTTGTTGGCAAGGAAGGGTATACCATTTACAAAAGCATCAGCTACAATCGTCATGTTCACTCTTTGGAAGGACCCACCATTTCTGAGATATCCTATGAAAACCTCAATTCTGTTTGGTGTCCAAAGATGGGAATAATGAAGAAATGACTGAACATGAAATTCAAAAGGAAATGGTTCTTGTCAAGCAGTAAAGTGGTTCCCAGAATTCTGCAGGGTTTTTTTTTTTTTTTTTTTTTCTTCAGTCTATCTCCACTATTGTGGTTTTCTCTTAAGTCATTGAAATGTTACTGAAAATCCCAGCACTGGAATTGGGTAAACAAACTGTCTCCCACAACCTCCATACAATGCTTTATGTGATCCTGGGTATATCCATGGTGTGGACCATACATGGCTCTTGTCTTTAAATGTGGGGTCCTGATAATAATATTCCATCCTGACCTTGATTATCCAGGGAACCAAATGTTATAACGGAGAAAACAATGTTTTTCACTGTAAAGTGTGACACACATATTACCAGGTAAGTTGCCTTCAAGTTGACTATGATTCATGGGAACCCCATGTATGTCAGAGTAGAACTGTGCTCCATGAGTTTTCAATGACTACATTTTTCCTGGAAGTAGGTCACCAGGCCTTTCTTATGATGTACTCTGGGCAGAAATAAATCCCCAGCCTTTCAGTTAGCAACCAAGAACATTAACCTTTTGTTCCACCTAGGAATTTCAAAAGTAACCATATTAAAAAAGAATGAGATACTAATAAATGTAACAATGTAGATGAATCTCCAAACCTTTACAGGAATTGAGAGAATCCAACCTCTGAAGACCACATGTTATAAGAGTCCGTATATGTGAAATGCCCAAACTAGGCAACCCCATAGAGACAGAAAGCAAATTCATGTTTGACAGAGCTGAGGGGAGGTGAAATAGGGAATGACTGTTGGCTGAATACGGGATTCCCTCTGAGAGTGATGAAGATAGTTTGGAACCCAATAGAGGTGTTAGTTGCACGACATGAGAAGTATATTAAAAGCTACTGCATTATTCTAAAATGCTTAATTTTATGTTATTGGCTTTTCATCTCAATTTAAAAGAAAAAAAAAAAAAAACTTACAACAAGAAAAGCTTCAAAGTCTCACCAACAGAAAGCATCTTTGTAGAAATTTTTTTTTTTTTGGTCTGTTCTTTATGTTTTTGTGGGTTTTTTTTCAAGTCTTAGAGGGGAGACAATATATATTTATTTTCTCATTGGGACAAAAATTGGGAACTTTGCTGCAAAAGTAGAAGGAAAAATAGATAATGGATATTTTGTTTCTTTGAAAAACAAGAAACAAACCATACCCAAGTGTTTATTATCTTTTTTGTTGTTGTTGTCTTCAGGTACTTGAAGAGTAGACAATGCATGTATTTATAATTCACTCAATACTTTGGGAAGTTTCCTGTACTTGCACTACTAAGGACATT
>NW_006408614.1:604412-610323 GCF_000296735.1 Chrysochloris asiatica | reverse complement strand
ATCTTTTGTAAATTATTAAAATATTTGAACTCTTGAACTCTATTTCATAAATTGAAGAAACTATGCACATGATCATTTTTTTCTCACATTATTTGGGAAAATTCCCCGTCCTTTAAAAAACAAAAATGTCTATTTAGAAATTATTCTTTATGAACACTCAAAGAGTTCATTATTGCAAGCTGTCTTCAGTATCTGTCGCCCATCCATAGTGACAGGACGTTGGTCAGCAGGCTGCTATCTTTGGGGAACAGAGGAGCTTCTAGGGTTTGTCTGAGGTGCTTTCCTCCCTCCGTCTATTGCCAAGGAGTGTCAGCTTTACTTTAGTGATAATGTTCCCAGCTGTCTCCCCCTCTCCTCAGTCACTGTCTCCACGCCTAACTCAGGCCATGCTGGACCCCTGTCTGTGCTTCTAGGCTGGACAACTTGCTGTCAATTCCTCAGTCCCCTCCATCTTTCTTCCTGACATCAGGCAAGTATTCTGAGTCCATGACCACATCACATCCAGGCCCTCCTTGGACCTCAAATCTTCAGTGGTATTCTATGAAGAGCAGAGAAATCCCTGCTCTTCAGTCTGCCATACTAAAATGTTTTGCCTTTTTTATTGTGGAAGTTATGGATTGAATTGTGTCTGTCTGCTCCTGCTCACTGCTTCCAAATATATATATATATTTGTGGATATAATTCCATTTGAGAATAGAATTTCTTTATGTTAACGAGGCCTTATCGGTTGTAAAAATGGCATGGGGGCTGCATCTGACCTGCTCTGACTTCACAAGGAAGGTGAATCAAACTCCACATCAGCCCAATGCCAGTTCCTGTGAGGAAGAGGTCAGACGTGCCTCCACACTCCACCCTTCTTGACCAGTTCTGACATCGCTCAGAACCCAATGCACTCTCTTTGTTGTTAGGTGCCATCAAGTCGGTACCGAACCATAGCAACCTTATTCACAGCAGAACAAAACACTGCACGATCCTGTGCCAACCTCAATACTGTTGCCATGCTTGAGTCCACTGATGCTACCACTTGGCCAGTCCATCTCATTGAGGGTCTTCCTCTTTTTCTCTGACCCTCCACCTTACCAAACATGATATCCTTCTCCAGTGACTTGTCCTTCCTGACAATATGTACGAAGTATGAGAGACGAAGTTTGACCATCTTGGCCTCCAAGGAGCACTTGTAATTCATTGCAATGACCACACAGCAGTCATGGACAGTACACAGATTATGAGATTTATTAGAGAAGTTAGCAGGTTCCAGTTCAGGATCAGAAATGCTCAGTGTACAGTTCTTCAGTCTGGAACATCTCTTCCCAGTCATGGCCACAAGCTGACCTCTGGTCCTCAGCCTCTAAGCTATGTGGTGGATTTCTTTCCCTCAGCATAATGTCTTCACGTTTATCTATGGTGTAACATGTGTCAGAACACCCCTTCTATTTGTGTCTGAGTAGTAATCCACTGTATGTATAGACCCCATTTTGTTCATCCACTCATCTTTTGATGAACATTTAGACTGGTCTCAATTTTTGGTTGTTGTGAGTAATGATGTCATGAATATTGGTATACAGGTGTGTATTTGTGTTCCTGCTTTCAAATCTTTTGTGTATATACCAATGAGTGGAATTTTTCAAACATATGTTAATTCTATACTTCACTTTTTGAGGAACTATTTTCCACAACAGCTGTACCATTTACAATCCCACTAGCAATGGATTCCTGTTGTTATTGTTGTTACATGCTGTTGAGTCAGTTCCAGTTCATAGGAACACTATGTACATACATTGAAACATTACCATTCTCACTCTGTTTAAGCCCATCACTGCTGTCTCTGTGCCAATCTGTCTCATTGGTGATCTTCCACTTTTTCAGTTACCCTTCATTTTCCAAGCATGATGTCCTTCTCCATAAACTGGCCCCTGTATGAGAGACAAAGTCTCACCATCCTCACTTCTAAGAAACGTTCTGGCTGTACTTGTGCCAAGATAGATTTGTTTGCTCTTCTGCAGTCCACTCATGGAACTTTCAATATTTGTTTGCGACACCCTAATTGAAGCCCATTGATTCAGCTACGGTCTTGCTTATTCATTGTCTAATTTTCACATGGGTATGACACAATTGAAAATATCATGTCTTGGGTCAGGTGCACTTTAATGCTCAAAGTGACATCTTTGCTCTTTAATACTTTAAAGATTTCTTGTACAGCAGATTTGCTGAAAGCAGACTGCCATTTGATTTCTTGGCTGCTGCTCCGTGAGTATTGATTATGGATCCAAGCAAAATGAAGTCTTTGACAACTTCAATCTCTTCTCCATTTATTGTGATATTATTTATTGGCCCAGAGAGGAGGATTTTTTTTTCTTCTTTTTTACATTAAAGTACAATTCATACTGAAGACTATAGTCTTTGATCTTCATCAGTAAGTGTTTGAAGTCCTCTTTACTTCCAGCAAGCAAGGTTGTATCATCTGCATATCACACAGGTTGTTAATGAACCTTCCTCCAATCCTGATGCCATGTTCTTCTTCATATAATCCAACTTCTTGGATTTATTGGTCAGCATACAGATTGAATAAGTATTGTGAAATGATATAACCCTGGTGCATACCTTTACCGATTTTGAACCATTCAGCATCCCCTTGTTCTGTTTAGATAACTGCCTATTGATCAATATAGTAATTTCTTATGAGCACCAGTAAGTGTTCTGGAATACCAAGTATTTCAAAGTTTGTCATGATCTACACAGTTGAAAGCCTTTGCAGAGTCCATAAAGTACAAGTAAAATATCTTTCTGGTATCCTCTGCTTTCAGCCAAGATTCATCTAATGTCAGTAATGATACCCCTCATTCCTCATGCTCTTCCAAATCCAGCCTGAATTTCTGGCAGCTCCCTGTTGATGTACTGCTGCATTCATTGTTTAGTTATATTAAGCAAAATGTGGCTTGCTTGTGATATTGATGATACTCTTTAATGATGACTTCTGCATCCCGTGGAGTCACTTTTCTTTGGAATGGGCACAGATATGATTCTCTTCCAATTAGTTGGCCAGGTATTTGTCTTCCAAATGTCTTCACATGGACAAGTGAGAGCCTTCAGCACTGTATCAGTTGTTGAACAATGAATTCAATTTGTTTTCCATCACTTCCTGTTGCTGTTGTTAGGTGCCATTGAGTTGGTACTGATTCATAATGACCTTAAGCACAGCAGAACGAAACACTGCCCGATCCTGGGACAACCTCACTACTGTTTCCACGCTTGAGTCCATCGATGCTGCCACTTGGCCAATCCATTTCGTTGGGGGTCTTCCTCTTTTTCTCTGATCCTCCACCTTACCAAACATGATATCCTTCTCCAGCGACTGGTCCCTCCTGACAATATGTCCGAAGTGTGAGAGATGAAGTTTGGCCTTCTTGCTCTCCAAGGAGCACTCTGGCTGCACTTCTTCCAAAATGGATCTATTGGTTCTTTTGGCAGCCCATGGCACTTTCAATATTCTCCTTCAACACCATAACTCAAAAGCATCAATTCTTCTACGGTCTTCCTTATTCAATGCACAGCTAGAAAGAAGGAGTGACGAACTACTTCCGAATATTTAGTCACTGAAAACCTTACGAATCACTTCCTGGAGCCTTGTTTTTCTCCAATGCCTTCAGGGCAGCTTAGAATTCTTCCTTCAATACCATCCATCCTTGATCATACAGTCCTTCTTGAAATGTCTGAATATGTATCAGTTCTTCTTGGCACAGTGGAAATGTGTATCCCTTCCATCTTCTTTTGATGATTCCTACATTACTTAATATTTTGCCTACAGAATCCTTTAATATCGTAACCTGAGGCTTGAATTTTTTCCTTCACTTCTTTCATTTTGAGAAATGCTGAATATGTTCTTCTCTTTGGGTTTTATAAAATTTTCTCATCAGCTTATTTACTTCCTCATTTCATCCATTCACTAGCTTCTCCACACTCAAGAGTAAGTTTCAGAATCTCTTCTGATATCCATTTTGCTTTTTTTCTTTCTCTCTTTCTTTTTAATTGATTGAGCATTCCATTTTCTCCACATTCTTGTCAACACTTATTTTCTATTGTTTTTGTTGCACCATTGAGCCAATTCTGAATCCTGATGTTCCCATGTGACAGAGTAGAAACACCCCGTAATGTTTTCTAGGCCAGAATCTTCACAGAAGTAGATTGCTAGCTCTTTCTACCATGTTGCTGATGGCTGCATCTGATCCACCAACCTTTTAGTTTATAGCTGAGGGCGTAGCCATTGGCCTCCAGGGTCTATATTCTCTATTAGTGTGGGTGTTTTTTATCCAGCAGTTATGGACTTTCTGCCTCCTCTCCAGGACTGTCTTAGACCATGGCCTTATGAGTGGGCAGGCCAAAGAGGACTGTTTGCCCATGAAGCTGAGGTTTTCCCAAGGTTGCCCTTGCCTTACTGTTTGCTCTTCATGACCACCTTGACCTGCTGGACTCCTCGCTGCCTTGAACTCCATGTCTGACTTCCCTAAGGCTTTCCCTTTGTAGAAGGACAGCTTTCTCTGCTTATCACCCATGCTCCTCTGCTTTGCCCCTCACTGCCCTGCACCTGGTCTGCCCTGCACCATGCCATGTGTGCACAAGTATAAAAGGTGAGACATTTGTACTGAACTGCATACCTGGTGAACTGTGGAGCTGAGCTTTAAACCTCAGCCTCACCTGCCTCAAAGCCTGAACAAGTGTCCTGTTGCTTCCTTCCTATTGAATTTTGGTTCACGCCGTCTTCACCTCCTCTCCATGTTTTGCTAGTTCATTGCCTCTGTGTCTAATAGGTTTCCGGCTATTGCTTCTAGAACGTGCAGCACTTGGTCTTCACTAGGAGACTGCAACAGTGTTGCTAACAGGGTGGGATGTTGGAGGTACCAAGTGCAGTGTCAGAGGGGTGACAACAAAATGACCATGTCCCCAGGGTTGGTGTCACTCCTCACTCAATTCAGTAAGTCATCATCACCAACCAGGATACCTGCCGTGAGTGGAGAGGAGAGTCCCCACTTGGGCCACTGGAAGAGGGTCAGATCTCCATCTTGGCCAATGGGATATGGGAAGATCTCTGTCTTGACCAATAGGAGAGGAGAGAAGCTACACAGAGCCACAGGGGTGATCCGAGAGATGCAGTGAGTTCTGCCCATGGGGAGGGGGTGACACTATGAGTAACCACCTGGGTAACAGCAGCTGTAGTGACAGCACTGGGAGGTTCTGAGATAATTCAAGTCACTGTGTTAAAATGTTCATCACAGCACTAGTACACAAAAAGATGCAGTCATGTTTAACTTCTATATCGAATTGTTTTTGTGTGGCCTGTATGATATTGTGGTTGTTACGTGCTATTGAATTAGTTCTGACTCACAGTGACCCTGTATAAGGTTTTCAGGAAGCAGCTGGTGGGTTTGAACTGCTGACTTTGTGGTTCGCTCTCCTGTACTGATCCGACAGTGCCACACCAGGAGTCCATGGCCTATATAGTCCCACTCAACATAAACATTAATTTGCAATCATTTTGGCCAAATGTCCTTTCTCAGTTCTTGCTAAGAGACTCTTTTTTCTGGTGTTTCACTTTTCAAACCCATAGTACTTACCTTCATGCCACTGATTCAGAACCTAATTGTAACTGTTTTGTGTTATTTATGCAACTATTCCTTTGGTTTTATACGTTAACATGATGACAATATCCCAATGGTAAAACAACGAATGAATGAAAACAGCTGCTTGGTATATATAATTAACAAAGGTTTAGAATACATTGTATGAATCATTTAGAATTCTTTTTCTTAGGAGGGGAGGTAATATATATATATATATAGTTGTTGTTGTTGTTGTTAAGTGCCATCGAGTCGGGTCCGACCCATAGCGACCCTGTACAGGGTTTCCGAGGGTTTAA
>NW_006408614.1:594848-604218 GCF_000296735.1 Chrysochloris asiatica | reverse complement strand
TGTGTGTGTGTGTGTGTGTGTTGTTGTTGTTAAGCATTGTGAGTCAGTTCCAACTCATAGCAACTCTATATAGGGTTTCTGAGGATTGATTGGTGAATTTGAACTGCCGACCTTGCGGTTTAAGCTGACCTTGCATTCCAGCACATTATCCTGCAGTACTCCATCTGTGTTTAGGACCACCCTCTATTTGATAAGCCAGGATTCTAGATTTAACTTCTTGTGGCATTGTGGGTTAATGCGCCAGACTGCAAAGCCGTTTGAACTGCAAGGCCGGTGGTTCATGCTCACCAGCTGCTCCTCGGAAACCATACACAGGGTCGCTATGGGTTGGAATCGACTTGATGGCACTTAACAACAACAGCAACCCCGAATCTTTTATTTCATTATTACCAAAACCATATGTCTCTCAGGTCAAAAATTAAGTTGAAAAATAACAGGCCACACTGTATTTTTTTTTTTTTTTTTTTAATCTTTAGAAACTATCTAAGCATAGAAAATAACCATGCTTTAGGCTGTAATTTATACAGGGCATTGTCTGCATCCTTGGCATTTGCTAGCAGCAACTATGCGTGAAATCAAATACTGAGAGATTTGGAAAGAGAATCCACCTAAGAGATAAATTTAATAAAAATTTTGTTTTTCCAAATGCAGCATCCTTTTGACTCCTGTCTGTCATTAAATTCTATGTGCATTTGATTGAAAGTATAATTTGAGTGGCTTTTTGATTTTAAAGAAATACCAGCATATCAAAAAGATCTTGACGAGACATTCTAATTTGAGTTGGAAACCATGGTGGGCTGAGGAAGACTAGTTTTCTAGAAATTAAATGTTTTCCAAAAGCCCAACTCTATTTGAAACATTTTAAAGCATTTTTCCAGTGGGCAGCTATTCTGGCAGAATGTCTGTTTTCAGTGTGACTGAGAACATCTGCTCAGTGGAGGGCTGGTGGTGCAGCCATGATTAGAGCAACTGTGTTGCTAACTGAAAGTTTGGCAGTTTGAACACACCAGTTACTTCCACAAGAAAAAGATGAGGCAGTCTGCTCCTGTTAATATCGCAGCCTTGAAATCTTTTGGGGTGGTTCTACTCTGTCCCAGAGGGTTGCTATGAGTTGGAATTGATTGAAAAGCAAAGGGTCACTCATTTAACCACCTAGAACAAAGAGCCTCCTATTGACCTCTCTCTCCTTTTCTTCCTCTCTCCCCTCTGCAGGTTACCTATCTGGGTAAAGTTTCCACTACAAGCATGCAGTTTCTATCTGGCTGCACAGAAAAGCCAGTGATTGAACTCTGGAAGAAGCACACACTAGCCCGAGAAGACATCTTCCCAGCCAATGCTCTCCTGGAAATCCGTCCCTTCCAAGTGTGGCTCCATCATCTCGACCACAAAGGTGAGGCCACCGTTCACATGGATACCTTCCAGGTGGCTCGCATTGCCTACTGCACCGCCGACCACACCGTAAGCCCCAACATCTTCGCTTGGGTGTACAGGGAGATCAACGACGATCTGTCATACCAGATGGACTGCCATGCTGTCGAGTGTGAGAGCAAGCTCGAGGCCAAGAAGCTAGCCCATGCCATGATGGAAGCCTTCAAGAAGACTTTCCATAGTATGAAGAGTGATGGCCGGATTCACAGGAATAGCTCCTCTGAAGAGGTATCCCAGGAATTGGAATCTGATGATGGCTGAATGAACTTAGGGTGCTTCCGCAGAGGCAGCAAGGGTCAAGGAATTCAAGATGATAGATGACTAATCAGTGATTCAAATTTGGGATGAAAAGACTGCCAGACTCTTGGCCAACCTTGCTTTTTCAATTCAGAAGAGCAATTCTAAATCTAAAGAAATGTATCATTAAAGTAATTGCATTGTATTGGAATCTGCTGCTGCTGAGACTGTGAGGCGGGTGGGCTTGTGGATGGGGAGGGAGGGTCTAGACTCTCTTCGTCTTCTTCTTTTTCCTTGGTTCCCAAGGCCTCCCTGTGGGAGATCTCTACACTGACTTTCACCACTCTCAGGCAAACACTCTGCGGCTGTCATTTGATGAATCGCTCCAATTTGCCTTATGACGAAATCCAACAAGAATGTTAGCTGCACCTATGGGATCCCTTGTGGGAGATTCTGATGCTGGTGCAGAAGTCGCAGGGCTGGCAGAATGCCTCAGGATGATTCTGAGAGACCCACTCCCATGGCATGTCTCCTCAATATGGGAACCAGCACAGCCATTATTGAGCTTTACAACTAACAACCCAATAGTTGGCAGTTAATTCACAGTTAAAGATAATGCTTTTATTACATAATATATCAAGTAGTACCCTTTTATGTATTCATGTCATCTATTTTCTTAGAAGACTTGCAAGTACTAACCACCCCTTCCCTTTTCCCGCCCTCTCTACCCTCCCTCCCTATCCAACCCAAGCCAACATTCCTAGAGATAGGGATTCTCAACTTAACACTGCAGGACACCAAAAGGGAAGAAACTAACAGAGCAAATGAAATCAGCAATCCAACCAACCAACCTTGACTCAAGAAACCCTGGGAAAAGAGAGCGTCAAACAAGTGGGCAAACACCTTTTCTCAATCTTGATTTATGGAAACTTACACGTTCAGTGATTCTAGCTGATGATGAATCCATCAAGGCAAGCTTCAGATCTGATGTGGAATGACCAAGGAAGCCTTGCTCCCAACACTCAACGTTGCACACAACTTAGGGAACCAGCTCTCTATACCCGACTTGGAAGGGAAGCCACATATATCTTAATGTAAACGGAAATCTGACCTGCTTACCTTAAATTTGGGGAGATTTTAGGTTCAGAGTTGCTAGTTTGGTCACGATTTCTAAAGAGAAATTCTCACTACAAAAAAACAACAACATAGATTTCTGACTTCCATGGATCTTGAGATGTCCTAAGTGCAAAGAGTCAACATTGAATACAATGGCAAGTTATTTGTTAAAGTGCATACTTTTTAAGGCTAAGATAAAATGACTGGTTTTCCAGGGAATGCTTCTCCTTTCAAAATCTGTTTGACTCCTTGTAATGTTAGGGGCATTGGAGCACCTTACAGAAGCCTTAAATGAGTGCTCAAGAAATCCAGAGAGCGATGGTGTTGGTGTTTGGTCTGCTTATCTGTGTGTCTATGTATGCATCTGTGTACGTGTGTATGCGTGTCCCCTTCCCTGTGTGTGGGTCCTATGTTAAGGCATGTAGAATAAGCATGGAGTCATATTGAGAGGACTCACTTGTTGAAGATATGCTTGTTGCTCTACAACATATGTAAACTATTCTTTATCATACGTGCATTCACTCTTTAATAAAAATATGTTTGAGTTAATAAAGGTGAAGAATTTCATACTTTCTGTGTCTTTTCTTTTGTAAGCCATGGAAACCTGAAGGACCAAATAGATCACCTTGAGAAAACAGGATAATCCTATCTCAAAATATGTTTCAGCGTTGTCACAAATAGCATGATTGTATGTGTGTGTATGTGTGTTTGAACTTCAGTTCTGCTTGTTGTTGTCATGTGCTGTGGAGTTGTTCTGACTCATAGTGACCTTATATACAACAGATTGCGGGGGCCTGCACCATCCTCACAGTCATTGCTATGTTTGAGCCTATTGATGCTGCCACTGTGCCAATCCATCTCACTGCAGTGTGCTCTGTTTTGCTGACTCTCACTTTACCAAACCTGTTCTTCTCCAAAGACTGGTCCTTCCTAATAACATGTCTGAAGAATGAGAGATGAAGGCTCTCACCCCTCACTTTTAAGGAACATTCTAAGGCTGTACTTCTTTCAAGACAGATTTGTTTGTTCTTCAGGCAGCCCGTGGTATTTTCATTCTTTTCTAACACCCTAATTCAAATGCATTGATTCTTCTATGGCATTCCTTATTCACTGTCCAATTTTCACATGTATATGAGGCAATTGAAAAATACCATGGCTTGAGTCAGGTGTACGTTAGTCCTCAAAGTGGTGTCTTTGCTGGTTCTGTTTACTAATGCTGAATCCATTAATCGAAATGGTAAGGTATCAACAGTTGAGTTATTTAGTCTGCTTGGTTGATCTCAGAGAAGACCATCCCTGAAAGTATTGCACATGATGGCGATTTATAAAGTCTGTGTACACCTGTGGAGAGCCTCCACTGAAACTCTGGAAGATAAACACTGAGTAATTCTTTCTGACAGAACTAAGTAGAAACGGCTCCTCCTGGCCATGAATTCTCAGAAGCGCCCCATCCATCAAGCATGGCAGGTGGTCAGGAATCTCCACATTCAGTGCATTGTCCTTCACGGTATCAGGGACACCGTTAATGGCTCCAGAAGTGAGAATGCACGGGACGGAGCATAAGATGACTGCAAGTCAGAATTACTACCACACTCTTCCGATTGAAATGGCATTTTGCACCAGCTGAACATTTCCCCATTTCGAATTTCCTCTCTTGTCTTTGAATGCACTTCAGAGAGGGAAAGAAAGAGCAAGCCCACCTTGGTTTCTTACAAGCACAATATAATTTTCCTCCCTGAGTAAAATTTGGAACCTAAAATGCACATATGGTTATTTATTGGAGAAAGCATTTGCCTGCATTTTTGCAGGATTGGCAGCCTTGTCAACTGATATACTAAGTAGTTGACTCGTAACGTTGATGGAGGCTTTGGGGATGACTGGGAAGCAATGTGAAGACCATGCTATCCTTCAATCAGCCAATGAAGGCTGTGGGGGCAGCCAATCCAAATTCCCCTCAGAGGAATGCCTCAGATTTGCGTGATTATTTTTTAGTGATTTCTCCTCTCACTTTTTACACTAAGACACAAAATACTTTGGTGACTTTAACCTACTCCTCAGAAGGATGCTATAGGTGGGTATGACAGGTACTTACTTGTTGTTAGCTGCCTGTGACACATGACAACCCTATGCATAATGAAACAAAACACTACACCATCCCATGATGCTTGGCAAACCAGACCTTTGTGATCCATAGCTTTCGTTGGCTTATCTTCAGAAATAGCCCATTTTCTTCTGAGTCCATCTTAGTCTGGGTACCCTACTGAGACCACTTCAGCATCATAGCTGCATACAGACCCACTAACTGACTGATGATAGCTGCACACTAGGTACATTGGCCAGAAACTGAACTCTGCAGAGTCTAATGCACGAAAGGCCAGAATTCTACCAGGGCACCACCACTATTTCTGCAGCTACTTTAGGTATGTTGTGTTAGGTGGTATCAACTTGATTCTGATTTAGAGATAGCCTGTGCACAACAGGATAGCTCTGTATTCTGGGTTCTGTACCAAAGTCACAATTGTTTCTATATTTGAGCCCATTGTTGAAACCACTGTGCCAATCTATCTCATTGGACATTTGTCGGAGTTTTGCTGACATTGGTTATTTTTATTCTGACTAGTCCCTCCTCTTAATATGTCCAAAGTATGTTAGACAAAGTTTCACCATCCTTGCTACTAAAGAGCATTCTGCCTGAACTTCTTCCAAAATAGATTCATTTATTCTTCTGGCAACCCATGGTGTATTTAGTATTCTTTGCCAACACCATAATTCAAAGGCTTCAATTTTTCTTCCATCTTCCTTATCCCTTGTCCAGCTTTTACATGCATAGGTGACCATTGAAAAGACCATGGTTTGGGTGAACAAAGACCTTCTTTGTTCTTGAACACTTTAAAGAGATCTTTTTGTAGCAGTTTTTCCTAATGCAATGTTGTTGTTGTTGTTGTCAGGAGCCATCGAGTTGGAACCGACTCATAGTGACCCCATGCACAGCAGAACGAAACAATATCCGATCCTGCAATACATCCTTTGATTTCCTGACTGCTGCTTCCATGGGCACTGAGTGTGATCCTTGTAAAATGAGACCCTTGACAACTTCAAATGTTCCCCCACTTATCGTGGTGTGGTTTAATAGTCCAGTTGTGATGAGCTTTATTTGCTTTATGTTGAGGTGTAAATCTTTGATCTTCATCAGTCAGTACTTCAATTCCTCTTCTCTTTTAGCAAGCAAGGCTGTGTTGCCATTGTACATCACAAGGTTGTTAATGACTCTCCCTCCAGTCATGAGGCCATGTTCTTCATAGAATCCAGTTTATCGGGCACAGCCTACAAGCTGATGAACTAGTGTGTAAGGGTACAACTCTGATGCACACCTTTCCTGACTTTAGTGATCCAATATCTACTTGCTCAGTTCAAATGACTGTCTCCTGGTCTGTGTTCAAGTCCCACAATTAAGTGCTCTGAAATTCCCATTCTTTGCAATGCTATCTATAGTTTGTTATGACCCACACAGTTGAATACTTTTGTGTAGTCATTAGAACAGATGTGAACATCTCTCGGGGTGTTCTCCGATTTCAGCCAACATCCCTCTGACAACAGCAATGATTTCTCTGGTTCCAAGTCCTCTTCTGAATCCAGTTAGAATTTCTAAAAGTTCCCTGACAGTGTACTGCTGCAACATAAGTTATCTTCACCAAAACTTGTTTGTGATATAATATAATTTCTTAATTTCTACATTTTGTCACTTGCTCACGTATTATCCCCAGTACTTCTACCACAGGACTGGGAACCTAAGAGGAACTCAGTGATTTCTGTTAGCTGACTGGGATGATGGGTGACGGGATAGACAGAGGGGAAGGGAAATCACTGTGTGAGTCTTTGCTTTACAAATTCTGCCAGAAAATCCTGGCACCCTGAAAGAAACCCTACAGATGCTTTGGACCAGTTAATTCTTTGTGAGCAAACTACTTTTACTAGGGGAAAAAGAAATCGTCCCTCACCAAATTCCAAAACCCCAAATCTGTGACTGCTTATAAATAGAAGCCTGATATTAGATGTAAGCTATATGATTGAAATAGAACAAACATCATTCCCAAGAAGTAAGCAAATAATGATTTACAAGACACTAACATTCATCAGATTATAATACTTGAATTGTACATTTCTTTCTTTTTGACTTTTTTTCTGTCAAAATAAGTGTGTGAGAGAGTGTGGGTGTGTGTGCTGGGAACAGTTTTATTTTCTGACAATATGAAGCACAGGAATTCAGTTGTTGCATCCCACCCCCCAATTTATGCTATATTTACTACTTTGTTTCCTCTTCTGCTTTTTCTACTTTCCCTTTTCTTCTTCTATCCACCACACTTTCTTCTTACTTTGTTACTCCTTTTCTACCTGATCTGTTTAATTATTAATCTATTCCATATTTTCTTAAATTCATGGAAAAATGGAATTAAAAGGTAATGAAAAATGTCCTCAAACTTTCTGAAGCCCCTTATCTGTATGTGAGTACCACATGCTTTGGTTCATGAACTGTTGCCACAAAATTTGGTAAGATTGTCAAACACTGTAGATTATCCTAAATTACTCCTGTTCATTAATATTTTGTTCCAGTCAGATGGGGAATGGAGAAAATTTAATAATAGATTTCTATTTCTTGGAGAAGTCTTGGTGTGGCACTGTAGGATCAACACTGGGCTGTTAACCACAAGGTCAACAGTTGAAACCCACCAACTGCTCATGGAAATCCTATACAGGGTCAGTATGATATGAGTTGGAACGGACTTGACTGCACTTAACAACCCCAACATTTCTTAAGCATTTCAAAAATATGCTGCCTTTCTCTTTCCCAAATATATTCTGGAATGATCTTATAATGAAGGTAAGCATTTATATAATTGTTCATCAGCTCCCAAATTCTCAGTGATTTTCAAGAAACTTTGCACATTTGGAATAATTTCACAGGATACATTTCTTCAGCATAATAACTTTGACTACCCCTTCTGAACAAATGCTAACTAATAATTTTCACAAGAATAGAAATAATTATGATAAAGTCAAGCTAAAAAGGAGACCAGATGAATCAATAAAAGCAAAGTGCTAAGAACAATGAAAATTGAGCTCACCTTATTTTTGGAAATTTACAAATAAACTAATCTATTGAAAATTAATCTTAGGCATGACCTACTACTGGACAAAGTGGCTTTCACAAAGAGATTTGGTGATGTGTGCTTTTGGAATATGATAATGAGATTATCCTGGATTTTAATTGTTGCTGTTAAGTGCTATGTATTCGGTTCCGACTCATGGACACCTTGTATAGGGTTTCTGAGGAACAGTTGGTGAATTTCAACTACTGCCCTTGTGGTTCAAACTGACATTGTGGTTCGGTGCTTATCCAACAGTGCCACACCAGAGTTTTAATTATGTACCCAAAATTGGCTATTAAAAAAGATCTGAATAGGTTTTGTTTTGGAACTGAGTAGCTTCCATGTCAATAAAAACTGCAGTTCATTCCAAGTTTTCAATAGTTTGGCTTCTTGTTAAGTGCTGTCAAGTCCGTTCCTATTCAAATCTGGCTTCCAAAGAGTGGCTGGTGGGTTTGAAGCGCCAACCTTGCCATCCAGTGCTTATCCTATAGCACCACACCAGGAAGCTATTGCAAAGTGTTACTGATATGGTCTGAAGTCCTTCATCATGAATTACCAAATACTTCATGTCTATCACTTTATTTCACATTGACTTTCTTAATAAAAATGCTCTCATCTTTTATCTAAAAATGCACTCTAGGCAGAGGTTTGGTCATTTGAAGATGCTGTGAAATTTGAGAAGTAATCGTGATTCCTGATAGGAGCTGCTAAATTTCAGACCTATAATTGCCTGGCCTGAGTTACCATGCCAGCGACATTCTGTGTACTGTGGTGTTGACTCAAGAGAAAACCCAAGAGTTGGCTGCATTCCAGGAGTCACTTTTTGATGCAAATTTGGAATCAACCAAGACTTAGGTTCATTATAGCACTGATGGTAGGATTCCAATTTTGTTCAGAATACAAAATCTTGCACTCAATATCATTGTGCTCATAATTGAATTATCTTCTTGGCCATGTTATTATGGGCAAAAACACATCTTAGCTGGGGGCAGGGGAGGTTATTGGGCAGCAATTAGGTCTTTCATTCATCTTTCTGCCAAATTTCCTTTTGGCCTTTCCCCATTATCATTGCAATAGCTTTTCCTAGAATTTAGCTTCACACTTTGAGAAGGGAATACAGTAAGATCACATTAATTTCAATAGAATGATTTAGGAGTTGGTGCTTTTAGCTAACAAAGGTACATGCTTACTGGATGAAGAGTAAGCCCACTGGAAACATTTGTCTGTTTGGGAAGACGTTGCCTCTACATATCAAAATAAGAATTTCCTAGACCAGGTTTCATTTCAGCATAAGTTCAAACTAGCACCACTGAGACTGGCTTGGATTCACTAGTTTCTAGGCTTTTTAAAAAAGTTTTTGTTGTGAATTGAGTGATAGTTTACATGGGAGAACATTGGTTTTACACTTATCATTTCAATTACAATATCCTCCAAGCATCGTG
>NW_006408614.1:577344-592053 GCF_000296735.1 Chrysochloris asiatica | reverse complement strand
TCAGAAGCCCTATACTAGGTAGTTATGAGTTGGAATCAACTAGACAGCATACAACAACAAAAAAGTATTGTGGTCCATTTTCAGAAGCTCAGTAACTTCTCAAGATTATATGCTTAGTGGACCCTTGTGGCACAGTTGTTTAGTGCTGGCTGCCAGCCAGCCGCTCTGTGGGAGAAAGATGAGTTTGTTGGCTTCTGTAGAGATTGTTGTTGTTGTTAAGTGCCATAGAGTCAGTTCTGACTCAGCAACCCTGAATAGGGTTTCCAAAGTGTATCTGGTGGGTTTGAACTTCTGCCCTTATGGTTCTCAGACCAGGGCTTATCGTACAGCACCACATCACGACTCACAGCCCCAGAAACCCAATGGGGCAGCTCTACTAAGTCTTATTGGGTCGTTATAAGTAGGAATTGATTCGATAGCTGTGAGTTTGTTTATGGTCTGTTTGTTTTGTTTTGATTCATGTTTAGTGGCCTCCTTTGTACTTAAAGTTTAACATGTTTTTATTGTTTTCAGAACTGTGAATTTATTTGTGATTTGCACTGATCTACTACCAAACAAACTGATAGTCCTGGTAGCTCTATAAGAACAGTCTATGAGATGCTAAGAGTAGTTATCTGCTGCAGTGAATCCTGCCCAAGAACACTTAGTGAAGAAAGCCAGGCAGGACATGGGGCCAGCCCACACTCTCTGGTCAAGCCTGTGCTTTGGTCCAGGGGATGGCATTAGCCCATAGAATGAGGCACCATCTTATAACCCATCAGCCAGGAAAGGTGTCTTCATGACTGACTACCCTACCATTGGCCCAAAAGGTGCACTTTTACCCTCTTCATTATAAAAATAACAGCCATGAGTTTTACCATTATGAGGAGTCAGGTAGTTCTTGGGCCCAGTAATCTGTCCTCTGGGTAAATAGCCTTAAGAAATAAGAGCCATGATATGAATGGTTAGCTGCACACCTATGTTTATAGCAGCACTATTTGCAATAGCAAAAAGATGGAGACAGCCTAAATGTCCGTCGGTGGAAGAATGAACAAACACGTTTTGGTAAATACAGACAATGGAATACTATGCAACATTTCAGAATAATGATGGATCTGGAAACACCTCATCACATGTGAATGAACCTGGAGGACATTATGCTGAGTGGAATCAGTCAATCACAAAACGACAAATAATTTACGAGACCACTACAGGCAAGAGAAGGTTTTCATGCTAAAAGAAGTATTCTTTGATGGTTCCCAGGAATAGGAGGGAAGGGGAGTAATTCACTGGTTAGAAGGCTGTCACTGTTGTGAAGTGGCTAGACAGTAGACACATGTTAACTTGGGCTATGGGGAAGGCATTATACATCAAAAGGAGGTTGGCAGAAGAATGATAAAGGCAGGAAAAACACATAGAGGACTGCAAGAGTTAAGGGAATGGAGATAAATATTATTACATATAAGGAGCTCTGATAATGTTGTGGATTACACGATGAGTTACTAACTGCAAGGTTTGAGTCTACCAGTCATACCATGGGCAAAAGATTAGGATTTCTGTTCCCATAAAAAATATACAACCTCAGAAACCCTACACAAAGTAGCTACTAGTTAGAACAGACTCAACGGCACACCACCACCACCACAACCACTGTTATATATACAATTCCTCAATAACAGTGATCTACAGGTAGACACCTGTATGTATATATATACATGGAGATGTATATATAACGTAAGGAGCTATGGTAGCGTAGTGGTTACGAATCGGGCTGCGAACCATAAGGTCAGTTCGAAACTACCAGCTGTTCTGCTGGAGAAAGATGAGGCAGTCTGCTCCCGTAAAGATTTACAGCCTCGGAAACCCTGTGCAGGGTCGCTATGAGTCGGAACCGACTCCACGGCACATAACAACAACAACAACAACATATATAAGGTATATATAAGGAGCTCTGGTAGCATAGTGGTTACGAATCGGGCTGCTAACCTCAAGGTCGGCAGTTCAAAACTACGAGCTGTTCCGCAGGAGAAAGATAAGGCTTCCTGCTCCCATAAAGATTTTTAGCCTTAGAAAACCTGTGCAGGGTCACTATGAGTCAGAACTGACTCCACGGTACTTAACAACAACAACACAGGTAGACACATGGGTAGATATAAAGGCTGAACAGGTGTGGCAGGGATAGTAGGAATATATTCACAAATATATAATGGTTTGACAGAAGGCATTTGTACTTGGGTATTTAACTTCACTGCAAACATATCTACGAATGTGGTGGAACATACAAGGGTCAAAATTGTGAGAGCTTCTTAGTCCTAGTGTATGAAAAATTGCTGTTTAAAGAACCAGCATTATGGATTTTTTGGAACTACTTTATAAGCTAAATGTGTAACGAGATTCGTATGGTAGGAAACCTCAGAAATAAGGGATAAACCATCTGGAAGACCCCAAGAGTTAGCTTTCTAAGGTCCATGCAAGAAAGCCCAGGCTCCTAAAGATAAACCAGCCATAGTTCCCTTTCCTGTAGGTGGACTCCAAGTCTCAGGTCTTGCTCTTCTGCTATTTCAGAATGTGGCAGGGTGGTGTGGTGGTTGAATTCTCACCTTCCGTGTGGGAGACCCAGGTTCAAATCTGAGCTAACGCATCATGAGTGCAGTCACTCCCCCATCTGTCAGTGGAGGCATGCGCGTTCGATGCTAGACAGATTTCAGTGGCACTTCCAGAGTAAAATGTGTTAGGAAGAAAGCCTGGTGATCTCCTTCCAAAAATCAGCCAAAAAAAATCTTCAGGATCACAATCATCTGATCCTCCACTGATTGCATAAGATCCGGAAGGGTTTTGTTCCATTGTCTATGGGGTCCCCCATGAGTTAGGTGCTAACTCAACAATAACCCAAAACAGCAACAGCTATCTCACAAGTCTCTGGCTTCGTTCCTCTATATAGAGTCTGTCTTTGAGGTTAGCCTTTCCTACACTGGTACCCCAGGACAGCAGGTCCAGAAGAAGAGAGGAAGAGCCACACATCACCCTGCAAAGTGCTCCTGTCAGACCAGCTCTGTGTCCTCCCATTAGTTCAGCTATGAGGGATTTGTCTTTTCTTTGCAGCATGCTTCCAGAGAGTGCTGAGTCCATGCAAGGTTGTAGTGTCTAGAAGTTCTTCAGGTTTCCCAGCCAGGAAAACAAGACCACCTCTTATTCTGAACCCAAGCTCTGGCCCCACCTTGCTTCATCGTCTCCTGAGCTCTAGTTGTTCTAAAACCCAAGTTTAGTTATACCAGATTTTTGCTTCATATCTTTCCATGAGCTCCTCATTTTCTACAAGAAAACGGAATTAATGCTGTTCCTCCTTCCCTGCATTCTTCATCTCCTGCCTTCATTTTATGTGTTAGCATGGTCTATAAACTTCTTTGCAAGCGAGTTCACATCTGCTATTCAAGGCTCAAGTTCATGCCTCATACCAGATATTTAATATCTAGGGCCTCAGTTTCTTCATCTGGGAAATGGGCTTAGCTGTTGTGACAACTGGACCAACCAGTAAGTATGTGAAGTACTTAACTCAGAGCTGGTGTTTTGCAAGTGTTCCATTAATACCAGACGTGTGATCATGGGGGTTTTTAATTTCTCCATTTCATAATCTTAAAGAGTTCTTGGAAGTTCCCTGAAAGGGTCTTCATACAACCAGTTCTCATGATACCCAATGCTCCCTTCTGCTGATCCGGCTCCTATGGACTCAAGACAACATTCTTATTGCCACCTTGACACAATGCGGTTACTTGCTTTCTTCCTGGTCTACCTCATCCCTAGACTGCATCATCTCAGAGCAGCTCAGTCCAATAGAAACACGATGATCCACTTGTGTATCTTAAACATTTTAACAGTCAAGTTAAAAAAAAAAAAATTAAAGGAATGAATGAAATTATTAACCTGATTCATTTAGCCCGCTATGTTCAACTTATCATTGGAACACATAATCAATGTAAAAGTGTATAAATGAGATCTTGTACATGCCTAATATACTAAGTGTTTGAAATCCGGCTCAGACAAGCCACATTTCATTGCACTGTGGATGCAGTGTCTGTGGGCTACTATAGTGGGCTTGGCAGTCCATGAGGATACCAACCATATCTGACCCACTCTGAATCCAGAGAGTATCCCGGTGCTGGACACATGGAGGGGTTCAGTAAATGCCACTTAATGAACGCAATGTCAAACATGAACAAGTCTTCGAGACATGGGAGACAGGTAAGACAATCCCAATATCATGTTCATGAAAAGTGAGGTTCAGGACAGTTGAGTTGGGTTTGTGGCTTAAAGGAATAGAGCTGCACTTTAACCCACATTATTCATTTACAAACCCCATGGTAGTGGTGGTGGTAGTGTGCTGTGGAGTGAGTTCTGACTCTTAGCGACCCTGTATAGGGTTTCCAAGGCTGTAAGTCTTTATGGGAGCAGAAAGCCTCATCTTTCTCCCACGCAATGTCTGGCAGTTTAGAACTGCTGACCTAGAGGTTCACAGCCCGATTTGTAACCACTATACTACCAGAGCTCCTTACTTTTTCTGTTATTTGAGTGAAATTTTGCAGAGCAAATTGTATTTCCATTTAATAATTTACACATTTTTGTGTTTTTTTCCTTTATTTTTATTATGAACTGAATGATAGTTTACATGGGAGAACATTGGCTTTTACACCATTGTTTCATTGCAGTGATTACAATCTCCTGCATGCATCATCATTCAATAGTATTTGCTTCCATTCCCTCTGGTTTTCTTTTTTTATTGGGTGGTGGTGGTGGTGGAGGGAGATGTGCACAAAAACACTCAGGAATATATAATAACTTAAACAACCAAAGAGCACATTTTGCAAGCCTGCCTCCTGGCCACCTGTACTCAGTCCCTCTCTTACCATGAGTCTAGAGTCATCAGCTGCTCCTTCTCTCCATGTCCTCCTCTCTGCCTCCATCTCTGGTGTTGCTGCTTCTCTGGATAGGGTCCCGCATTACGCTTATGTTCTTCTGTCTTCATGGTCCTAGGGTCCTCTATTGCTGGACTGTAAGATTAACTACTCCCCCCTTTTTGTTGCAAAACTTCTACCTTTACAGTTGTGATAGTCACAATCAGTCATGATAACAATTACTCACTATTGAATCCTAATAGTCTTATCCCCACCTCTTTTCACCAGGCCCATCTAGACAAGTTGAAAGCTATTCAGTGGGGACTCTATTGTCCGCCCCACACTCTTAAAACTAAACTCCCTCTTGAAACCTTGTAAGCCAGTCACTTTGTGCCTTTATCGCTTAGTGTGGCACTGTGGGTTAATGTGTCAGACTGCAAAGTTGTTTGAACTGCAAGCTCAGTGGTTCAAGCTTACTAGCTGCTCCTTGTAAACCCTATACAAGATCCCTATGGGTCGGAATTGACTCAATGGCACTTAACAACAACAACATTTTAGGTAAGCAATGTCTAAGTTGCCCGTCCTATCTACCCTGTATACAGAGGGGTAAACAGTTGATGTTCACACATATTTTTCTGTGTAATATTGATTGAAATGCCCAGGTTTTAACAGCATTCATTCCACTTCTTACCTAGGTCTGTTGTTGCCATTCATCCTTTCTTATCCCTTTCTGTTTCCTTAGCTTTGCTGTGGTTGTTAAGTGCCGTTGAGTCAGTTCCGACCCATAGCGACCCTGTATAGGGCTTCTAAAGAACAGCTGGTGACCTTGAATCTCTGACCTTGCAGTTCAAATGATTTTGCAGTCTGGCATATTAACCCACAGCACCACACCAGGACCCCTGAGCTTTAAACCTGGGAAAATGCTAGTGGCACTTTAGTTGGCAGGTCACAGCTTTTAAGATCCCGTTTCACTGTTCATTATTATTACTATCATTAGTCCTTTAGCCCCTATACAGAGCTCTCACTTTCTGGACTAAGTTTCTCTTGATCAAAGTTGTGGATGGGTTACCAAGAACAGAGCAGCTAGGTTCTTTGAAGCATTGTTACTGTTACTGTTGTTGTTGATAAGTGCCATGGAGTCAGTTTCAACTCATAGAGTTTCCAAGGAGCAACTGGTGAGTTCAAACGGTTGACCTTGTGGTTCAAACAGATAAAGTCAGTTCTGATTTAGAGTGATTCCCTGTAAAAGAGTGGAACGGACCCATAGGGTTTCCTGGACTGTTATACTTAGGGGAGCAGATTTCCAGCTGTTTTCATCAGCAGAGCCATTGGTGGATTTGAGCTGCTACTGTTTGACTCGGAAGCCGCGATGGAGTAGCGATGGAGTAGTGGGTTAGTGTTGGCTGCTAACCACAAGGTCAGCAGCGGGACAAAGATGAGGCTGTCTGCACCTATAAAGGTTTACAGCTTTGGAAACTTTAGGGAGCAGTTCTACTTTGTCCTAGAGGGTTCCCGTGAATAAGAATCAACTCGATGGTAAAGACACTGGGTGTGTTCTTCATTATATGTTACAAGAAGATAGAGTGCCTTTCCCATCTTTCATTCTTCCATTTCTCCATTATAATTGCTTCCTTTTCATGCCTTGGTATCTGGTAGCCACTGGTTTTGGTTGCCTGAGGGAGAAAATGAGGTTGAGAGGAGAAAGCAGTTTGTGAATTAAGGAATGAAGGAAGTCCAAGTCCAAGTTGACCCACTGCTGAATGTAATGAGATGAACCAATTTTTGGAGCTGAGTTTTCCAGGCGGGGTCAACTATGGTTGCATCCAGTGCCCACAATTTGCCTCATGATGCTCTTGATGTTTTCTTTGGGAAACAGTTTTTTCCAGGCATCTCAGGGTGACCCAACTCACGTTCCCACATCAGAGAGGAAAAATGTTTTTGAAGGTCGGCCTTTGGGGTTTGCCAAAAATCTAAGAGTGCTGCTCGGTCTGCGGCCCCCGGCCATGTGGCTATGTCTGGCTTTGTCTTGTAAGCATTTGGTCTGTACCATACTAAGAATCAAGTTCCTCAGCCTCATTCTGTAACAACATCTTCCCAGCCATTAAAGGAGCAGCTAAAGTAGCAGCATCAATGGGCTCAAGTGTGGCCACGATTGTGAGGTTGGCCCAGGATCAGGCAGTGTTTTGTGCTGTTGTGCATAAGGTCGCTATGAGTCGATACAGACTTGATGGCACCTAACAACAACAACGAATTTGGTCGATGCCACTTGGTATTACTCCAGACTGATTAGTCAGTTCTTTCTTATAAAGATTCGACTTTGCTATAGGATTATGATTAAAGATTCCTTTTTATTAATTATCTTTTTCTTCAAAATAAGTTTCCATCAGAGTACTCGGAAAATTTTTATTTCTTCATGATTCTCAAAAATTAATGAGCTTTGCATTTCCTTTCAACTTAATGTTGTTGGTAGTGCTAAAGTTTTATTCTTTGTGTTTAAGCAAATTCTACTTACATCATAATATTCTCAACCAGTAGTTGTCTGTGGAAATATTCAAAGTTCTTCTTAGAAACAAGGATGGTGAGACTTTGGCTCACATACTTTGGACATGTTATCAAAAGGGAATAGTCCTTGGAGAAAGACATCATGCTTGGTTAAGTAAAGGGTTAACTCTCAATGAGGTGGTTGACACAGTGGTTGCAACAATGGACACAAATGTACAATTGTGAGGATGATGCAGAATAGGACAATGATTCATTCTGAGTTATATATGACACCTAACAACAATAGCAACATCTTTCTCTTTGTGTTGAGGCAAATATTACCAACATCATAAAATTCTCAGTCAGCAGTTCTTTCAGGTGATACTCAGGCTCTTGAGATGCAGAATTTAGAGTAATGTACTTTATTGTCCTGTACAATCCTGCAATAGTGGTGGTCTACAGGTAGATACATGTGGTTTGCAGAATCCTGGTTGTCCCTCAGAACTTTTTAGGGGTCTGAAAGCTCAAAACTATTTTGATCTTATGTCAAAACCTTATTTGTCATTTTTCTATACTGATATTTGCACTGGTAGTGCAAAACAATGGTGCATAAAACTGAGACACTGTAGGATCAGCACTGAACTGCGAACCACAAAGTTGACAGTTCAAACCTACCAGCTGCTCCTCAAAGATCCTGTACAGAGTCACTATGAGTGGCAGTCAGCTGGACGGCAATTAACAACAACAAAAAAACATGGATTGGAGTCTCTGGATGATGCAAACAGTTAACAACACTCAGCTGTTAGCCAAAAAGTTTGTCTGTTTTAGTTCATCGAGAGGCATCTCAGAAGGAAGGAAAACTTCAGAACATTTCGCCATTGAAAATACTCTGGAGCACTGTTCTACTTTGACGCACGTGGCATCATGGTGAGTTGAAATAGGATCCAACTGTTTTTAAATCATGAATTAACGTAGTGATATAGTCATAGTGGTCTTCACAGCCACTTTATTGTTGTTGTTGTTAAATGCCGTGGATTTGATTCCGACTCATGGCGATCCTGTAAAGGACTCCCAGGGCTTTTAAACTTTTGTGGAAACAGAAAACTTCATCTTTCTCTTGTGGATCAGCCAGCAGGCTCGAACTGCACACTCTCTCTTGTTTTTGTTGAGTACTGTAGATCCAGTTCCGACTCACAGCAATACTATATAAGGTTTCTGAGGAGCAGCTGGTTGGTTTGAACTGCCAACCTTGTGGTTTGCAGTCCAGTGCTAATACTACAGTGTCACACCAGGAGTCCAACTTAGTTATAGTTAAAACAATGCCAGTTTCAGTTTTTTTTTAAAGAATATTTTTAGTGAAGTGGTAATTATTATTAATTGGACTAAATTTGAGCACAGGTCTTTTAAGTATCTTAAAAATATGAAATGGGGAATACCCATAAAGCACTTTTTCTGCATACCAAAGTATGATGCCTGTTTCACAGAGATCAAACTTCTTTCCCATGGGACATCATCTTTACTCAAAAGAATATTTAACAGAAAAGCTATGGCTATTCAGAACTGGGTATATGGAAGATACTTTTGCAAAAAATAAATCAAGTGAGTCTGTTCATTCAAGACAAATAATGATACTTGTTGCCAAGAATAAAATTCCAATCTCAAGGAAAAGTTAGAATTTTGGACAGCTTTATTCTACGATTCTGTGCTCCCCAATACTCAAAGGTTTCCCTGATAATTTGGTGGTGATTTCACCAGCATCATTTCTCAATATTGCACAATGAGATGTGTCAACACAATGAGATGCATGAAGGATCTGCATTAACTCATTGAAGCAAATAGCTAATGCCTGATGGAACAAAATCATGCCCAGGTCAAAGATCCATTCAGAGTGCAAGTTAGAATAATGGATTTGAGTGGAACAGAGGAAGAACAGCTCACCATTGTGGTTTTATATCCCACAAGGCAACTCCCCTTTAGGAAACCACAGCGTTTCCAGTTTTGTAACACCAGAGAAGAATATCCACAATTATTTGAAAAAGCCTTTAAAACATTCTTCATCTTTTAACTACAGATCTGTGTGAGACCAGTTTTTCATCATATATTTTGACCACAACAACATATCTCTACAGGTTAAATGCAGCATAGATATTATAATGTGGCTGCTTCCTATTAAGTCAGACATTTAAACATTTGAAAAATGTAAAACAATGCCACAGTCTTTAGTACTTTTAAGTCTTTTGGTGGGGGGGAGTTGAAAACTATAGTTTTTTTTCCACTAACTTTTAAAAAATTCATATTAACCTTCCATGAGTTTATTAGTGTTCATTTAAAATTAAGTAGTAAATTCCAAAAGACATTTTTAAATGTCTGGCTTCTCATTTCTAATTTGGCAATTACCAATATATTCAGAGCCCCCCATAAATAAAAGCCCTTTGGCATCCTCACTGATTTTCAAAGTGTGAAAGTGTTCTGAGGCTAAGAAGTGTGAGATTCTTTGGTACAGAGGTTAAGGGACTGGGCTCTGGGACCTGATTTCTGAATTTGAATTCTGATCCTTCCCTCTTCGTTTTATATCACCTTTGGAATTTATTTACCTCCCCCCATTAAATTATTTAGGCATTCTTGCTTCAGTTTCCTCATCTGTCAACTGAGGATAATCTAACTCACAGGACTGGTATGAGGATTAAATGATATGATATGTATGAAATGCCTATCATAGTCCCTGGCACATAGCATAGGCTACAAATGCTACTATACCTCCTCCTCACTTATCGACTATCATGGGAGCCAGTGTTTTTAATATGTAACAATAGTTAGAAATCTATCCAACTCTTTTGCACATTAACTGTATACTTCTGATAGTAACACATGCCAAAGTGACAGACAAGAACAATGCTGGTTGTGATGGCTAAGGTTATGAATCAAATTGGCCAGGCTGTGATCCTCAGTGGGTTACTTATATACATCACATGATGCAATTTGGCAGCTATGCAGCAATGTGGTCATCCTCCAGTTTCTGATCTGATATGGTCATCCTTCATTTTCACATAAGGCCAGTTTTTTGCACAATGAAATGTTCTTAGGAACCTAACCACGTTGATAAGTGAGGAATTAATTAAACTCATATTTATAATAATCTTATCAAGTAGCCCTGATTGCATAAACAGTGTTTGTTGCTAACTGAGAAGTTGACAGTCTCAACTCACCTAGAGGCTCCTGATGATCTGTTTCTATGATTACGATCAAGAAAGCCCCTGTTAGGCACTCCATCTCGATCACATGGGGTCACTGTGAGTAGAAATAGACTCAAAAGCACCCAAAAGCAATGGCAATTACTACTCAGATTTGAATGACACTATTTATTTATTCTTGAAAGATATTTACAATAAATGTATTTCAAGAAGCTACAAAGGCCATGTCATAAACTAGGGGGACGTCTCCTTATAAGTTGTGGTTATGTGTCTGAGTTCCTTTATCCTTTTTGTTTCTCGAATGAGATGACCTGCTGCAGGCTTCTCAACATGTTGACCTCTTTCCCTTACTTGGTATTTCTAGATAATGGCCTTGGGCATATTTGACTTACTGGTGAGTCCCCATTCGTGGCTACCTTCCACACTTCTCAAGACTTTTTGTCATAAGGGTTCAAAGAAACTTCCACTTCCAGCCAGTGTATCCATTCATGTTGTACACAAGATTTGCCTCTTGCTTTGGAAAATTGTGGTCTTCTGTCTTTATCCCAGATCTTCAGTTAAGCCATACCCCTTGCTCTTGCTTCATCTTCACTAAATCTACCAACCCTTCCCTTATTTGTGTCTCAAAGCTATTGATTTTACCTAGTTTCATCAATGACGGATTTTGAAATTCATCTTAGAACTCATTTTCTCATTGTCTTGTAGTAATAAAAACAAACCAGTGTCTATCTAGAAGACTCTGACGTATGGCAACATCATACATACCAGAGTAGAATTGGGCTTCACAGTATTTTCGTTAGCTGTGATCTTTGGAAATATCTATCTCTGAGCCTTTCTTCCAAGGTGCTTCTGGGTGGATTCAAATGGCCAACCTTTTGGTTAGAAGCCCATGGCTTGAACCATTTGTGCTACCACCACCAACAAAACAAAGCGGTGTCTTTAGTCCACATATAAAACTAGACATAGGTCTTGAATATTAGTAAATTCTGCGTTAATATTTACCAAGTGTGAATTCCACATTGGATGCCTTCTCTCCTTTCCCAGAAATCATATCATTCATCTGACCTCAGCCATGTCTCTCCCAACAAGATATGTGTCCAGGGTGGAAAAGAAATACTTTGAATTCGTGTAAAAGGAAAGGGAACAATTGGATGATTGTGAGAAGAGCATTTAGTCAGAAGAGCTTCACTTGATAATACATCTTTGCTTTTCTCCTGGAGTTTCAAGCTCAGCAAACATAGTTTTAATTTTAAATACTACCTGTTGTTAAATGATTTTTCAGCAAGCCAACAAAATAAAATAAAAAGAATGTGTAATGCATTCCAGATCCAGTGCAGCTTCGAGTAACATGAGATATTTCAGAGCCCTGGAGGATAATGAAATGCTAGAAAAACTTCAAAGGAACCCCGTGAGGAGAAATGCTCAAATTCACATCTTGAGCTTTCTTGGCTATTTTTCTATCCATGAGCGAGGCCAGCCTTATTCAACCATAGAAACAGGTGAAAAATGAGTAGCTTCTTAGCATACTTTCAAGTGCTGTATTCAGGGTTGTTTTTTTTATTTCCTTTCCAACAAATGAAGAGTTAGGAAAATGATTAATTGCTATTCTTCTATACTAGTGTGGTGCTATAGGCCAGGCACTGAAATGCTAGCCAAAAGGTTTGTGGTTCAAACTCACCAGCCTCTCCTCGAAAACCCTATACTTACAGGGTCACTGTAAGTAGAAACTGACTCGACAGCACTTAACAACAACCATACTAGATACAAGCATCCCTGCTGTTTGTTGGTAAGTGCCATAGAGTCGTCTCTGACTCATAGCAACCCTGTATAGGGTTTCTGTGGAGCAGCTGGTGAGTTTGAACCTCCACCTCTGTAGTTCAAACCTACCTTGACATCTGGTGCTTTATCCTACAGTGCCACAACAAGACTCTACGACTCTTAACAACAATACTGGATACAGGTGTCCTTAGGTGATGCAACTGGTTAAATGCTAGGTTTACTGAAAAGTTGGTGGTTCAGATATACCCAGAGGCTCCTTGAAAGTAAGACATGGAGATTTGTTTCTGAAAAGTCATAGCCTTGTAAACCCTATAGAACAGTCCTACTCTGCATGGGGTCATCATGAATCGATCGGAATCGGAATTGACTCAACAGCAATTCACACCAAAATCATAGTAGATGCACAATGAATTGAGTACTAAGCTGAGTTCCCAATGTACCAAGTAGTCACTGTTCTCTTCATGTGGTTGTGAGGTGTGCTGGAGTAGCCACATCTGAAGAACTGCCTTCCTCACTGAAAGGTCAAGCCAATAAGAGTGGGTGGGCATCTATGGACATGCTTTCATTGTTTCACATTTATACTCCTGATGATTGCTCAGAGTTCAGGAGAGGATCTCCACTGAGGTGCATCTGGATTTGACTTCGTTATTGGAACAGATGCCAAGTGGGTGGCAAGATGAACTTGATAGCCAATTGCATTGTTATAGGTAAAGAAAAAAATTAATAAACAGACAAACAACAGTGTAGACACTTAGGAGAGTTGTAAAGGAGAATCTTTAGCCAGAGAAAACCAGTGTGATTGGCAGAGTCATGTGTTGGAAGCAACTGCTGGGTCATTTCTCTACAAGGATCACCCTGAGCTAGAATGTTCTCTGTCAATGCCTTGAAGTGTCCTGTCTCATTCTCCTTAGAGAGGATGCTAGAAGCTTCTGAATGTTGGAAAAGTGGCATCAGGATATGCACAGACAACCCTCACCTTCAGCTCCCATCTGAAACTTGAATTCCTAGGGATCTGGTAACTATTTATTGAACTTCTGTAATTGTGACAAAACAAAAGTTCAAGTAAAATGCTCTAGAGTTGGAATTGAAAGAGGGGAAAGGAGGAAGCTGATTTATGAGAAAGCCTCAATAAGAAATGTAACCTGTGTCCTAGCCTGTGAATGCCCAACCCAGGAAGCACAACAACTGGTTTTGTCATCTCAGGGAGCCATGAATTTTAATTCCCCAGAATCTTGGGGTATCAACTCCACCAATTATTAGCTGTGTGACCTGTGGCACTGTAGGATAAGAACTGAATAGCTAGCTAAAAGGATCAAACCCATCAGCTGCTCCTCGGAAACCCTACACAGGGTCTCTATGAGTCGGAACAAACTTGACAACACTTGACAACAAACAACAACAAGCCTTGGGAAAGTAATGCATAATTTTAAACCTCCATTTCCTGAACTGTAAATTCTGAATCATGATGGTACCTACCTCATTTGGAATCCATGAAAAGTAGATGAGACTTAGCACTGTGATTGATCGGTACTGTTGAGTCTATGTTGATTCACTGAAACTCTACGTGACAGAATAGAACTGCTACTCCATAGGGTTTCTTAAACTGTAATCTTAATGGGAGCAGATTACCAGATTTTTCTCCTGTGAAGCTGCTGAATGGGTTCCAACTGCTGACCTTTGAGTCTGTAGCCTAGCGCTTAACTTTGGCTCTATCTTGTCTCCTTCAACCTAGTACTTAGTATTTGATAAAGTATTAAGTGATTAGTAATGAAGGTCTATTACTACTTTTAAATCTTCTTTTGCAGTTTAAGAGTTACTAGAACAAAAGGTCATCAGGAGAACATCTTTATAAGAAGAGGTAGGAGCCACTTTACTTCATCTCAGAATCAGATACCTAATGAATGCACAAGGTCCCAGTGCAGTCAGACTGCAGGGTCTAACTTCTGTGGTCAGTTCCACTTTTGTTCTCAGCTCTTTTGTTCCATGGATTCCTTTGGTATTCTGGAGCTCTTCTCACATGACCACAGTTTTCTGGATAGGTTCTTGTACAAAGTTAGACTTCTTTCCTATAAATCTGAAACTACTGATCTGGCTGATTATGAGATCATTCTATACCCTTCAGTGCTTTCCCACCAAACTGTGCAGCCACATGTTGTCATGTTGGTGATACATATATCTGCAACACTATCCAGTATTTCATTGTTTGTGGGTCACTATTTGGAAAGAGTTTATCCAAAGACAACCTCATAGTAACATATTCTTAATGAAGGCAACCAGTCAGAGCCCGTACACTGAACATCCGTTAAAAACAAGCATGTTTGGAACCTCAGTTGTATCAGGGAAGACAAAGAGAACTGAACTAGGTTCCCTCAGATTGGTAATATATATAT
>NW_006408614.1:572545-576729 GCF_000296735.1 Chrysochloris asiatica | reverse complement strand
GGCACTTAACAACAACAAGTCCAGAGCACAGTAGAGTGAGCAACTAGGTCATCAACAGCTGGGGCCATAATTCTAGGTGCTGATCAAAGTACCTGCATTGTCTCCTATGAAGGTGGTGTTGAAAAACTGGGAGTAAAATGCAATGCTTAATGATGAACACCAGTAATAATCTTTTTGAAGCAGCTGGTGAAGTATTATTGACCAAACTTTTGTTGTTTGATAGACTGTAAAAGGCCCAGCATCCAGTTCATTTATGTGTATATTCTGCTATTGAGTCTTGAATCCATTCTGGCCTTCAATAAGAACTGGAGAATGCATCTGAGAAAGATGATACAAACTCATTTTCAAATGCATTTTCCTCTTTTGCCATCCTCTGGAGGAAGACCATCATTTCTCATTCGTATCAATTCTTTCATCTGAGGATCATGGAGTGTGACCTCAAATGTTTTCCAGATGCCTAATGGAATGTGTGTTGGAGGAAAATGCTTTGTTTGGTGCACAAATTCAGCTCCATTACTTATATTGCAGAATAAAGCAAACAAATGGGATCAGAGAGCATCTTTTTCTACTGTATACCACTTCAAAGGAAAAATAAAAGTAGAAGATAGAGAGTAGTAACAATCCAAGTGAAAATGTCATCCAAAGAAAAAGATTCTTCCTTTATTTATAGTTTTATCTCTCTTCAGTTCTTTTTAGTTCTAAGCATGTATCACCATGTAATCTTTCAGCTAAGTAGCTTATTGCTGATTCAATAATAAAATGTCCCTTTCTCCCCATTCCACTCCTACCATATGCCTTAGCATTAAAGCCAATGGTATTGAGTTCATTCCAAGTCATAGCTACCCTATAGGACAGATTACTGATTATTAAGCTATGGTACCTAATAAATTTTGTTGTAATAATATTAAAGATTTATATTCGACTTACTTTTTAAAGGACTCAAGACAGCTAATAACCTTTATGAGTGAAAGCAGGCCAGGCTCGGTTTTCTGCTTGGCTATGACGCGTCATGCTGTCTGTCTCCATGAATACAAATGATCTTGCTTCCTGCTCATGCAGCTGATGAGGAGGTCAGGAAATTCTAAGAAAGTCACTCTCCAATTCGTCAACTGACATCACTCAGTTTCTGCCTCTGAGACTTGGCAGTCAAGATATAAGTTTATACCTCAGAGAGAAGAAACATCGACCGTGCAGAAAGTTGACTTTCTACCCAGCTACGTGAAGTCAACTGGTTCCTATGTACCCATTAGTTATGTTTGCTATGATGGACTGACTGAAAGATAATTAGAGAGAGTTAGAAGTACATTAAGTCTCATTTCAGGTGCTGAAGAAAATGAAAATATACATGCAAAATGGATCTGGTCAACTCAGGCAGATTCTTCTATCAGTTTTCCTCAGATGGTTCATTTGTAAGCATTTTGGACTCCTTACTTCCACAATGAGAAATGCTTCAAAATTCCATTCCCATTTAAGGGGCAGGAAATGTTAGGGAGGTGAGGCAAGCACACAGAGGGTGGTGAGAGGTGTTTTAATCCTGAGCTGGTTTTCACTGTGTCCCTGCTGGGTTTCCTTGATAGTGTGATGTGTTGACTTGGCTATGCTGTGACTCTAAGTGATTGTGGCAGGCAGTGGATTGCTTGTTCTTCCATAATGTAATATAATGTAATCACTTCTCATGATGTTATCTGATCTGAGTAGCTGATCAGTTGAAAGGGTAGTTTTATGGGGAGTCTGTCCTGCCTCCAATATATAAATGGTTGTTCTAGCAAAGCTCATTCCCTTGCTTGAGCCTGCATTAGTCTTGATACCTGCCATCTGGTTCCTAGGACTGAAAACAGCTGCCTCCCGACCTACAGATTTGGGATTTGCCAGCCTCAGCAAGCCCTTATTCAGCAGAGGTCTCCAACCTGCCATCTGACCTACAAATTTGAGACTTGCCAACCCCCACAACTGCATGAGTCATTTTCTTGAAATAAATTTGTCTCTCCCACTGTCTATACACATATATATGTATTGTTGTTGTTAAGTGCCAGGTTGAGTTGGTTCCAACTCATAGTGACCCTATATAGGGTGTCTGAGGAGTGGCTAGTGAGCTTGAATTTCCAACCTTGCAATTAAAACCTACTTGTAGTCCAGTGCATTAACCCACAGCACCACTCTTACAGAACTCCTACATATACACATATGTATATGTACAGTTATATGTGTACATATATGTATGTGTGTGTGTATATATATATATAGTTGTTAAGTGCCATCAAGTCGATTCCAACCCATAGCGACCCTGTATAGGGTTTCCAAGGAGAAACTGGTGAGCTTGAACCACCAACCTTGTAGTTCAAACATCTTTGCAGTCTGACGCATTAGCCCACAGCGCCACACCAGGACTTATATACATATACACACATACACATATATAGATATATAGATATATAGATAGATAGATAGATAGATAGATAGATAGATAGATAGATAGATATAGAGATATACATATATGTTGTTGTTAAGTGTTGTCAAGTCAATTCCAACCCATAATGACCTTGTATAGGGTTTCCAAAGAGCAGCTGGTGAGCTTGAACTGCCAATCTTTCATTCAAACTGACATTTCAGTCCAGTGCATTAACCTACAGTGCCACACCAGGACTCCTTGTACAGCTATGCATGATGTACCTATATATGAATGTGTGTGTATACAGAATCCTGGTGTGGCACTGTAGGATAAAGCACTGGACTTCAAGGTTGATTTGAACCACAAACTAAGTGGTTCAAACTCACCAGCTGTTCCTTGGAAACACTATACAGGGTTGCTATGAGCCAGAACTGATTCGATGGTACACAACAACTGTGTATACACATATATGTTGTTTTGTGTTGTTGAGTCGATTCTTACCATAGTGACCCTGTGAACAATAGAAGGAAACACCTTCCAGTCCTGCACCAACCTCACATTTGCTGCCACACTTGAGCCCATTTTTACTGTCATGGTACCAATCCATCTCATTGGGGATCTCCCTCTTTTTTACTGTCCCTCCACTTTACCAAGCATGATGTCCTTCTCCAGGGACTGGTTGCTCCTGGTAATTTGTTCAAACCATAAGAGATGAAGTCTGGCTATCTTGACTTCTAAGGAGCATTCTGGTTGTTCTTCTTCCAACACACATTTGTTTGTTTTTCTGGCATTCAATAGGACATTTAATATCCATCTCCTACACCATAAATCAAATGCAAAAAATGTTCTATGGTCTTAATCATTGTCCAACTTTCATATGCATATGAGGCTATTGAAAATCCCATGGTTTGGGTCAGGCGAACCTTTGTGATTTGCCCAATGCATTACATCTTTTGATTTCTTGACTGCTGCTTCTATGAGTGTTGAGTTGATGATGGATCTAAGATAAATCCAAGTCCTTGACAACTTTAATCTTTTCTCCATTTATCAAGATATTATGTATTGGTCCAGTGGTGAGGATTTATGTTTTCTTCACATTGAGTTGCAACCCATACCAAAGGCTGTGGTTTTTGTTCATCAGTAAGTATTTGAAGTCCTCTTCTCTTTCAGCAAGCAAGTTTGTATCATTTGCATATCACAGGCTGTTGATCAGTCTTCCTCTAAACTTGTTGCCAGTTTCATCTTCATATAATCCAGCTGCTCGGATTATTTGCTCTGGATACAGACTGAATAAGTATGGTAAAAGAATGCAACTCTGATGCACACTTTTTCTAATTTTAGATCATTCAGTTTCCACTTGTTCTGTTTGAATGACTTTCTCTTGGTCTATGTGAAAGGTTAAGTTATCCGGAGTACTCATTCTCCATAATGTTGTCCAAAGTTTATAAATGTCCACACAGTTGAAAGCTTTTGCATAGTCAATAAAGCACAGGTAAGCAGACTTCTGGTATTCTCTGCTTTCAGCCACGGGCCATCTGATATCAGCAATTATATCCCTCATTCTGCTTCCTTGTCTGAATCCAAATTAAATGTCTGGCAGCTTCCTGTCAATGTACTGTTGTAGTTGGTTTTGAATTATTCTTAGAAAAATTTTACTTGCATGTGATATTAATAATATTGTCAGGTGGTTTCCACATTCAATTGGGTCACCTCTCTTTGGAATGGGCACAAATATGGATCTCTTCCAATCAGTTTGCCAGGTAGTTGTCTTCCAAATTTCTTGGCATAGATGAGT
>NW_006408614.1:559243-571900 GCF_000296735.1 Chrysochloris asiatica | reverse complement strand
TAGAGTCCTCAGCTGCTTGACTTTTTCTTCTTGAGCTGCTCTTTGAAATGATCTGTTCAGCTTTTTTACCTCCTTCTTTCTTTCATTTGCTTCAGCGTCTGTATGCTGAAGAGCAAGTCTCAGAGTCTCTTCTGACATCCATGTTGGTCTGTTCTTTCTTCTTTGTCTTCGTAGTGACCTTTTGCTTTCTTCCTGTATGGTGTTCTTGATATCATCCCACAACTCTTCTGCTCTTTGTTCATCAGTGTCCAATGCATCAAATCTGTTCTTGAAATGACCTTTAGTTTTGGTGAGATATATTCAAGGTCATGTTTTGCATCTAGTGGACTTGGTTTAATTTTCTTAAGCTTCAGCCTCGTCTGTTCCACAGTCTGCCCTTGGCCTTGTTTTGGCTGATGATGTGTTTAATAATTTAAGAATTAGATTTACTATTATTTTACAGTATTAATATAATACTTGAAAAAAGTGGTTATGATATATCAGAAATTTTACTATTATGTCAATCATTGAGGAAAAGATATTAAAGACGTAGACTTAGTATATGTGGACAGTCCATAGCTGTGCTGGTTATCATTACAACAGTAACACTAACAATAACAACAATATAAAAACAACAATATTGATGATGGTTGCTCTCATTAAGAATCTATCTACATCTGATTTGATTTGGATCCAATGGATCTGAAAGCTTTGGAAATCTGATATGTTCCAGTGTACAAGAATTAAAAGTTATTTAGCAGCTTATGGTATATATTTGCAGCTTGACTTCTGTAAATTTCTTGTTGTGATTTGGAATAAAGTGCCTACAGTAGATCAGGGTACTGATTCAGAATAATATGAATATAAAGGACATGTAGTATCTATAGAATTTAGGGTGAGGTAATCACATCTAACATCATTGCATAATTTCACAAAGAATGGCAAGCTCAAATAATTGTATTCCTGTTAGGTCAGAAAGAGAAAACCAAGGTATTTTCTTATAACTGTGCTAAAAGAATCACATTCATACATTTTATACTTGCAATACCAAGATCTGAGAAGCAAATGTGTCTCAGGACTCCGTGCTTTGTCAAATTACAACACTGGCTAAATATAGAATGTTTCCAAATCTCCTGGGGCATTCACAGGGAAAGAATGCACTTCAGAGAATTGCAATGATTAAACATGTGGTCGAATTTGCAAAGCTTGGTACTCCCTAGATCTATTTTGCAATGTTCTGAGTCTACTTTGCAGCCTGAAGTAAGCTCATTTTCCTTGTCTAAAGAGGTTGTTGCATCTTGCCTTAAACACACTATTTATCTTGACTGTTTTGCAAAAGGACTTCATAATTATGTTATTTAATAGCTTGGGTTGTCTGACAGATAATTTATAAGGTGTTGGAAATACATTAAGAATCATTTCTCACTTCTTATCATGTTTATTCTTCTCACCCCTCATTTTCCTTCAGTTGATAGACCTAACGTCCGATCACAACATCCGTGAGGGACCTGAAGAAGTCTCACACACAAAGAGCATTACAGGTTTTCTTTGTTGTTGGTAATTGGTATCAGTGAAGATTCCAAATGCATGTGTAGACATGAATTCTAAGTATGGTAGATCAAACATGGAAGAATGTAAACATAAGGCAGCATCATTTATTTTAAAACCTGAAAGACCCTGAGAAAAGATTCTGTACTCAATATGGTAGTTAGAACAGTTAGAAGTACTTTAAAATATTTGCTTGTTCTACACAAAAGTGGATCATTATAAATTAACTGAGATGCCAAAAATTCTGCTGGACAATAAAGGACAGGAGATTCTGGGTAGTACCATTCACCCACTGTGGTGCATATAGAAATCATTTTCTGTGATTTTCTAACCATAGTCTTTCTAACACCCACCACACAATGTGTTTTTTGCCCTGCTGTGTCTGGGTAAGAGAAGATAGGAGAATATGCTTATAGGAGTATATGATTCAGTTTTGAATGACTAACAGACTTAATAGCGATTGTAGAAATGTGGAACTCTAGCATATATAACACAGGATCTGACTACCATTAAAGTTAAGAGACAAGAGCACAGCATGCCCTTTGGACCCAGAAATCCCTGCACGATGAACCTCCTCAACCCAGGGACAGAAAGCTATGACATTGGAGACGTGACAGAGAAGCAGCTGTAGCAAAACCAAGAGCAAGAGCTTAAGACAAAGCAGTGGATTTCCAAGCCTGGAGAGTAGGTAAAATTGAGTGACTTTGGACAGGAGGTTTACTTGCAGAGTGTGGTGCCTCCAGACTCTTACTTGTGGGAGCTAGGTTTGCTGACTCATGGAGCTAGAGCTGAGTGCTTTCAGACTGAGGCTTGTGGAGGAGTGGTGTGCCCTTTGAGAATTTATCAGCAGCCATGAAACATGGCCCAGTCAGAGAAGGCTGCCTGTGGACATGGTTAAGGAGAGGCTTTCCTGACTGGAAGAACTGCATGCTGACATGGTAATCTAACTTCCCTAATAAACCCAGAACTGTGAGTGTGGTGTCAGAGGTCTGTGTGGTCATTGCAACGAATTCCAGAACCCAGCCAAGTAGAGTGTTAGGGGAGGGATGGTTGAAACTATTGTTTTTTGTTTTTGCACCCTCATATCTTCTATTGATGGAGTCCCGGTGTGGCACTGTGGTTTAATGCTCTGGACTGCAAAGTTGGTTTGAACCACAAAGTCAGAGGTTCAAGCTCACCAGCAGCTCACTATGCAGGGTCGCTGTGGGTAAGACTTGACTTGACGACACTTAACAACAACAACAACATCTTCTATCGATACCTTTTTCTAAGCCCTAAAAAAGGTTATTTATGGGAAGAGCACTAGCATTTCAAAAGGAACGTTTTCAGTGTGCTCTCAGTAAGCTGGCAATATGGTGCAGGATGATGGTATTGAACTGAGCTCTCTGAATTCAGCAATATGAGAGTATGTGAGATGTCAGAGGCCAAGAAATGACGTGTTATCACTAGATGTGATGTGAGGAAGATACTCAGATATTATGGCCAGGATTATAACCGAAATGCCCTGACTCTGAGACAGCTTTGATTGTAAATTATATATCATGGAGTCCCTGAATGTACATAGGATGTATTTTATAAAGCATCTATCTGAAATGTAAAATTAAGCTATAGAAAACTAAAACAAAAAGAGAGCAATGATAACAAAACTTGAGGTCTTTTTGAGAGTCATGGCCCCTTATCAAATTCTCAGGCAAGACAGTCCACAGATGCAAAGTTGTAGTGGACACCTAGGACCCATAAGGAAAAATCTCAGAGTAGCATAACATTATACAATAGGTATCTCCATTTAGCACTTGCAGCTGTTTTACAGTGATGTTGTGAAGTGCTGCCGAGTCAGTTCTGACTCAGAGTGACCTTGTATGTGTTTCCAAGGAGTGGTTGGAGGATTTGAACCACCACCCTTGCACATAGCAGTCCTGCACTTCTCCATCACCATACCTGGATTCCATTTGACAGAGTAAAACATACTACATAGAGATTTGGCCACTGTTGAACACTGCCTCAGAGAAGCACACAGTGCAACATCTGTTCAGATTTGCAGCGTCAGATGTCATGCGATAAACATAATTTTGACGTAAATCAACCTCTTAACAGCTAAGTATGCTTGCAGTGAATTAGAACATCACAAAATTTAAGTATTTCTAAAACTCAGAAGAGAAATAGAAATTTCAATATTTTAAACTGAAATAAAAAATTCAGCAGATGAACTTAATTAAAGAAAAGAATGGGGGAAGATTTATGAACTCGAAGATAAATTAAAAAAAATAAAAGTTATTTAATTTAAACACTAACAAGAAAAACAACCAAAAGGTAAAACAAAGCCACAAGAACTTCTTAGGTGCCAAGTTGTCAGTTCTGTGTCATAACAATCCTGTGCACAGCAGAACAAAACAATGCTCAGTCTTGTTGTATCCTCACAACTGTTATGGCTGAGCCCATTGTTGTCACTGTGTCAGTACATCTCATTAGGGGTCTTTGTGTCTTTCACTGACCCTCTACCAAGTATGATTCCCTTTTCTAGGGACTGGTGTCTCCTGACAACATGTCCAAAGAGTGAGAGACAAAGTCTCAGTATCTTGGCTTCTAAGGAGCATTCTGGCTGTACTTCTTCCAAAAAAAAAAAAAGTATTGGTTTTTCTGTCAGTCTGTCAGTCTGTGGTACTTTCAATATTCTTAGTCAACACTATGATTTAAATGCATCGATTCTTTTATGGTCTTCCTTATTTGTTGCCTGACTGTCCCATGTATATATTATTGTTTTTCCTTTGACTCAGTTCTGACTGATAGTGACCTTATGAGTAACAGATGAAAGGCTATAATCCTCCAAATTGTGGTTATGTTGAGTTGACTGCTGCTGCCACTCTGTCAATCCATCTCATTGAGGTCTTGTTGACCCTCTACTTTACCAAATATTATGTCCTTCTCCACCAACTGATCCCTCCTGACACCATGTCCAAAGAACCAGAGATGAAGTCTCAACATCCTGGTTTCTAAGGAGCATTCTGGATGTACTTCTTCCAAGACATATTTGTTTGTTCTTCTGGCAGCCTATTGTTGTTGTGAAGTTCTGTCAAGTCAGTTCCAACTCACAGTGACCCTCAATAGAGTTTCCAAAGAGTGGCTAGTAGTTTTGAACCAGTAACCTTGCATGTAGCAGTCCAGTGCTTATCCTACAGCATCTGGAAATCTATGTTGTTGTTGTTGTTAGGTGCCATTTAGTCAGTACTGACCCATAGTGACCCTGTGCATAACAGAACGAAACACTGCCCTGTGCTGGGCCAATCTCACAATTTTTGCCACACTTGAGCCCATTGATGCTGCCACTTTGCCAAACGATCTCACTGGGAGTATTCCTCTTTTTCTGTGACCCTCCACCCTACCAAACATGATATCCTTCTCCAGTGACTGGTCCCTCCTGACAATATGTCCACAGTATGAGAGATGAAGTTTGGTCATCCTGGCCTCCAAGGAGCACTCTGGTTGCACGTCTTCCAACACAGATCTGTTTGTTCTATTGGCAGCCCATGGTACTCTTAATATTCTCCTCCAATACCATAACTCAAATGCATCAATTCTTCTTCATCCTTCCTCATTCACTGTGCAATTTCCGCATGCATATGAGGTTATTGAAAATACCATGGCTTGGGTCAGGCAAATCTTAGTACTCAAACTGACATCTTAGCTCTTCTATACTTTAACGGGGTCTTCTGCAGCAGATTTGCCTAATGCAATACTTTATTTGCTTTTTTGATGTTGCTTCCATGAGTGTTGATGGTTGATCTGAGTAAAATGAAGTCTTTGACAACTTCAATCATAACTCAAACACCATAACTCAAATGTATCAATTCTTCTATTGTTTTTATTCATTGTCCATCTTTCATATATACTCGAGGCGATAGAAAATACCATGGTTTGGGCCAAGCACACATTAACCCTCAAACTGACTTCTTTGTTCTTGAACATTTTAAAGAGTTCTTTTGCAGTGGATTCATCTAATGCAATGTATCATGTGATTTCTTGACTGCTGTTTTCATGAGTGTTGGTTGTGAATCCAAGAAAAATGAATTCTTGGACAACTTCAAACTTTTCTCCATTTATCATGATGTTATTTATCAGTCTAGTTGTCAGGATTTTTGTTTTGTTTCTATTTATTTATATTGAAGGCTGTAGTCTTTACTCTTAATCAAAAGTTTAAGTCCTCTTCACTTCTGGCAAGCTAAGTTGTATCATCTGAACATTGTAGATTGTAAATAAGTCTTCCTTCAATACTGATGCCATGCTGATCTTCATCTAATCTACCTTCTCGGCTTATTCATTCTGCACCCAGTTTAAATAAGCATTGTGAAAGAATACAACCATAGCACATGTCTTTCCTGACTTTAAACTAGGCAGTAGCCTCTTTGTTCTGTTCAGAATGAGTGCTTCTTGCTCTAAGTACAGGTTCCTCATGAGCACAATGAAGTGTTCTGGAATGTGCATTCTTACAATGTTATCCATAGTTTGTTATGATCAATGCAGTTGAATGCCTTTGCATACCTGATAAAACACAATTAGTCATGTTCCTGGTAAGCTCTTCTTTTAACCAAGTTCCATCTGACATCAGCAATAATATCCCTCATTTCAACTCCTCCTCTGAATCCATTTTGAATTTTGGGCAGCTCCCTGTTGATATACTACTGCAACCATTTTAAAATTATCTTCAGTAAAATTTTATTTGCATGTGTTATTAATGAAATTGTTCAATGATTCCTGGATTCATTTGGGCCTAATGCAATACGTCCTTGATTTCTTGACTGCTGCTTTCCATGAGTGTTGATCGTAGATCTAAGCAAAAAGAAGTCTTTGACAACTTTAAAGATTTCTTCATTTATCATAATGCTGTTTATTGTTCCGGTTGGGAAGATTTTTGTTTTCTTTACATTGAGATGTAACCCATACCAAAGGCTGTGGTCTTTGATCTTTGTTAGGATTATTTTTAGGTCCTCTTCACTTTCAGAAAGTTAGGTTATATCATCTGCATATCACAGAGCTCCAAATGGATTTCTTTATTTCATAGACAGACACTTAAAAACACTTAATGATTGCTGAATGACAGATCATCTTGAACTCTAACCTGGTCTAGCTGGAGAGATTTCTGTTGCACTGGACCCAACTAAAAGGAAGACTTTCAGGCTACCAAGGAAATAGGTAGGAGGAGCCTATGCAAAGTGGGTTTCTGTTACCTACAAGCCAAAGTCACGGCAACCACACATGTATATCTTATCTGCAGTGTGGGTCACACAGGTATACCTTGTTCTTTGGTGGGATACGTTAGGCTGTGAGAAAGCTTGATGAAGTGATGTCCAGTCAGTTTTGACCCATAGCAACCCTGTAAAGGGTTTGTCTCCACTTTCTGGCATGCAGTTGTATTATTAAGGCAGAGAGAGTATCTTTGATTTGTTATTACTCAGGCCATGTCAGCATGAATTTATCAATACAGAGACCAAGTGTGAGATCTGTGGGACAATAACATTGATCAGAGTTTCTGGAGCCAAAGTTTTGCACAGAGCTGGATGGTTTGCAGGACTCCGAGATAAGTAATCACTCAGACCACGATCTTTGGTAGCTTCTCTTTATTGATGTAGAAAAACCTAAATCAATAGCTGTATTCCAGGTCCCAAGGGCTCTACTGATTTGTTCTAGCAAGGAGGCCAGATATGGAGCAGGAACTGTAATTGGTATCATCACCTAATTAAACTTACAATTATCTGTTGTCTCTGGAAAGTCAGTCTACTGGTTAAGCCAGAAAGTTACATGGGCATATGGTTGTAATCACACCATATGTAGCTTTCAAATCTTGCATCATGGAGTTTCCCATAACATCTCATGTTATATTTTTTCCATTTGAAGTTTACTGCTATTATTATTTGACATAATTCAACACAGAAACATTTCTAAAATAGTGCAAGGAACCTCAGCTACCTTTCATTCTGAGTCCTTTTTCTACATTTATTTTATGCTTTTTTCTTTTCATTTCTTTCTCCCTTCTCTCTACTCTTAGTCTTCCTTCTCTTGTTTTCATTTTTTGGGGGATGGAGGCACTACGTAAGAGTAAATTAAAGATATGATGCTTCTTAAATGGAAATACTTCAGTGTATATTTTCATAAAACAGAATTCTATTCCATCATAGCTGTTAGGTTCTATCGAGTTGTTTGTGACCCATAGCAACCCTGTATAGAGTTTCTGAGGAGCAGCTGGTAAGTTTGAACTGATGACCTTGTGGTTCACAGTCCAGTGCTGATCCTACAGCACCACACCAGGAGTCCTTCATTATAGTATAAATACCAAAATCAGGGAACTAGCATGGATGAGAAAATATTTAATTCTATAGACCTCATTCCAATTTTGCCAAATGTCTAATAATGTGCTTTATAGCAAAAAGACAATCAAGATTAGCCATTGCATTCAATTCAGTTGCCTACCCTCTAGGTTTCTTTAACAAGAGCTCCTGCAGGAAACTCTCCTTTTATTTTGAGACATGGGTTATTGAAGTGCACAGGGCACTTATTTAATAAAGCATTTCTCAATGTAAGTGTCTTTCATGGTTAGGTATGCAAGTACAATAGTTGGTTCATGCTTCCTTCCTGGATATGCTTTAAAAAATTCTCTGTTGTCTTGCTTTTGAGATATCTAATAATTATCTTATTATTTTTTTCTTTATAAGTATTTTTTTTCTTTTTTGTAGATTCCACGAGGCATTTTATTTATCTTTGCACTCAAATAATCTCTAAGATATATCTTGGAAATGGTCATTTTTGGTTCAATTGTCCCTGGTAATGAAAAATTACATGAAGACAAAGTCCTGGATCATTCTAGAATTCAAGTCAACTAACTGTGCAGGCCATCCATGTTCTCGATTTGACCTCTCCTCCCACGTAGTCTCCTCTGTATGCATTTATGGGAAGTGTCCTGTAATTGAGGAGGAAAAAGTCAAGCCAGATTTGCAGATGACTATGTATGACATCTGGCACCAGCTCAAAGCAGACGACTCTATTGTGACAATTCCAGTAAAAGATGGCTCAGAAGAGCTATCCTGGAGAAAAATCTTAGTAAACAGATATTTGAGCAGTATATATCTTGGTTCATTTTTTCTGAAAGAAGTAGCAGCCAGATGGTAGCACCTACTTTGATTCATCGTTAATGACTAATTAAGGCCAATTGTCTAGATGTTCTTTGGGCCATAAGGAGCAAGGTCAGAGATCAGAAAGAAACAGACAAGAAGTTTGAAAAAAAGGCATAGCAACGAAACATCTCAGAATGGCCTGGAATGTGAGAATTGCTTTTCCTATTATATATATATATATATATGTGTGTGTGTGTGTGTGTGTGTTGTTGTTGTTAAGTGCCATTGAGTAGGTTCTGACTCACAGTGACCTGTATAGGGTTTCTGAGGAGTGACTGTTGAGTTTGAACCACCAACTTTGTGATTCAAACCAACCTTGTGGTTCAGTGCTTATCACACAGCACCAAAGAAGTCCTTGTGAGATGCTAACCTCAGTAACTTTGGGAATGAGTGGAGACTCTAATAAGAAAAGCACAAGGAAATGTACATGTGCATTCTAGTTGATAAAGTTGTTTCTTGTGGAGAGTGATAAATACAACTTACTAAGACTTGTGGGTTGTCACTGAAATCATTTATAGGGAAAATTTGATACTACTAAATGCCTGCACTAGAAATTAAGAAAGTTATTTTAACTTGCTTAACATGTGTCCTTGTTGCTCTTGTTAAGTACAGTTTAATCAGTTCTAAGTCACAGTGACCCTGTATAGGATTTCCAAGGAGCAGCTTGTGGGTGGAACTACTGACCTTGTGGTTAGCAGTCCAGTGCTTATCCTACAGCACCACAGTAGGAATCCTAGGATTAAGTAAATATGTTTATTGAGGCAATGATGAAATCCAAATTGTTCACTGTTGGAGTGGGAGATTACAGACAAGCAAGAATGGAATAATAAAATATATGGTATAGTCTAAGAACCAGAGACAGGTGGATATATACAGAAATAGTTTTAGATATGTGCTTATAGATGTGCTGCTATACATACATGCATTTTAAACTTTTTTCTCTGATGCCCTAGAAGTGACAACATGCCAGTATTAATGAGCACTCCTGGAACCCAGATCTTGGTTAGTATAATCAGTTTTGCTTGAAGAAATGAGTGGTTTGGGATCTGGGAAAGGAGCTGTGGTTGCACAGTGCTTAAGTCTTTGACTGTTAACCAAAAGGTCAGTAATTCAAACCTACCAGCCATTCTGTGGGAGAAAGCTATGACAGTCTGTGTCCATATAAACTGCAGCCTTGGCAGTTCTATGGTGTAGTTTTATTCTGTCCTAAAGGAGCTCTGGTAGCGTAGTGGTTACGAATCGGGCTGTGAACCGCAAGGTCAGCAGTTTGAAACTACCAGCTGCTCCGCGGGAGAAAGAAGAGGCGTTCTGCTCCCGTAAAGATTAACAGCCTCGGAAACCCTATGCAGGGTCGCTGAGTCGGAACCAACTCCACGGCACATAACAACAACAACAACATAGGACTAATATGGGTCAGGATTGACTGTCACCAACAGGTAGATCTAGGACAAGAAACCTCCAAGGTGAGCATGAAGCATCTTGTAGTGTCAGAAAGTCAGTGAATGTTATATTCTGGTTCCTCTGATCTCTTCTGGGTTCCCATAAAGTGTCACTGCCAGGGTGCTGGTTCTCCTTGACCTTGCATCTAGCAGTCCAGTGCTAACCTCAGTAATTTTGGGAATGAGTGGAGACTCTAGTACTTGCCATGGTTTTTTCTCTATAATTTTTGTTTGTTTTCTGTATCAATAATTTCCATTAAGATCATCATTATTTCATTGATTCTTCTTTCCTTGATTTAATTAGGTGGATTGTTCTAGTTTCTCAGGATGAAAATTAAGGACATTGATTTGAAAACTCTCTTCTTTTCTTATGTAGGCATTAGGTGATATAATCCCTAACCCTATGAAAAAGTTCAGTGTAAACTGAAAGTTTTGATAATGTGTATTTTCATTTTCAGTCGATTTACAATACATTCTATTTTCCATTTAACTTTTTTTTTCCAGTTCCATAGAGTAATTTCATTGTTGTTGTTAAGTGCTGACAAGTCAGCTCCGACTCACAGAGATCCCATGTAGGGTGTCTGAGGAGGAGTTGGTTAGTTTGATCCATCGGCCTTATAGTTCAAACCAACCTTGCAGTCAGCGCATTATCCTGCAGTGGTACAACAGGACTCCATGGAGTAATTTAGATGTGTGTTATTTAGTTTCCAAATATTCGTGCTTTTTCCAGAAATCCTTCTATTATTTCTAATTTAATTCCATTGTGAACAAAGAACATAATTTGTATGATTTAACTCCTTTTAAATTCATTGAAAGTTGATTTTTTAAATGTACAATGCATCTTAATAAGTATTTTATATGTATTTTAAAGGAATGTGTATTCTTTAATTCTATAAACATCAATTAGGTCAAGTCACTTGGTAGTGCTGTTTAAACGGATGGGTTAGCTGGGTTTAGAATTCTAGGTTGACAGTTTTACTTTCTCTCAGTTCTTCAAAGATAGTTGCAACATTGCCATCTCTGTTAAATTGTTTATGATGAGAAAATTGCTCTTGTATTTTTTTCTATGAAGGCAATGCCTTTTCTATCTGATTTAAATATTTTATCTTTTACACTTGCTAGGTATAATTTTGTTCACTGAGCTGTTGGGAAGTACCTCTGGTAGCTGGTACATTGTTTTGGATTGTACATGATCTAAATTTTTGTCTTTTTAGTCCACAGTATTTAGGCAACTGATTTTTTTTTATAAAACAAAGTTGTTGTTTTTTTTGAGTGGGTGGATAGTTTTATATTTACAAAAAACGATGATTACTTGGACCAGTGGCGCAATGGTTAAATGGCTAAATGCCTGGAAGCTAACTGAAAGATTATTGATTCAAACTCATGCAGCAGTTCTGTGGGAAAAGGACCTGGTGATCTGTTTTCATAAAAGTTACAACCAAGAAAAGCCTATGGGGTAGTCCTACTCTGTAAAACATGGGGGGGACCATTGTGAGTTAGAAATGTCTCAAAGACAACAAACAACACCACCAGAGGGCTTCCCATATACTCTTCACTCCATTCCCTCTAATCTTAACATCTTGTTCTTGTAGTGGTAAAATTCTGTTGAGTTGGTTCAGACCCATAGTGATCCTGTATAGGGTTTCTGAGGAACAGCTGGTGAGCTTAGCTTGAACCACCGAACTTGTAGTTCAAACCAACTTTTCAGTCTAGCACATTCTTAACATTATTTAAATTGTTAACATGATACATTCATTACAACTAATGAATAAACATTGATATATTATTCTTGATTAAATCTATACTTTGTGCAGATTTGTTTGCTTCTTTTTCTGTTCCAAGATCCCACCATGGCACCACATTTCAGTTAGTCACCATGACTCCTCAGGCTCCTCTTGACTGTTAGTTTCTCAGGCTTTCTTTGATTGGAATGTTTGACTGTTTTAAGGGGTGCTGGTGTGATATAGTGAGTTTACTTAATATGTCTCTTTTAGCCCAGTCTTTGTAACTTCCACCAAATAATTAGGTATGGCTATGCTACCAGGACTCCAATATGGGGATTGGTTACTTCTGTCATCCATTTAGGTTTAAAGGGAGTCATCTCAGAAGTAGAATCAGACAATTACAGGTCCATCAAGAAAGAACCCCAAGAAGAATGCCAGATGCCTGTACAGAAAAAAGTCGACAGCAGAGCAACACCTGAGGTGGCAAGAGAGGGTGGTATGGAGAGACAGAGCAGCTACAGGCATCCTGGCCCATAGACCAAATAAAGCTGAGTGCTTATGAGTAGGAGGCAGGCTTGCAGAATGTGCCCTTTGGGCATTTACAAACTGCTTAAAAGACCTTGGTAATATTAGCTGGAACAGAAAAAGGCCGATGGGCCACATGGCTGAGAGGTCAAAGACAAGAGTGAGGCATGTTTATTGTTGTTGTTAGGTGCCATTGAGTCAGTACCGACTCATAGCAACCCTGTGTACAACAGAATAAAACACTGCCCAGTCCTAGGCCAACCTGACAAGTGTTGCCAC
>NW_006408614.1:555967-557273 GCF_000296735.1 Chrysochloris asiatica | reverse complement strand
ACTCTTGTGGACTTGTTTTCATTTTCTTCATCTTCAATTTGAATTTGCATATAAGCAATAGGTGGTCTGTTCCACAATCTGCTCCTGGCCTTGTTTTGACTGATGATATAGAGCTTTTCCATTGTTTCTCTCCGCAGATGTAGTCAATTTGATTTCTGTGTCTTCCATCTGGTGAGGTCCATGTGTACAATCAATTGCTGTCTAAAGAAGGTATTTGAAATGAACTAATCATTGATTTTGCAGAATTCTATCATTAGATCTCTAGCATCATTAGTATAGAGGCATGTCTCTAGTGAGGCATAAAAGAGGCATTCCTGATTGAAGAACTGTTTCATTCTGAGTTGTTCTGATTCTCAATTGTACCCTGTTTACTTCCCAAATAAACCCCATAATAGTATTGTCTGTGAGTTTTATCTCTGGTAGCATAGTGGTTATGAATAGGGCTGCTATCTTCAAGGTCAGAAGTTCAAAACTACCAGCTATTCTGCAGGAGAAAGATAGGGGTTTCTGCTCCCACAAAGACGTACAGCCTCAGAAACCCTGTACAGAGTCGCTATGAGTCAGAACCAACTCCATGGCACATAACCACCACCAGCAGCAGCACCATTGTGATGAATTATTGAACCCAGCAGAAAAGGGAAGGATGGTTGATGTTCAAATAGGGTAAATAAAGTTGTAGGGTGGAGGCATGTATGACCTTTACATCATGAGAGTTGACATTGCACTGATTTTGAGTTTGATTCTCCATTCCTCTTGTGAAGCCAGAGGAAGTCAGACATGACATCCACACCATATCTGTAGATATCAGATATTTGGTTCAAAGTTCAGCTACTGAGATTTTTCTGATTTTGTCTTTAGAGTATTGTTGTTAGGTACCATCAAGGAGGATTTGACTCATAGTGACCCGATGCACAATAGAATGAAACACTATCTGGTTCTGAGCGATCCTCAGAATTTTTACATTAGAGCCCATTGTTGCTGTCACTGTGTGAGTCCACCTTGCTGTATTTTTTGCTGTACCTGCACTTTACCAAGCTTGATGTCTTTTCCCGGAGACTGGTCCCTCCTGATAACATGCCCAAAGTATGAGAGAGGAATTCTCATCACCCTTGCTTGTAAGGAGCATTCTGACTGTATTTCTTTCATGTCAGTTTGTTCTTCTGGCAGTCAATGGTGCTTTTTAGTATTTTTCTTGAACACCAATATTCAAATGCATCGAAGCTTCTATGGTCTTCATTATTCATTGCCCAACTTTCATATACATCTGAGGAGATTGAAAATGGCATGGATTGGGTCGGGTGCATCT
>NW_006408614.1:546865-555374 GCF_000296735.1 Chrysochloris asiatica | reverse complement strand
CGGTTCAAACCCACCAGTTGCTGCTTGGAAACCCTGTATAGGCTTGGAATCAACTCAACAACACTTAATAGCGACAGCAATAACAGCAACATCAAACCAGTACACAGAAAAGACAAGCACATTCCTTGATATGAAGAATCTTCCATTTTGATTGGAAATTTGAGCAACTGCATCCATAAGCAAATGTCCAGTTCATCGGATTGTAGCAATTGACACTGTTTCCAGCAAACAAGGTTTATATTCTGCATATGGCAGGTTGTTAATATGTTTTTCTCCAAACCTGTTGCCACATTCATTTTCATATAATCTAGCTTCTTGGATTATTTGCTCAGCATACAGATTTAATAAGTATGGTGAAATGAGACAACCGTGATGCACATCTTTCCTGATTTTAAACCATTCAGTGTCCTCTTGCTTTGTTCTAATGATGGCATCTTGGTCTATGTACAGGTTCCTCATGAGCACAATTAAGTGTTTCAGAATATTAATTCTTCGTAATGTTATCTATACTTAAGGAGTGGGAAGTATATCTATATCCAATCTCCTTAAGGGCAGATTATCTACACAAATTCTTTGCAATTCTTCTTCATGGAATATTTGTCTAGTCTCCCCCAATTATTTACTTAATCCTTACTTATATCAGTATGGATTCATGCATATTTATTTTATACTCTGTATTATTATCCAATGCTGCTGTTGTTGTTGTTAAGTGCCATCCAGTCAGTTCCAGTCCACAGTGACCCTGTATAAGATTTCCAGTGAGTGGCTGGTGAACTTGAACCTTTGATCTGGTGGTTCAAACTGTCTTTGCAATCTAGTGCATTAGCCCACATTGCCACACCAGGACTCAAATCTAATACTAGGTAGAATATGTATCAATAGAAATATGTTTCAATTATATGCTATGATTTTATTTGTGACAATACATTAATATTTCCAAGATGATTTCAGGGCTCAAAACCAGAATTTCTAAATCAATATTTGCATATCTTGTCATAGAACTGTTAATGATAAGCAAAGTTTATATACTAACCAGATTTGTCTACATCTGTGATGTATAGTTTCTGTAATTTGTGGTTTTGAGATGACACATTTATAGTGTCAATAATGCACTGCATGTTTGTTCTAAGACACATTTGTTATTATTAAACTGTTTGGAAATAAGGGTATCATATTTCAATTTGTAAATATTGTTTTAACTCTACTGTGCCATTAATGATGCTTTATATAATGTAAAATAAGGAAGTTAAGTTTGATAAATACCAAGTAGATATTTTGTAGTAAATTTGCAAAGAAAAACAACAACAACAACAACTCAACCACTAACTATCCTTTGACAATATAATACTGAACCCAGACTGTTACAATTTTTCAAACAAAGTAACTCTATTGCTTTCTTTTATAAGCACGATCTCTTTTATATTCTTTAAATATCAATAAATCTAATAATGAACTACATCTTAGAAGAAAATCAACCATACTCAGAAAGGACTGATTCTACAGCTTTGATTTTCTACACTATCCATCATTCTAAATGAATCTTTTTGTATGTGGCTACTGTAATGCATCAGCAATCTTACAGAATTCCCCCATGAAGTTCAGATAAGATAAATTGATATATCACCATTTAGAAATTGTCTTTTTTCATGGCTTATTAGCGTACATTAGCAAGGAAATGGCTCTTAACCCTTGAAATACCATGGGCAATGTTGATACTCTTGGGAAGTCTACCGGTAAATTTTCTGACAAAAATAATTGTGCAAAGCACAATCTGGCTCCATGAACCCCTGTACAGATCCATCAATGGTCTGTGAATCCCAGATCAAGAATGGTTAGTCTAAAGCATTTGTTATACCTACACAGAGAACCATGGAGAGGTAGGAACTTGAGTTTCACTCCCCTAACATGTAAGGATAAGGAGCTCTGGTAGCGTAGTGGTTACAAATCTGGCTGTGAACCTAAAGGTTAGCAGTTTGAAACTACCAGCTGTTCCACAGGAGAAAGATGAGGCTTTCTGTTCCTGTAAAGATTTATAGCCTTGGAAACCCTGTACAAGGTTTTTACTATCAGTCAGAACCGACTCCACGGCACATAACAACAACATATAATGATAAACTCTAATTAATTCTGCACCTCTCTGGTCAGGTGTTTGTCTTTCTACAAAAGAAGCACTGGTACTGAATTAGAAATCCCATGAAGGCAGAGATGGAATCAATTCCATTGCCTAGAATATTGTTGGTGTTAGGGTCCACTGAGTGGGTTTCAGCTCATAGTGTCCCTATGTTTAACAAAACAAAAGACAGCCTGCTATTGTGCCATCCTCACGTCGTAGTTATATTTGAACATGAAAAAACTTGTTTGTACAAATAAATGGATTAATGACTGTATGAATACAGCAGGATCCTATGTGTGTGTGTGTGTGTGTGTGTGTATGTCCTGGAGAAGGACATCGTCTTGGTAGAGTGCTGTTGGTGTTAAGTGCCATCAAGTCAGTACCGACTCATAGTGACCCTAGGCACAACAGAACAAACACTGCTAACCTCACAATTATTGCCACACCTCGGCCCATTGATGCTGCCACTTTGCCAATCCATCTCGCTTGGGGTCTTACCCTCTACTGTACCAAACATGGTATCCTTTTCTAGTGATTGGTTTTTCGTGATGGCGTGTCTAAAGTAAGAAAGTAGAAGTCTTGCTATCCTGACTCATGGGTAGCATCCTGCATCCTGCTTGCATTTCTTCTATGACTGATTTGTTCATTCTTCTAAGGAAGTCCTGGTATATTCCATAATCTTCATAAATACCACAGTTCAAATGCATTAGATGCTCAAAAAAGAAGAGGAAGACTCAATGAGACAGATTGATAAAGTGGCTGATACAATTGGCTCAGTTGTAGCAACAGTTATGAGGTTGTCACAGGACAAAGCAGTGTTTTGTTATGCTGTACACATTGTTGTTGTTTCTGTGTGCCATCAAGTTGGTTCCGACCTATAGCAACCCTGTATAGCGTTTTCAAAGAGTGGCTGCTGAATTTGAACCACCCACTCTAAAGATCAAACAGACCTTGAGATTGAGTGTTTATCCTACGCCCCAGCACCACATAGGTTTGATTATATATATTGAGAGTTATAGTGCGGCTGGCTGTAGAGTAGGCACTTAACTGCTAACAGAAAGGTAGGTGGTTCAAACCCACCTGCCACTACTTGGAAACTTTATACAAGGATGCTATGAGTCAGAATCAACTTGATGGCACCTAACAATAACAACATACACCCACAAACACACTCATATGTATGAAGACGCAGCCCTGTAATTTTTCCTTATGAGACCAAATGTAATATGGGCCAATGATATAAAATATGAGGGTGAGTCAAAAATTATATGCTCTCAGTTATATTAAAAATGCTTATCCACATTCATGGTTGATGATAACATTGAGTGGGCACGTGAAATGATTCTGTTGAATAGATGAGTGGATGGATTATGTGGCAAATCAGCCATAGCTCTGTCTATGAAAATTTGGACGAATACTTTAAGGAAGGTAAAAGTTTCTTATAAAAAAAATCACTGGTGAAAAGACATGAATTTCACTTTGAACCTGAGAGTAAATGGCAGACTGCGGAATGGACACATTGTCTATTGCCAAATAAGAAAAAGTTCAAAAGTTAGCCACAAACAGGAAAATTGATGCTCACAGCATTCTGGGATTCTAAAGGGCCAGTAATGGGACACAATCAAGAAAAATGTTCAATAATCAACAGAGCTCATTACAGTGAGACGCTCACTGAAGAGCTGAAGCTTAAACTTTGAATTAAACACAGAGGACCGCTATCCAAGGGCTTTGTGATCTTTCATGACAATGCACATCCACATGCCTCTGCACACATTGATGACACTCTGTCAAAACTTTGTTCTGAGGTGTTAAAGCACCTCCTGTTAGCCCTGATCTTGCTCCATCAGATTTCTACCTGTTTGGTCCCCTGAAAGCAGCCCTTTGAAGATGAAGAATCACCTCTGATTAAGAAGTGAAGACAGCAGTGCATTTGTGGCACGTAGCTCAGCCGGAAACATTTTTTAATAAGGGAATACGAAAACTTGTTGACATATGGACAAAGTGTATTGGAAAGCAAGGAGATTCTGTTAAAAATGAATTATTTGTCTTTTCTCAAAGTTGATTAAAAAATTTTATGGCCAGAGTGTGAATAATTTTTTACTCACCCTCATATGTATATTTCTTTTCAAGTACTGTGAGATTAGTTCCAATTCGTAGTGACCCTATATAGGATCTCTGTGGCTGTAAATCTTTGTGGGAACAGAAAGCCTCATTTTTCTCCTGTGTAAAACGTAATTCCCTATGTATGTTGTTGTTGTTGTTAAGTGCCATTGAGTCAGTTCTGACCCATAGCGACTCTGTATAGGGTTTCCGAGGAGCAGCTGGTGAGGTTGAACCGCCAACCTTGCAGTTCAAATGGCTTTGCAGTCTGGTGCATTTACTCACAGTGCCACACCAGGACTCCAATTCCTTATGTAGAATCTCCTACAATTTCTATGATTTTCTATAAAGTGATTATGACACAGTGTACGTTGGTATTGCTGCCAACGTTTCTCTCCAAACTGTCCCACTTTCTGTGATGGTCCAGTGAAGTAGTGTGTTAGCATTTGTGGGTCAGCTGAAGGAAGTCCACAGGGAAAAATATTCAATTTTCTTTAACGGAGCAAGGAAAGGATATGCACTCTCATCCTACTGCTTATGATTTGGGGATTCACAAGACTGGACTTAGCAATTCAGAATGTTCATCATTGTTCAAGCTATTGCCAGAATCGAAGTGGTTACTGTCACTTCTAAGGAAACTACTACCAAATCCAAGCACACAATAAAAATAAATCTAATGGCACTGTAAAATTTTCCCAGGTCCAAAAATAGTCATATTAAATGATGGCGACAGCAGATCCAGTCTCACTATCAATTTTCAAATATATTTTAATGTTCAATCTTTCTGAAACATAATACCCATGATAATTCTTGAAAAAAAAAAGAAAAACAAATCTGAAGAGGTATATTTAGTTGTTGTTGGTAAGTGCCGTCGAGTCAAATCCGATTTGTGGCAATGCTGTATAGAGTTCCTGAGGAGTGGCTAGTAGGTTTGAACCACTATTGTATAATCACTGTCCCCCCAAATAAAAATAGTTTCCAAGCAAACAATGTTCATATTTTTCATTTTATGAAAGAAATGATATATTTTACATTTCAAAAGAATGGGACTATACACGCATAACCCCAAGCAAAAAGTATCACAACCAGTCAATTTATTTTACTTTGGAATGGACTTCAAATATATAGTTCTATCATATAGCTATATCTACAATTGTGATACAGCATTGCTTGCTGAAAGTGAAGAGGACTTAAAATATTTACTGATGAACATCAAAGAGCACAGCCTTCGGTATGGATTGCATCTCAATGTAAAGAAAACAAAAATCCTCACTACTGAACCAATAAGCAGCATTCTTATCAATGGGGAAAAGATTGAAGTTGTCAAGGACTTCATTCTTCTTGGATCAACTATCAATACTCATGGAAGCAGCAGTCAAGAAATCTAACGACATATTGCATTAGGCAAATCTGTGGCACAAGACCTTTTTAAAGTGTTGAAGAGCAAAGATGTCAGCTTGAGGCCTAAGGTGCGCCTGACCCATTCCATGATATTTTAATAACCTCATATGCAAGTGAAAACTGGACCGTGAATAAGGAAGACTGTAGAAGAACTGATGCATTTGAGTTATGGTGTTGGAGGAGAATATTGAAAGTGCCATGGGCTGCCAAAAGAACCAACAGATCTGTGTTGGAAGAAGTGCAGCCAGAGTGCTCCTTAGAGGTCAGTATGGCAAAACTTTTATACTTTGGACATATTGACAGAGGGGACCAGTCACCGGAGGAGGAGATCATGTTTGATATGGTGGAGGGTCAGAGAAAAAGAGGAGGACCCCCAATGAGATGCATTGGCAAAGTGGCAGCATCAATGGGCTCAAGCGTAGCAACAATTGTGAGGTTGGCCCTGTACTGGGCAGTGTGTTGTTGTGTTGTGAATAGGGTTGCTATGAATCGGTACTGACTCAATGGCACCTAACAACAACAACAACAAACAATTGTGGTTCTATAGGGTAAGCGCCAGACTACTAACTTCCAAGTCAACAGTTCAAAACCATCAGCTGCTCCTTGGAACCTCTTTATAGGAGTTGGAACTGACTTGATGGCACACACAACAGCAGAAACAGCTACAACAACCTCATCATATCTATAATATTAATTTTTGAAAATTATAATGAGGAGCACAATAGGATGAAAGCTCTAATTTTATTATTATTACTATTTTTGTTACAGAAGATAAATTCAGTCAGAATATAGACTTTATTACCAGAGTAGAATCAAAAGGAGCCATAAGAAAACAAATGACATCAGTGTGATCACAGGAGGTAGTGAGTATTCCTCCAAGAAGTAGATGAGGCTATCTGCTAAGATTAAGTGAGGAGAGGAAACTTGAACAAAGTTCAAAGAAGTTTAAAATAATCTTAAAAAGGTAGAAATCTGGTTATAAATGGGTTCTCACCAGCAACCTCTACTGAAGATTTTTTTTTTCCAATTCTTTTAGCATATTCCTGCTAATATGGAAAATATAAAATATCAAAGGTTAAGAATCTAAGACCAAGTCAGAATCTAAGAAGAAATTACTATTATTTTAAGGAAGAAGAACTTAGATTGGGAAAAATCCATAAAAACTTATTCTCTTATCACAGTCTATTTCTATGTTAGGAAACAAATGTATTAGTCTGATCTAAAACTTCAAATACATTAACCGATAAAAGAATGTAAAAAAGTGCTGAAGTACTTGTCTCACATAAGAACGACAGAAAGTGAACATTTCATTTTGGTCTTTGAAATTTGGATAACTGTGAGTTAAGAAGTACTTCTAGAAAACTTAAAGGGAACTATTAGAATTATTACTCACATACAGAAGTTCAAAAACACTGGTTAATTTAAGGAAAACTATTGGCAAGAGCAACAAAAAAAGTTCCTATATTAAAAGATGGAAATAAATAGTGAAAGGAAAAGAGGAATGCTTAGAACGAAATGATTGTAACAAAAGTAAATTGATTAAATCCCTTCATTAGGAGTCAAAGGTTTTCAGATCAAAGTTCAGCAATTAAATGCTGGTTATAAGAGACATGTTCTTAATAATGAGACAAAAAGATTAAAAGTGAAAGGACAAGGAAAGATCTATCAGTAAAATCAAAACCAGAAAAGAATCAGTATAATAATATAAATATGAGGGATTCAGTAAATATAAAAGGGAATGGAAAAATTATTAAAATACATTTTCAATAGACCATCTTAGGGTAAAATTATCCAATTTATAATAAATATATAACTACTAAGAAACTTCTTTACAAATAAATGTTGCTTTGTTGTCAGATGCTATTGAGTCGGAACCGACTTATATCGACCCCATGCACAGCAGAACGAAACAATGACCGATCCTGGGCCAACTTCACTACCGCTGCCACACTTGACACCATCAATGATGTCACCTGGCTGATCCATCTTTTTGGGGGTCTTCCTCTTTTTTTCTGACCCTCCATCTTACCCAGTAAGACATCCTTCTCCAGCGACTGTTCCCTCCTGACAATATGTCCAAAGTATGAGAGACGAAGTTTAGCCATCTTGCTTTGCAGTACATATATAAAAATTTGTTGAAAATTTAAATGAAATCAACAGACATACTATAAGCATATGGGATTTCATTATTGTTCTCTCAACCATTAAAGAGGAAGTAAGGAAACTATGAATAAGATTATTCCAACAGTCTTCAAAAAAATTCATAGAATAAATAACATTGCCTTTTAATGACCTTTCCCACTTTTTGAAAGTTCCTCATGTGTAGTTTTGATTAATATGATTTACCAGCTTAACTTACCAGATTTATACCTTAAACACAGAGATAAACATTTGTGCCAACATTTATGCTATATTTAAGAATTTTATTCATAGTAAGCAAGAAATGAGAAGAAACAGCTGCAAATATTCATTAGTAATTGAATATAGAATGTATGAAGTATGAATCTAGGAAAATTGTGTCATTAAATTAAATTAAATGCATAGAGATTGATATCCTAGGCATTAGTGCGTTGAAACGGACAGGTATTGACTATTTTAAATGAGAAATTTGTATAGCTTATTATGCTGAGAATGACAGATAGAAGATAAATGGTGTTGCATTCATCCTCACAAAGAGTATTTCAAGATCTATCTTGAAATACAATGTTTTCAAGATCTATCTTGAAATACAATGTTTTCTGTGATAGAATAATAGCTGTATGCCTGCAAGGAAGATTTTAGAAGCCAGGTTGATGAGATTTTGTCTCTCATACTTGGCACATGTTATTAGAAGGGACCAGTCCTAGGAACAGGACACCATGTTTGGTTAAAATAGAGGGTCAGCAAAAAAGAGGA
>NW_006408614.1:544294-546595 GCF_000296735.1 Chrysochloris asiatica | reverse complement strand
GTCAGAATTGACTGGATGGCACTTAACAAGAACAACAAAGACACAAGAAAGACAAGTAAATACCACTGCTATTCAAAATTAAGAATAAACCACTAAAGCAATGATGATCAACTTGAAGAATTCTTCACTCTAAAATTGATCCAAAATGCAATCATGATGCCTTGGTAATTACCAATGATAGGAATGTGAAAGTTGGAAATAAAGAAGAAAGATCAGTGGTTGGAAATTATAATTTTGGTGATTAAACCAAGATGCTGCAGACCATATGATGCAATAGAATTTTGTAAAACCAATGGCGTATTCATTGTAAATAACTTTATTCAACAACATGTAGACCTCACCAAATGGAAAACACAGGAATCAAACTGACTACATCTATGGGAATAGATGATGTAGAAGCTCAATATCATCAGTCAAAACAAGGTTAAATGCTGAGTGTGGAACAGATCATCAACTGCTCATATTCAAATACAGGCTGAAGCTGAAGAAAATTAAAACAAATTCACGAGATTCAAAGTTTGACCTTGAGTACATCCCACTTGAATTTACAGACCATCTCAAGAACAGATTTGATTCACTAGGCATTAATGACCAAAGACCAGAAGAGTTGTGGGATGGCATCAAGAACATCATGCATGAAGAAGAACACAAAACAGACCGAAAGACAAGAAATAAATGAATGCTAGAAAAGATTCTGAAATGTGCTCTTGAATGTAGAGAAGCTAAAACAATTTGAAGAAATGAGAAAATAAAATTTCTGCAAAGAAAATGTCACAGGGCAACTCAAGACGACCGACTAAAGTAGTGCAATAAAATGCACAAGTGGGAAGAAGACTTTCGCATTTCTCAAGCTGAAGGAACTGAAGAAAACATTCAAACCCTGCCTTGCAATACTGAAGTAGTCTATGAATGGAGTCTAGGTGTGGCTTCATAGGATGAGCACTGGACTGCTTACCAAAAGGTCAGTGGTTCAAACCCACCAGCTGTTCCTCAAAAACCCCATACAGTGTTTCCATCAGTTGGAACCAACTCGATGGCACTTAACAATAACAAGATGGGAAAAATATTGAATGACACAGAAAGTATCAAAAGAAGATGAAATGAATACACAGAATCTCTGTCCCAAAAAGAATGTATCAGTGTTCAACCATTTCAAGAGGTAGTATGTCATCAAGAACCATCTTAAGGTGGAAGTCCAAGCTGTGCTGAAGGCATTGACATAACACAAGGCTCCATGATTTGACTGACTACAAATTGAAATATTTCAACTAATTGATCCAGAGCTAAAAGACTCTCACTCATCTATGCTCCCCAAAATTGGAAGACAGCTACCTGGCCAACCAATTGAAAGAGATCTTAGTTAGTGTCTGTCCCTACGAAAGGTGACTGATGGAATGTCAAAATCATTGAACAATATCATTAACATCACATGCAAGTAAAATTTTGCTTAAGAAAATAAAAAATGTTTGCAGCAGTACATTAACAGGGAACTGTCAGAAATTCAAGTCAGATTCGGAGAAGGAAGTTGAATGAGGGATATAATTGCTGATGCCTACTGGTGTTGCCTTCATCATCAAAAAGAACATATCCAGATCATTCATGACGTACAATGCTGTCTGTGATAGGATCATTTCCATGTGTCTACAGGGAAGCGGAGTCCTGGTGTGGCACTGTGGGTTAATGTGCCAGACTGCAAAGTCATTTGAACTGCAAGGTCAGTGGTTCAAGCTCACCAGCTGCTCCTCATAAACCCTACACAGGGTCACTATGGGTTGGAACAGACTCAATGGCACTTAACAACAACAAAAACAGGGAAGCCCAGTTAATACCACTATTATTCACATTTACACACCAACCATTAAAGCCAGTAAGGATGAAATAGAAGAATTCTACAAACTTCTTCAATCTGAAATTGATTCAAACATGCAATCAAGATCATTCCTGGTGATTGGAATGCAAAGGTTGGGAACAAAGAAGAGGAATCAGTATTTGGAAAATATGGCCTTGGTGATAGAAATGATGCTGGAGATCACATGATAGAATTCAGCAAAATCTATGATTTATTCATTTCAAATACCTTCTTTAGAAAGCATAGGAGATGATTATACACATGGACCTCACCAGATGGAATACATAGAAGTCAAATTGACTACATCTGTGGAACGGGACAACAGAAAAGCTCTATATCATCATTCAAAACAAGACCAGGGGCAGACTGTGGAACAGACCATCAATTACTCATATGCAAATTCAAACTGAAGTTGAAGAAAATCAAAACAAGTTGACAAGACCCAAAACATG
>NW_006408614.1:534455-542479 GCF_000296735.1 Chrysochloris asiatica | reverse complement strand
TTTGAGTTATGGTGTTGAAGAAGAATATTGAAAGTGCCATGGGCTGCCAAAAGAACCAACAGATTTGTATTGGAAGAAATGCAGCCAGAGTGCTCCTTGGAGGACAGGATGGTCAAATTTCATCTCTCATACTTCAGACATATTGTATGGAGGGACCAGTTTCTGGAGAAAGATATCATGTTTGGTATGGTGGAGGGTCAGAGAAAAAGAGGAAGACTCCCAGTGAAATGGATTGTCAATATACAGCATCAGTGGGCTCAAGCATGGCAACAATTGTGAGGTTGGCCTAGGACAGGGTAGTGTTTTGTTCTGTTGTGCATAGGGTCACTGTGAGTCAGTATCGACTCAACGGCAGCTAACAACAACAACAACTGAATTTTGGCTGGAAGTAGAGAATACCAGAAAGGCGTTTATTTGTGTTTTATTGACTATGTAAAGACATTTGACTGTGTGGATCGTAACAAACTATGGAGAACACTGTGAAGAATGGGTATTCCAGAACACTTATTGTGCTCATGAGGAACCTGTACATAAACCAAGAGTCTTTAGAATAGATCAAGAGGACACTGTATGATTTAAAATCAGAAAAAGTGTTCACCAGGGCAGTATCCTTTCACCGTATATATTCAGTTTATATAGAGAGCAAATAATCCAAGGACCTGCATTATATGAAGAAGAATGTGGCATTAAGATTGGAGGCCGACTCATTAACAACAGCCTGAGATAATGTAGATGATACAGCCTTGCTTACTGGAAAAAAATAGAACTGATGAAGACCAAAGAGTACATCCTTTAGTATAGATTGCACTTCAATGTAAAGAACGAAAAATCTCACAATAATGAGACCTGGGACTCCTGAGCCCATGGACTAGCACCTAATCATGGAGGGCAAGAGCTGAGAGTGAAGCGTCCAGCTGATATGAAGTGAGGGGAAATTCACAAGAATACCCAAACTTGCAGATAGTATACCCTGTTGACATAGCGTAGATGGCTTGCTGATCAGAACTTGTCTCGAGGAAGATAAATAATTTGATAAAGGAAATAAGTTTAAATTGCTACAGTTTGATTAACTTGATCTATTCTTATGGTTGTAGTAGCTCAAAATACCCACGGAAAGGGAAGGAGTCTTCACATCAAGGATCAAACATAGCCCCTTTGTACAGAGGGTTGATAGGGACGGGCAATTTAGACATTGGTTACCTAAAATGGGGGTTGTTGTTGTTGTTGTTAAGTGTTGTTGAGTCGATGCTGACCCATAGTGATCCAGTAATGGGTTTTCAAGGAGCAGTTGGTGAGCTTTAACCACTGACCTTGTAGTTCAAATGACTTTGCAGCCTGAAGCATTAGCCCACAGCACCACACCAGGCCTCCTAAAATGGGATATGGGAGGCTAAAAAGACATGAAGTGGCTGGCTTACAAGTTTCTAAGAGGGAGTTCAGTTTCAGAGTCCCCACTGAATAGTTTTCCGCTTATCTAGATGGGTCTGTTGAAATGAGATGGGGATAGGGTTCTTTTGATTCAATAATGAGTAACTGTTATCGTACCTAATTGTGATTGTCACAATTGTAAAGGTAAAAGTTGTGTAACAAAAAAGGGGGAGTAGTTACTCTTACATTCCAGGAACAGAGGACCCTAGGGCCATCAAGAGAGAAGAGCATGAGCAGAATGTAGAACCCTACCCAGAGAAGCAGCGACACCATATGTGGAGACAGAGGTGATGTCATGGAGAGATTGAGCAGCTGAGGACTCTAGACTCATAGAAAGAGAAAGACAGTGTGCTGGCAGCCAGGAGGCAGGCTTGCAGAATGTGGCCTATAGTTGTTTAAATGATTATATAATCATGTGTGGGTTTTTTTGTTTTTTGTTTTTTGTTTGTTTGTTTTTAATACTAATAATGGGGGTTTTCTTGATAAAAGAAACAATCCATGATGTTTTTATGAGGAAGAGGAAGTGGCTCATGCACTACAGCGTAGCTCACATTGACATGGGTGATGGGACAGACAATATATCACCTGAGGGAGGTTGGCAGAGGAAAGATGGGGGTGGTGGGAGACACAGGGAGGAATGTAGTGGCTGAAGTGAGTAGAGGTAAATGTTGTCAACTGTTGGTGCATGGAGGGGATTGCAACCATGTAATGAAGCAAAATATATGATTTGTTGAATGTAAAACTGATGATCTGCTCTGTAAACCTTCACTCAATTCACAATAAAAAGTTTTTTTAAAATCCCTACAATAGACCAATAAATAATATCATGGTAAATGGAGACAAGATTAAAGTTCTCAAAGACTTCATTTTGCTTGGGTCCACATTCAACACTCATAAACAAGAAAGCAAATGATGTATTACATTAGGAAAATCTGCTGCACAAGACCTTTTTAAATTGTTAAAGGACGAAGATATCACTTTGAGGACTAAGGTGTGCCTGACTTAAACTATGGCATTTTCAGTCTTCTCCCATGTATGTGAAATCTTGACAATGAATAAAGAAGACAATGGAAGAATTGATGCATTTGAAATACAGTGCTGAAGAAGACTATTGAGAGTACATGGACTACCAGAACAAATACCTCTGTCCTGGAAGAAGCACAGCCAAAATGTTCTTTAGATGCAAGGATAGTGAGACTTCCTCTCTCTTACTTTGGACATATTATCTGGAGGGATCAGTCCCTGGAGAAGAACAGAGTTTGGAGAAAGTGGAGGGTCAGCAAAAAACAGGAAGACTCCCAATGAGATTGATTAACCCAGTGACCCAGTAACAACAATGGGCTCAAGCATAATAATCATTGTGAGGATGGCACAATGCAGGGCAGTATTTTCTTCTGACATGCAGAGGGACTGATGTGCAAGTTGGAACTGACTTGACAGCACTTAACAACTAAACCAACAAACCAAAAATCAAACCTTGATAAATCCAAAATGGTGGAAATTGGGTAAGCTCCGCTTTCTGACTATGAAGGACTTAGATAAGAATAAGAACTGTAACAATAAAAAATCCTGTGATTTATAGTCAAAGAAACTCAAATTAGAGTCAAAGAATAATTTATTTTTAAATGATAGTTTTACATGTATTATTTATAACAAATCACTCTGAAGCTTGGAGTCTTAAAACCACAAACATTTTGTTGTCTCAGTTTTGGTGGGTCATGATTCAGCAACAGCTTAGCTGGGTGGTCCTGGGTCAGGCTTTCTTAGGAGAATGTAGCTCATGAGTCAATTGAGGCCATTTAAAAGCTGTAATTAGGAAAATAACAGGAGAAAAACATGACAATAATATCACACCAAGTTAAAATAAAATAAAGTATGTTACACTACTACCATAATGTACACTTTTGTAGGTCTCAAGTATTGTAGAGTCGGTTCTGACTCATAGTGATCCTGTATAGGGTTTCTGAGGAGCAGCTGGTGAGTATGAACTACCAACCTTGCTGTTCAGATCCACTGTGAGATCCAGTCCTTATCCTACAATGTCACAGAAATTCATTTAAACATCAGTATGGATTATGGAAAATAGGCCATTTCTCTTCTTTCAGTGACTCTTCCGTATTTTCTTTTTTCTTTTGAATTAAAAGAAAATAAGCATATGCTTTGATTTCATTTGATTACTTAAACATGTCCCTTTAAAAGTAAGATCTGCAGATGGTGTATTTGACAAGCGTTCTCATTAAAGTAAAAAAAGAGCCATTTCTCAGACGTCTCAGTATTTTCTTTTGGTGAGAAGATGAAATGATTGGTAGAGAATTCAGATTGGACTTCTGAGCTAGACATATCACTCTTCCATTTCTTCTCGAATGGTTTTTAATGATGACTACAGAATCTGCTTCACTCACAATCATGGGAATTTCTTGCAAATATTTACTTTTCCTCATTTTCTTTCTGTTTTACTATTATAGCTGAATTCCTCCAACTTACAACTTCCCTTGAAGCTTTTGAAATGTAATTTTTCAGTTATTAATCCCCTTACAGGGTATGAACTTGTTTAAAGATAAAAAGCGATCAATGCAAAATGGTTTATTGTTCAAGCCATCTACTCTGCTCCAATCTTGTACTGACAGTACCTTTCCAGTATGTTATTGTGATGTTTCACACAATGCAGTGAACATAACCAACTTGTTGCCTAAATAAAAAGATTGGTAAAATAAAATGTAACTTTGTTTTGCCATTCTTATCCTTATCTATAAAGAATCCTGCTGGTACAGTGATTAAACACTCACCTGCTCAAACCCACCAGCTGCTCTGTAGGAAAAAGATGTGGCAGGCAGCATCAATAAAGATGACAGACCTGGAGACCCTACGGTTCTGGGTCAGGCTTTCTGATGTATGTATAGGGTTCCTTTGTGTCACAATCAACTTGAAGGCACTGGGGTTTTTTTTGTTGTTTGTTTGTTTGTTTGTTTCCCCTTTTAATTTACTTACTGATATGTGACTGCTTTTACTTCTGATCAGGAAAGGATTTGGATTGATCACATTGAAAACATCTTCCATCACTGATAACATGCACGTCCAACCCCACCGACTTTTCAGATATGACACTTTCCTAATTGGGCTATTTGAGAGGAGCGGGCTTTTTTCTGATCTCCACTAGGGAGTGGTTTTGGTGAAATGCATAAATGGTCAGCTTTGGTCAGTCTCATTGGGGACTGGTCACTAGAGGGACAGTTTTTGGACCGTAGCTCAGTGATGATTCTTTCTTGTGAGTTCCTTAGCAGCTCAGCCGAGCAGTCTTAGCTAAATTTAGATCTGGATACAGTTCCCTGTCATTTATCCATTCACTTCAGGTGGATTTTCATCCTCCTCTGTGTCAGCTGGTACCCGAAGAGAACTTTTTGTATTCTGCAGGCATAGGTCCATTGACTTTAGCTTGTTCCTTTGAGATGAACACTATAACCAGAAAAAATGGGCTCTGGAAGCAGTGAGGACACTTCACTTTCCATTAAAAGGCTCTTCTCATCTTTCTTGAGGTCTACTTCAATTTGGGCTCCTCAATTCCAGAGATGTGGCTCATCTCCCCTATTATTGATCATTGGTGATTCTGAGTATCTTATAACTCTTTAAAAACTGGCTGTGAATTGAAACAGCTGCTGCACATGCTGGAGAGTGACAAAGTCAATTTAACTTTCTGGGTAGAGTGTCACTATTGTTTCGTGGAGAGGGTAAGAGAAGCATGTCTCATCTAATTGTCTCTCAGGAATAGAGTCACACTAAGACATTCTCTCCTAATGGAATGTATTCCCAGATTTTGTGATGGTGCTTTCTGTATAATCTAGAAAGGTGGACTTCATCCTAATGCTGTGTGGTCTGAAAAATGAGATTATTCCATAAAACCACCTCCCAATACTCATTGCTGCCCTTGGTTACCCTCACAAGACCTTTGCATGGTGGTGTAGATGTTCCTCAGAGGATTTGGGGATGATTCAGGATAGTATATTATTCATATCAAATCCCAAGGTCATTTTGCTACACAATGTTAATATTTCACCCACTGTTATATATTTGATATCTCAAATTATTCAGCCATCTGCTACTAATCAGCCCATTAGAGATTCTTAAAGAGATCATGTTATAAATACTTTCCAATATTAAAATGTTAACATTAGATGCCCCATATTTGATGATATATCCTCTTCTGTTATTAATTTCCTATGGAAAACTTTACATGCATTGCAAGATAAAGTAATGTTGTTGTTGTTGTCAGGTGCCATCGAGTCGGAACCGACTCATAGCAACCCCATGCACAGCAGAACGAAACAATGTCCGATCCTGGGCCAACCTCACTACCGTTGCCACACTTGAGTCCATCAATGATGCCACCTGGCTGATCCATCTCGTTGGGGGTCTTCCTCTTTTTCTCTGACCCTCCACCCTACCCAGCATGACATCCTTCTCCAACGATTGTTTCCTCCGGACAATATGTCCAAAGTAGGAGAGACGAAGCTTAGCCATCCTGGCCTCCAAGGAGCACTCTGGCTGCACTTCTTCCAAAACAGATCTAGTGGTTCTTTTGGCAGTCCATGGCACTTTCAGTATTCTCCTCTAACACCACAACTCAAAGGCATAGTAATAATTATTAAAATCCAAAATGAGGCTGTTGTTGCTAGGTGCCAGTGAGTCAATTTAAACTCGTAGTGACCCTGGATAACAGAGTTGAGATGCTCCATAGGGTTTTTGAGATGGGGATATTTATGGGATCAGATGGCCATGTCTTTCTTGTGTGGTGCCATCAGATGGGTTTGAAAGTTTAGCAATCAAATGCTTAACCTTGGAGCCACCAGAATTCTTAAAAGGAAGGTAACAGGAAAAACAACAACAACAACAACAAAAAAACACTTGACTTACAACTTCTCCTAGGTTGTCACCACCGCTCGTCTGTCGGTATCTCGTGCTGTGGTGGTTTGTGCTGTGATTCTGGAAGCTATGCTACCGGTACTTTTAAATACCAACTAGGTTACCAATGGTGGTAGGTTTCAGCTAACCTTCCAGATAAAGACGACTGGGCAGGAGAGACAGACTACTCCTGAATATTTAGTCACTGAAAACCTTATGAATAACAATGAAATACTGTCAGATTGTTGTTGTTAAGTGCCTTTGAATTGATTCTGACCCATAGTGACCCTGCACAGGTTTTCTGAGGCTGTAAATCTTCACAGGAACAGAAAGCCTCATCTTTTTCTTGCGGAACAGCTGGTAGTTTTGAACTGCTGACCGAATTGTAACCACTATGCTACCAGAGCTCCTTACTGTCAGATAGCACCAGAATATTGAATATTGAAACATGATGAAGAGCACTAGAATATTGTCAGATATATTGCCGGAAGATGGGGCTCCTCAGGCTGGGAGGAACTCAAAATATGACTGGGGAAGTGCAGCTGCTCAAAGTACAGTTGAACGTGTTTTAATGACCTTTATTGCTGAAGGGACACAACTCAAAATGAGGAGAAACTGTCGCAAGAATCCATCAATAATCAGAATATGGCATGTTCAAAGTATGAATATAGCAAAATTGGAATTTGTAAAAACTGAAATGGACCACATAAACATCAATATCCTAGGCATTAGAGAGCTGGAATGGACTGGTATTGGCCATTTTGAATCTGACAATCACACTATGCTAGGAATGACAAATTGAAGAGGAATGGCATTACATTCAGAATCAAAGAGAACATTTCAGGATCTGTCTTGAAGTACAAAGCTGACTGTGGTCGGATAATATCCATATGCCTACAAGGAAGACCAGTAAATACAACTATTATTCAAATTTGTGCACCATCTACTAAAGTCAGTGATGATGAAATTGAAGAATTCTATCAAATCCAGGTGTGGCACTGTGGGTTAATATGTTGGACTGCAAGGCCAGTTTGAGCCACAAGGTTGGTGGTCTAAGCTCACCAGCCACTCCTTGGAAACCCTACACAGTCACTGTGAGTTAGAACCAACAATCAAGTTCTTCACTCTGAAACTGGTCAAACATGAAATCAAGATGTATTGCTAATTACTGGTGATTATAATGCAAATGTTGGAAATAAAGAGAAAGGATCAGTAGTTGGATAATATGGTCTTGGTGACAGAAATGATGCTGGCAGTCACATGATAGAATTTTGCAAATCCAATGACTTATTAATTGCAAATACCTTTTTTAAACAACATAAAAGATGATTATATACATTGACTTCACCAACTGAAATACACAGAAATCAAACTGACAACGTAGTGGTTATGAATTGGGCTGCTAACCTCAGGGTCAGCAGTTCGAAACTACCAGCTATTCCATGGGAGAAAAATGAGGATTTCTGCTCCCATAAAGATTTACAGCCTCAGAAACCCTGTACAGGGTCACTATGAGTTGGAACCAACTCCAAGGCACATAACAACAACATAGAAAGGGACGGTGGAAAAACTCCATATAACCTACCAAAACAATGCCAGGGGCAAATAGTGGAACAGACCATCAATTGCTCAGATTTCAGTTCAAGCTGAAGTTGAAAAAGATTAAAAGAAGTCCACAAGAGTCAAAATAAGACCTTGAA
>NW_006408614.1:518820-527240 GCF_000296735.1 Chrysochloris asiatica | reverse complement strand
GGATTGGAACCATGGCAATGTAATGATATACGATGGAATGAATATGGAACTGAGGTTCTCTCATAATTCACAATAAAACATTGAAAATAATAATAATAATTTGCCCTTAGAATCCTTAAGTATTGCAAATCGAGTCTTGAATGTTCCTTTCAGTTCTTTCATCTTGAGAAATGCTGAGGGTGTTCCTCTATTCCAGGTTTCTAAATCCTGAACATTGCACATTGCAGTATAATACTTGAATTTGTCTTCTTAGGCTGCCCTTTGAAAATGTCTGTTCAGTTCTTTTATTTCATCATTTCTTCAGGTTGCTTAAGCTTCTCTATGGTGAAGAGCAAATTTCAAAGTCATCTATTTTCTTTTTTTGAAAATGACCTTTTGCTTTATTCATGTATGATGGTCTTAAAGTCGTCAGTCTTCACTTTGTTGTCATTGAGTCAGTTCTGATCCATAGTGTCCCTATATATGGTTTATGAGGAGCAGCTGATGACCTTGAACTACTGACCTTACAGTTCAAACTGACATTGCAGTCCAGAGAATTAACCCACAGAGCCACACCATGACTCAAGTCTTCTCATAGTAACCCTAAAAGATAGAGTCCTGGGGTTTCCAGTGCTGTAACCCTTTAGGAAGTTGGCTGCCACATCAGGAGCACCAGGGTTCCTTTTTCAGATTAAATGTGAATGATATCTCATTTACTCATTTTTGTTTACAATTGAAACTCTGGGAATTCAAAATGAACATCATTGTCTGTGAGCTTCTTATACACACCAGAAAAGGCTTCCAGTTTGTGTTTTACATTATTCTGATGTACCTTGTCCAAATGAACCTTTATAAGATGACAGCCATCCAGCTTTACTTGGATTCTCTTGCCCACAAGTTCACTTGGGAACACCAAGGCTTCAAAGATTGTATCATGCACAGCTGTCAGAGTGTGGCTCCAGGGCTCCATTTCCTTTCTCTCAAACCCACTGGCCCTCCTTATCCAGTGAGCCTCAGGTCCCCAGCTCCCAATTACTGGGTGTAGTGTAGACTTGATTTAGTGATCAAACATCCATATGTTGTTGTGAGCTGGCATCTTTAGCCCTGGGCTGTTCTTACCTGATACTGGGGAAATCCATGTAACCTCTGAGGGGAGGCTCCCTCACACCTGCATTGACTGCTATGGAGAATGGCTGACTCCTGAAATCGTTCTTGATTCTTCTGAAACTCACAGCCAAGTGAACACATGCTTCTCAAAGCACAGATGATGTTCCTCTTTGCCACTCCCCTTGTCTATCAGTGAGCTGGAAGTGTCCTTCAGAGTGGATTTCCCTCCCTCTGCTCTTCCCTGTTTCCTTCTGAAAGATCCAAATGAAAGGATAATAGTTTAACCTGCCAATTTAACCTCTTTTCCCCCTCTTCTCTAACACAGGAGCTATTTTCTGAAATGAATACCTTAGTTCTTTATATGTTTTTGATTTTATTTTAAAGCATTTTTAAAGATTTGAACCCATGGACAAGCCACGTAATTCCTAGGTTAGGCTGGTTAGTGCCTCCATTATTTCTTTCTCTCTTTAAATGAAAGATTTTGAGCAGCCAATATGGCACTGGCTTCTTGGGTTTAGTATAAAAAGTGTGACTTGACCTTCACTGATGATTTCTGCATCAAAGAGGACTCAGTGGCCTGAGCTTTAGAAAATGGCATTTATTATTCTGTCCCCTGACATTTGAAAGACCATGTATGGGAAGACACTTTTTTTCCTGTAAGGATTCTTTGCCTCAGCTAATCTCAGGAAAGCCTACAGTTATCTAGCTCAAAGTCAGCTCTTAGCCATCATGCATGCAGGTCTCCAGGGTCTGTGTCTTTACTGAATTGTTTGCTTTTGTTCATGGAAGGTTGTGTTGTTCCTGCTGTCAGGTACTGTTGACTGGGTTCTGATTCACAGTGAGCAGACACACAACAGAACAAAGCACTGCCTGGTCCGGCTGCATCCTCACAAGGGTTTTCATGCTTGGGTCCACATTCACTGCTGATCCACCTTACTGGGTGTCTTCCTCATTTTCACTCATATACCATTACATATCGGCCCTTATCAAGCATGATGTCTTTTTCCAGGGACTGGTCCTTCCTAATAATATACCAAAGTATGTGAGATGAAGTCTCCTCATCCTCACTTCCAAGGAGCATTCTGGACATACTTGTTCCAAAACAGATTTATTTGTTTTAACAGTCTGTGGTACTTTTACTGGTCTTTGCCAACACCATAGCTCAAATGCATTGTTCTTCCCCAGTCTTCCTTACTCATTGTCCACTCATGGAAGGTCAGACCTGCATATGACTTGATTTCATTCTGGTTGTGCAAGCCCTGACTCTGTAATATCCATCCATCTATGCTGGGCTGACAAGGGGAGCATTCAAGTGACACATTCCTAAATGTAAACCCACCCAGGCCAATGGCAAATGGAATCTATCATCATGACCAATATATGTCTCTGAAACTGCAAAATCTGAATGCCCTGCTCACTCTGAAATTCAATGTCCAAAGCAATTTGCCTTGGGTTTACCCCCATATTTTCACCTGCAATTTTGCCTCACTTTTGTCATTTTTTCTTTCTTCTTTTTGTCAAACCCAAAATGTATTTATTTAATATATTCATTACCGAGTCTCAAAAGGAGAGTTAATTGAAAAACAAACAAAATGATGAAACAGTTTAAGAGTCCTATACAGAAATCAAGGAATGGACAGACCATCTAAGGAAAAACATGGACATCACAAGGGGAGTCTGGACAGATGGGGTCAGGGCTCTCAGAGGGAGACTTTCTTTAAGTAGGCTTCCTGCAGGTTTTTCTTAAAGGCTGTGGGGTTTTTCCAGAGCTCAGCAGCATGTGTATTCAAAGGACTATCAATATTGGATTCTCCCAGTAGGCTCTGGATTGAAAGGAGGAGATTCTTGACGTTACAGAGGGTGGACCACTTGTCCTTTACGATGTCTAGGCAGAGATTACCCTGAGTGTCCATGTTGGTGTGGTAGCAGGGTGTGTGAGGAACTTCACTGTGTGCATGTTGTAAGGGTAGCCACTGGGGAACTCGAGGAAGAACTTACACCTCAGGTTTTCGTGTGCTATGCCAGCTGCTCCATGGATGCCTCCCATCCACTTGAAAAGTTTGTCTGATGCAGTGAAGGCAGAAATGCGTTTGTCACCAAACACCATGAGGGTCATCAGCTCACAGAGCCCATTTCTGGGTGATGACAAGGCTGGCTGTGACTGGCTCACGGTTCTGGGGGGCCATCCAACCAGTGTTGGAAGAGAACCAGGAACTCAGGAGACATGACTGCAACCACCTGCCATTCTTTTTCAAGGTTTCTGTAACTACATATATAAAGAGTTCAAAGGTTGTTGTTAAGTGCTGTTGAATCAGTTCCAACTCATAGTGACCCTGTATAGGATTTCCAAGGAGCAACTGGTGGGTCTGAACTGCCAACTTTGTGGTTAGCAAGCAGTCTGGTGCTTATTTGCCATCATTAACAACCATCCAGTTCTGGAGTTCACCTTGACTACCCTGACTTGACCTCAGACATATACCATGTTCTGTAGAAGTGTTTGTCAAAATAAAGGCATCTTTCCAGTCTCCCAATGATCTTATATATCAGTTGGTTCAGAATTCAGTTAGGAAAAGGGGCATTACATATTGGCTCTTAACAAACACTTAACAAAAAGAACAGAAACCCACCCATCACAGAGTCTCTGGGTGTTGTAAATCTTTAACATGCTTGACTTTATTAAAAGGTTGGAGGTTGGGATTCACCCTCAAGCACTTCAGAAGACAGACCTGAATATGTCCTTCAGAAACACCAGCCATTGAAAACCCTGTTGGAAAGCCTCTTCTACAACATTGACACACATGAGGCTGCCAGGAACTGGAATCGACTCACTGGTAATTTTTTCCTCACTAATCCCAGTCAAGAAATCAAATGATATATTGCATTGGCCAAATATGCTCCAGAAGACCTCTGTTAACTGTAAAACAGCAAAGATGTCATTCTGAGGACTAAGGTGGGCCTGACCTAAGCCATGGTATTTGTAATCGCCTTAGACACATGTGATAACGGGAGAATGAATAAGGAAGATCAGAGAAGAATTTGAATTGTGGTGTTGGTGAAGAATATTGAAAATATCATGGACTGCTAGAAAAACAAATCTATCTAGAAGGAAGCACAGCTCAAATGCTCCCAAGAAGAGAGGATGGTAAGACTTCATCATATGTACTTTGGACATGTTATCAGAAGGGACCAGATCCTGGAAAAGGGCATCATGCTTGGAAAAGTATGGAGTCAATGAAAAAGAGGAAGACCCTCAACAAGCTAGATTGACACAGTGTCTGAAACAATGGGCTCAAACATAACATCAACTGCTAGGATGATGCAGGATTTGGTTGCTATGAGTTGGAGTCAAATCAAAGATAACTAACAAAAACAGCAATGTCAGGCAGGGCTGGGACATCACGGGCATCCTCACACAGGTGGGCTGCCTCTGTGACCCTCAGGACTTGGTAGAACAGACCTAAACCATTCTTCCTAGGCAGAGCCTACTCTAGAGGAGAAGAGAAGAGTCTGGACTATGCATCCCTAGCTCCTCTTTCACCGTCATCATCAAGAGTTTTCCTCCTCTGGGGAAGGAGAGAAGTGGGGTTTTAGACTTATTGAGTCCCATTCAAAGCCAGGGAAGGTGAGTAATCAATCCAGAAACCACTGGAATTGGGAGTAGCGAGGACAGGCTTCTAAAAGAGGGTTCACAGCTATGACAAGACAGCATGTTAGAACCTGACGGTCTCAGAGGCTCTTGTTTAATGTTTTTGCAGAGATGCATTAAATAGAATAATGAGACACCTAAAGACTCTGTGAACTGTAAATATCTCATGAAGGCAGTGATGAGAAAGGGAGCTGTGGGTTTGACTAGGGATGAAATATAGTTTTGGAAGATTAAGGTTGGCACTTGATGGTCTTCCCTTGTGCACTTACCTGGCTGAGAGTGTATCTTTTTATCCTGAGTAAATTACCCTGTAATTTAAAATAAATCCTCCTATAATGCCCTTCACTTAAAGCATAACACTAAACTGATATCCAGTTTCCATGAACTGTTTCTCATGGGGACCCCTCCAATGTTGCAGCAGAACTGTGCTCCACTGAGTTTTCAAAGGTTGATTTTTCAGAAGTAGATCACCAGTTCTTTCTTCCTTGGAGCCTTGGGATAGATTCAAACCACCAACATTCTGGTTAGCAGCTGAGTGTATTAACTCTTTGTACAACCTAGGGACTTCAAACATAACACTGATGTTGTAAGTTGTTCTCAAGCTGATTCCAACTCATGACGACCCCGAGTGTCCAGAGTAGAGCTGTTCCACGTTTTCAAGTCAGATTTGGAAGCAGATTGCCAGACCTTATTCCTGTGGTGCCTTTGGATACGTTTGAATCTCCAACCTTTCCATTAAGCACACAGAACTTAGGCATTTGTACCACTGAAGGACTCCCTAAACATAACACTAGGACACTATGTATGTAGTCTTGTTGGCCTAGAAAAATTGTCAGTTTCAGTTTCCCTAGCTGGGCAAAGTGTGGATGGGCTTGTCATCAGGAAAGGAAGCCATGTTTTATAGAGTAGAAGGTAACAAACATGGACTGACATATGACCATTACAAGGACTCCAATATGCCAACCATCATGAAGATGCTGAAGGCCTGGGAGACGTTTCTCTCTGTTATACATAAGGTCACCCTAAGTCAGTGCCAAGTTGGTGACAATGAACAACAGCAATGAAAATAATTCATTTGAAGAAACTGAGTCAGGCTAGGTCTGACTTACCTTACAGCCACTAAATGAGGACAGGGAGATCTTTTTAAGATCCTGCTCCTGAAAGAGACTTAATTCCTGTGATCTTTCTTGGCATGCATCTAAGTCAGATGGTCTTTGTCTAAGTGGAACATTGTGAGGACCTGAAAATCACTAAAGAAAGAGAGCACACTGGCTGCCCAGCAAAGGATTCTCTTTCCTTTCCCAGTAGCTATGAGGATTCAGGAGGCAGGCATGTGTGGTGCTGTAGGATAAGCACTAGACTATAAGGTCTATTTGAACTGCAAGATTGATGGTTCAAACCCACCAGTTGCTCTTTGGAAACCCTGTAGGGTTGCTATGAGTTAGAACTGACTCAATGGCACTTAACAATAACAGGAACAAAAATGAAGATTCATGAAGGGACAATGCGTTTGTGTCATTCTCTGGCAAGTACAGTGGCAGAAGTTTTTTGTGATGACTGATTGACAACAGAGATATGAGTTAAGTAGATTCAGTGAGGAGTGGCTTCATGCTGGCCAAGAAAAAATACCTCCTGAATTCTTCTTTAAACCAACAATCCTTGGCTTAATTACTAAAGAATGATTTCTTGAGCATCATACTACAAAACATCTCTTTAGAAAGTTACAAAGCAAAGCCATTAGTTTGAAGGCTAAGGAGTACCTCACCCAAGCCATGGTATTTTTAATTGCTTCATCTGCATGTGAAAGTTGGACAATGAATAAGAAAGGCCATAGAAGAATGGATGCATTCGAGTTACAGTGTTGGTGAAGAATACCGAAAGTACCATGAATGCCAGATGATTAAATAAATCTGTCTTGGAAGAAATACAACACGAATGCTCCTTAGAAGCCAAGATGGCTAGACTTTGTCACTCATACATTGGGCTTATTATCAGGAGGGATCAGTTCCTGGAGAAGAACATCATACTTTGAAAACTGGCGAGTGTGCAAAAAAGAAGACCCCTAACAAGATGGAATGACATGGTGGAAGCAACAATGGGCTGAAAGGTAACAATTGTGAGACTGGCATAGGATTGGGCGTTGTTTTGTTCTCTTGTGCATATGGTCTCTATGAGATGGAACCAACGTGACAACACCTAACAATAACAGCAATCTCTGTGGAATCAGATCAACAACACCAACTCAAAAGAATCAGATGACCTGCAGAGAGTTCAGGTTAAGTGAGGGAGGAACAATTTGGAGAAGGAAGGTGAGAATGGTTGTTGTTGTGAAGTCTGTTGAGTGGGTTCCAACTCATAGGGACCCTGCATAGGGTTTCTGAGGAGTAGTGGGTTTGAACCACTGACCTTCTGGTTAGCAGTCCAGTGTTTATTCTATAATGTCACACCAGGACTCTGATGAGAATGGTAACACAACTTAAAGAAGGTAATCAATACCACTGAACTGCACATGCAGAAACTGTTGACTAGGTGTATGTTTTGCTGTGCATGTTCTCAACAGCAATAAAAACAGAAAAGATTGATTACTGATGGTGTGTGGGATCTATGGAAGGGTGGCAGTCTTCCATGGTGAGGTGTGCTGTGCTAAAACATGGTGATCTTGGTCATGATTGTAGCATCTGTCAAGCTCACGTTGTGTTCTGTCTGTGCACTGTGCTTTTCTGGATATTCAGTTCCTTCCACAACCACAAGACCCTTTAAGGTAAGCATATGCTTTCACTAAAAGAAAGTGAGACACAGATTCACACCATACTCCTATTAAAGTTTAAAGCCAGGAGTTCAACCAGAGTGCATACCTCCACATGGCGACCCTACACTCTATTGAATCCTCTAGGAATTCTTTTGTGGAACATCTGTGTAGCATAAATAGGGAGCTATTTCCACTGAGTTTCTGGGTTACGTTCAGTATTTTGAATGCATTCAGGAAGGTGAATTTGCATAAAGCAAAGAGCAAGAGGGAATCAGCTCAGGAAATGACTTGGTTACTAAAGCACAGTTCAGTAATCTCTGTGTGCCAAGTAATAACAGAGCTAATACCAATATACACGTCACATTATAAGGACGAACTAATTGATACATTGAATGCTTAGTTCTGTGACTTTTACATGTTGTCCTTGGTTGTGAGGTGCTGTTGAATCAATTCTGACTCATAGTGACCTCATACATAACAGAACGAAACACTGCCCGGTCCTGTACCAACCTCACAATGGTTTTTACACTTGAACCCATTGCTGCTGTCATGGCACCAGTCCATCTCATTGGGGGTGTCCCTTTTTTTCTCTGACCCTCCAGTCTACTGAGCTTGATTTCCTTCTGCAGGAACAGGTCCATCCTGAGAACATATCTTAAGTCTGAGAGCTGAAGCCTGGCCATCTTGGCTTTTAAGGAGCATTCTTATATGCTTCTTCTGACACAGATTTGTTTGTTCTTCTGGCAGTTCATGGTACTTTTAATATTCTTCAATACTAACTCAAATGTATCAATTTTTTTTCCTTTTATATATATACATTTTTTAATTGAAGGTTTTTATTGTGGATTGAGTGAAAGTTTACAGGGCACATCATCAGTTTCACATTCAACAATTCATATGACTTGTTTCATTACATTGATTATAATCCCCTCCATATAC
>NW_006408614.1:504790-515818 GCF_000296735.1 Chrysochloris asiatica | reverse complement strand
TTCTTGCTTCTGCCACAAATTCCCCCAACTGTGAGCCTTCCAACTTTCTAAGTATTCCTTTATATGTGGTTCAGAGTTCTGGGACCATCCCCTGAACCTGCTTGGTCGGGTATTCTGTGTTGTTGTTGGCGGAGCTCTCTGCTATACGACCAACCGATCCGCCATCTTGTTTGTTCCTTGCATCAATTCTTTTATGGCCTTTTTTATTCACTGTCCTACTTTCACAAGCATGTGAAGCTATTGGAAATACCACTTGGTTCAGGCAACATCTTAGTCATCAAATGACAACTTTAAAGACACTTTAAAGAGGTCTTGTGAAGCAGATTTGCCTAGTGCAATACATCATTTGATTTCTTGACTATTGCTTCCATGAGTGCTTAAGATGGATCCAAGGTAAGTGAAGTCTTTGACAGCTTCAGTCTTTCCGCCATTTATCATGCTGTTGTTTATTGCTCCAATTGTGAGGATTTTTGTTTTCTTTACATTGAGGTCCAACCCATACAGAAGGCTGTGGTCTTTCATCTTCATCAGCAAGAACTTTAAGTCCTCTTTTAGTTCAGTAACCAAGGTGTTGTTTGTTGTTGTTGTTAAATGCCATCAAATCAATTCCAACCCGTAGCAACCCAGTATAGGGTTTCCAAGGAGCAGCTGGTGAACTTGAACCACCAACCTCGCAGTTCAGATGACTTTGCAATCTGACGCGTTAGCCCACAGCGCTGCACCAGGACTCCAAGGTTGTTGTTAAGTGCTTTCCAATTTGATCAGACTAATAGCAACCACATCTTCTGGAAAGACAACACAGCACTAGGAAACACCTGCCAGTCCTGCACCATCCTCACAATCGTTGCTATGTGTGAGTCCATGGTTGCAGCTACTGTGGCAGTCCATCTTTATCAGGGTCTTCCTCTTCTTTGCTGACCCTGTACTTATCATTGTCCTTCTTCAGGGACTGGTGCCTCCAGTTAATATGTACAAAATAAATGGAATGTCATACCATTCTTCTTTCTAAAGAGCATTTTGGCTTTGTTTCTTCCAAGAATCATTTGCTCATTTTTCTGGTTGTCAGTGGTGTACTCAATATTCTTAGACTGCAGCATGAATCAAGGCATCAATTCTTCAGTTTTTCTTACTCATTGTCCAGGTTTTGCATGCTTATGAAGTATTTGAAAATACCATGTCTTGGATCAGAAACAACTTAGTCCTCAAAATGACATCTGCATTTTTTTTTACACTTATAAGATGTCTTTAAAAAAATTTTTTTTTAAGGTTTTTATTGTGGATTGGGTGAAAGTTTACAGAGCATATCATAATTTTTACATTCAACAAATCATACACCTTGTTTCATTACAATGATTATAACCCCTCCATGTACCATCATTTAATAGTATTTCTGTCTATCCACTTTAGCTTTTTAAAAACAAACAAACAAGCAAAAAAAACTACTCAGGCATATATAATAATTTACATTTCCAAAGGGCACATTGTTCAAGTCTGCCTCCTGGCCACCAGCTCTTAGTCCCTCTCTTCTTAGTCCATGAATCTAGAGTCCTCAGCCACTCCCCTTCTCCATGCCACCATCTCTTCCTTCATCTCTGGCGCTGGTGCTTCTCTGGATAATGTCCTGCATTCTGCTTGTGCGTTCCTCTCTTGATGGTCCTAGGTCATCTGTTTCTGGACTGTAAGATTAACCACACCTCTGTTTTTGTTATAAGATGTCTTTTGCAGCAAGTTTGCCCAATGTGATATGTTCTTTGATTTCTTGACTGATGCTTCCATGGTATTGATTGTGGATCCAAATAAAATGAAATCCTTGACAACTTCAAACTTTTCCCTGTTTATGTTGCTTATTTATCCAGTTGTGAGGATTTTGGGTTTTATGTTGAGGTATAATCCATATTGAGGGCACTGTTTTTGATCTTCACCAGTAAGCTCTTCATGTCTTGTTCACTTTTAGTAATGAGGTTGTATTATTTGCACATTGCTGATTGTTAATGTCTTCTTCCAATCCTGATGCCACCTTCTTCATATAGTCCAACTTCTCAGATGATTGGCTCAGCATACAGATTAAATCATGTTGGTGAATGGATACAACCTTGTTGCACACATTTCCTAATTCTAAGCCAGGTAGTATTCCCTTGTTCTGTTTGAATAATTGCCTCTTGGTCTATGTACAGGTTCTGTATGAGCACAATTAAGTCTTTTGGAATTCCTATTTTTCATAATGACATCCATAATTTGTAATGAACCACACATTTAAATGCCTTTATATTGTCAATAAAACATAGGTAAACACCTTTGTGGCCAGCTTTCATCCAAGAACCATTTAACATCAGCAATGGTATGCCTAATTCCACATCCTCTTCTGAATCGGACATAAATTTCTGACAGTGCCATGTGTATATACTGCTGTAGCTGATTTTGGCTTAACTTCAGCAAAATTTTACTTGTGTGTAATGTTCATAATATTGTTCAAAATTTTCTGCATGGGTTGGTCAACTGTCTTTGAAATTGGCACAAACATGGATCTCTTCTGTGAGTTAGTGCTTCCAGCAATGTATCCATTTGTTGAAACATCTCAACTCCTGGAGCCTTGTTTTTTGCCAATGTCTTCAGTGCACTTTGACTTCTTCCTTCAATATCATCAATTCTTGATCTTATGATATGCAGTGATTCTGTATGTTCCTTCTATCTTCTCTTGATGCTTCCTGCTTCGTTTTAGATTGTGCCCATTGAAGTCTTCAATATTGCAAGTTGAGGCTTAAATATTTCTTCAGTTCTTTCAGATTGAGAAATGCTGAATGTGTTCTTCCTTTCTGGTTTTCTGACTCCAGATATATTTCATTATATCACTTTACTTTGTTTTCTTGATCTGTTCTTTGAAATCTGTTCTACTCTTTTGTGTCATAATTTCTTCCATTATCTTTTGGTCCTCTACATTCAGTAACCAGTTTCAGAGTCTCTTCTGATATCTTTCTCTATCTTTTTAATGACCTTTTTCCTTCTTCATGTAAGATGTCCTTAATGCCATGCCACAGTTTGTCTGGTCTTTAGTCATTATTTTTCAATGCATTAAATCTATTCTTGCCATGGTCTCTAAAATCAGGTAATATATGCTCAGTGTTGTAGCTTGGCTCTCATAGACTTGTTTTAGTTAATTTACTATCAATTTAAACATGCATGTCTGGTCCACAGTCAGCCCACTTCCTTGTTTTAGCTAATAATATTGAACTTCTCCATCATCTCTTTCCACAGATGTAGTCAATTTGATTCCTGCATATTACATCGGGTGAGGTCCACCTGTATAGTTTCTGTTTATGGTGTTGAAAAGGCATTTCTACTGAATAAGTGTGAGTCTTGCAAAATTATCTCATACAATCTTGAGCATCATATTTTTCACTAAGACCATATTTTCCAATTTCTGACTTTTCTTCTTTGTTTTCAACTATTACATTCCACTCACCAGTAATTATCAATGTATCCTGATGTTATGTTTGAGCAATTGCAGAATGCAGAAATTGGTAAAAACCTTCAATTTTGTCATCTTTGGTATTAGTGCATAAATTTGAATAATAATAATGTTAACTGGTTTTCCTTGACACCATATGGATGTTATTCATTACAGACAGCATCGTACTTCAGGATAGATCTTGAAATGCTCTTTTTGACAATGAATGTGACACCATTTTATCATTCATGATATATGATTAGACAATTAAAAATAGCCAATACCCATTTATTTCAGCTCACCATTGCCTGAGATATATATTTTCCATATCATTTTTTAAATTTCCAATTTTTCTAGATTCATAATTTGTCCATTCATAGTCTCCCTTAGTAAGGAAGCTCCAATAAACCTTGACTGCCATGGGTGGCCTTGCTGTTATTTGCAATGCTGGTAGTAGAGTTTCCAGCAACATAACAACACACACCCTACTACAGTATGACAAACTGACAGGCGATTGGTGGTTTTATAACAGACTAACAATGAGTATGGTTTAAAGTAAAAGTTGTTTTTCCCCCCACATTGATCATTAGTATCTAATCCATATTTATAGTTGCTCTTGATGGATTTCTGATATGGTGCTGTAAGATATGGACTGGACTGCTAATCTCAAAGTTGGCAGTTCAAACCTACCCGCTTCTATTCAATGACCCTATAAAGGGTCTCTGTGGGCCAGAAATGACTTAGCGACTCTTAGTTACAACGTTTATTTATGTTTGCAAGTGACGAAAACAACTCAGATTTTTACTTAGATAAAAGCAAAAGGGTCATTGACTTGAAAAACACAAGATTTATAAGGTCAAATAATGTCACCAACTTTCTCCTCTCTTCTCTTTTTCTTAGCCTCATTTGATTTTATTTTGGTTGATTTCATCTCATGCAGATATTCTATACACAATCCCAGAGAAAGACAAACATAGTCTTTTCATTGATTCCACAGCATCCTAGGAAATAATGAATTGGTTGTATTGCACTATGGCTCTTCTCTTCTGCTGAGGGAACTGATGATGGGATCTGTAGTTTGACAGCTACACCACAGACATGGGAGAAGGACAGTTCACAAACAGACAGGTTCTAGGCAAAGACTAACTGTACACCTTACTTATGACTTAATTATTTGGCATTTATGAAAAATGGAAGTGTTTTACTACCTGGTCTTAGTTTTCTTCAATTCAGTTTACTGTTGAATTTGTGATTAATGATGTACATTAAGGTGTTTCCGATCTATCTTCACTTTGGGAAATGTTTCCTGCATAAGACCACTTTCTCAATTCGTTTCACGTCAGCCAACAGGTATTAATTCTGTACTGATTCCCACAGCTCAAGAATCCTGTTTGTACACAGTATGAATGAAATCAAAGCACATCAATACATGGCCATAGTAAGTTATGTACGACAAATGAAGTCTGGCCTTGTCTGCAAGCACACATCTTTTAGACTGATGTTCAATATCATTATTGCAGAGCCTTCTGAGAGTACAGATCACCTTTCATCCGTGTATGGCATGTAATCTATGTGGAACAGATTCTTCCTATTTATTTATTTATTTTTCTTCATTTAGAGTCTTGTTTTTGGGGAAACTTCACTATTAATTACCACCACCTGAGAGCCAAACAGGAATGTTGTTGTTGTTGCTAAGTGCCACTGAGCTGATTCCAACTCATAGACATCCAGTATAGTGTTCCTAAGGAGTGGATGGTGGTTTTGAATCACTGACCTTGTGGTTAGCAGTCCAGTGTTTATCCTACAGTGCCACAGGACTTTCCATGAGAATACAAAACCTTAATTATTCTGCCTGTTTTCTGTTGGATTGTCAGAGAGCGTTACATAAAACCACATATGTACTGGGCACTTTCATAAGGGAAAGTCACACTAGAGAAATTATAATTAGCTTGAAGAACATCACATCTTTTTAAAGGTGAATAGCACTTAGTATTCTGCAGCTTAACTGCCAGAATTCTAGCTCTTTGGGGTTACAAGGCTTCTGCCGGGAGGGTGTAGAATGGAGATACTATCTATACTAGGAAAGTGGAGTTCATGTCAGCTATGGATTCTGAGAAAAGAGATAAAATTAGATTTGCAGATTACAAAGAACATTCTAGTGGTGGGATGGGGAATAGATTGGAGGAAGGCAGAAATTTTTACTCTTTCTACAATACAAACCATGGGCTCAATCTAACACAAATCCATTGCTTCCTGTTAGTCCTTAGTGATGGTGGTCTGAGAGCGGACACTATAAAGTGGAAGAAGTCTTCCTTGTAGTAGATGAAGCCCAGAGAAAAGTGATGCTGTCCAGATAAGAGAGATTGATGATGGATCATTTGCTTGACATCTCCATGGGGAGAATGAGAAGAAAGCAAATTTCAAGAGGAAAGATGTATACACCTTAATCAATGGTGGGAGAGGAGATTGAGGTCTAGCATGGAGAAGGGGGGTGTCATGATATCACAAAGTGAGACTTCACAATCAGCTGATTGACTTGTCCTGCTGTTACCCTCCCCTTCCCTCTCCTGTGTTCTTGGTCCCTGAGTCTTGGCAGATCTGTCACAGAAGCAGCCCAGGTGTTGGAGCCATGGCCCAGATTCACAGTTCCCTCAGAACAGCTTTGATGTCTGTGTTTGGAAAGCCAAACTTGCATTTATTTTTGTGCCTGGCAGTGTCTGGTGTGAGAATTCGAAGATGGAACCAAGATGCCAAACTTTAATGACTTACAGTGACAAAGAGGGAGACCCTTAAAGAGATGGATTGACCCCGACTGCAACATGAGCTCAAACACAGCAAAAATTCTGAGGTTGTTTTTTCCCCCAGAACTGGACAGTGTCATTCTGTTGTACAGAGAGTCACTATGAGCTGGAACTTACTTGATGACACCTAACAGCAACAGGTTAGTCCACCTTCCCTATTTTAAAATACAAACTTTGAAATTCTTCCTTTACTCTCTTAAACTGATATTATAGATAGCATGACCTACCTACACATGAATACAATCTCAAACATCAATGGAGTGCCTTAACTTACCTGAGAATTGGTTCAACTGGAAGTTACATTGTGTTGTAAAGTGCCGTTCAGTAAGTTCCAACTCATTGTGACCCTGTAGAGACTTTCTGAGGAGCAGCTGGTGAGTTTGAACCACCGACCTTGCAGTTCAGACTGACCTTGCAGTCCAGTGTTTAACCTACAGCACCACACCATGAAATTATAGTACTAAATATCTCAGGTGCCTGGGTGGTGTAAATAGTTTGTACCACTGGGCTACTGACTAAGAAGGCTTTGCACCCACCCAGAGGTGTTATAAAAGTAAGACTTGGTGATATACTTTCATAAATCTCAATCCTCTCAACTGGTTTGGGTTTTCTTTCATAATATATTTCAACATGCTACAGCTTGGGAAAGACTACACTGAAAGACGTAAAAACAAAAGCACAGGAAGCACAAAACAAACAAGACCACTACAAATTCATAAAATGCCCCCTTGGGGTCTCCGTAGCTGCCACTTACATTCATTGTTCCAGTCCCAGCTCCTCAAATGAGATATGAGGCAACTGTACCACAAAGAGACTGGCTGTGTGGCCTCCCTAGGAGCAGAGCCAGAGCCAGAGCCAGAGCCCAGGTCTATTTTCCCTGAAACTGATTCACGGCTTGGGATACACCAGAGAAAGCTTCACCTAAGTTGAATAGTTCCCAGAACAGGACTAAATAAAGAAATTTCAGAGCTTCTCTTTATGTCTAAGAGCCTTAAGGTAGTTGTTAGGTACAATCAAGTCCATTCAGATTCATAGCAACCCTATGCACAACAGAATGAAATAGTGCCCAGACCTGCACCATCCTCACGATTATTGTTAGCTTGAGCCCATTGTTGCTGCCACTGTGTTAGTCCATCTTGTTGAAGATCTTCCTCTTTTTGGCTGACCCTCCCCTTTACCAACATAATGTCCCTCTCCAGGGATTGGTTCCTCCTGATAACATGTCCAAAGTTTGTGAGATGACGTCTTGCCACCCTCATTTCTAAAAAGCATTCTGGCTGCACTTCCAAGAGAGATTCGTTTCTTTTTCTGACTGTCCATGGTACTTTCAACACTTTAGACCAACACCATCATTCAAACTCATTAATTCTCTAGTTCTCCTTATTCATTGCCCAACTTTCACATGCTTATGAGATGATTAAATACATCATGGCTTGGGTCAGGCACATCTTAGTCCTCAAAGTGACATCTTTGCTTTTTAACACTGTCTTGAGGACTTTAGCAGCAGATTTGCCAATGCAATATTCTTGATTTGATTTCTTGACTTCTGCTTCTATGAGCAATTGTTGATGGAACATTCATCAATGGAAGTAGAGTAAAATGAATTCCTTTAAAATCAATCTCTTCTCTCTTTATCATGATGCTGTTTATGGGTCCAGTTGTGAGGATTTTTGCTTTCTTTATACCGAGTTTCAATCCATATTGAAATATTAGGTCTTCATTCACAAGTTCTTTTGGTCCTCTTTGTTTTAAGCAAGGTTGTGCATCACAGACTGATATAAGGAGACTTCCTCCAATCCTGATGCTGTGTTCTTCTTCATGTAGTCCAGGATTTCAGATTATTAGGTCAGCACACAGGTTGTGTAAGTATGGTGAAAGGATATCATACTGACACACACCTTTCCTCATTTTAAATCACTCAAACACAAGTAAACATAGTTCTGGTATTCTCTACATTCAGATCCATCTGGTATCTGCAATGATACCCCTCACTCCATGTTCTTTTCTGAATCTGGCTTGAATTTCTGGCATCTCCCTGTGGATGGAAAGTTGGGGCACAGAGGAGCATTAACAAGGAGACTAAGAATTCATCAAAGCTATAATCAGACATATTCAATGGCCTTCTTAGTGCATTTTCTTACATGTTTGCTTGGTCACTCATTCATTCACCTTGAACCTTCAAGGTTCTGCTCTTAATGTGTTGTCGTAGTATAATATATAATAAGTCAAGTGTTGATATATCCGATGAAGTAAATAAAAAAAGAGAGCAGAAACCTGGGGAGTGGCTGCACAGTGGGGGCACTTGAGATAGGATAATTAGGGAGGAGCTCTTTCTGTAAGGGAATTCTTGTTGTGGCAGTTAAGTTCCCTCAAGTCAGTTTCAATTCATAGCGACCCTGTATTGAGTTTCCAAGGAACGACTGGTGAGCTTGAACCATTGACCTTAGCTGAACCTTTTATATTGTGATGGAAACAGCCAAAGAAGCATCTGAAGTTCAGGCAGGAGACTAAAAAGTTGTAAAGATGCTAAAGTGGGGAGAACTTTTCATGAATAAATGCAGTGTCTGAGTAAAGTTGTTGTTGTTAGGTTGGTGTTGAGTTGCCCCTTGATTCATGGCACCTCAGAACTTCTCCATGTGGTGCTGTATGATAAGTACTAGACTGCAAGGTCAGTTTAAATTGCAAGGTCAGCGGTTCAAACTCACCAGCCACTCCTCAGAAATCCTATACAAGGTTATGAATTTGTGTCAACTTGATGGCACTTAACAACAACGTAATCTTTATGGAAGAACATCACCAGGCCTTTCATCTGCAGAGCTGCTGAGTGGGTATTTGAACCACCAGCCTTTGAGTTAGCATACAATTTCAAGCCACTTGTGCCATGCAGGCTCCTTCTGGGTAAAGTAGGTGTTTTTCTTGACAGCTTCTCTTCACTCGTTTTCTGATCAGAAGATGTCATTTTTCTTGTAGGGACCATGCTTTTCTATTTTCCATGTGGTGCTGGGGAGCTCTGAATTCCACAACTGTGTGTCTGTCTCTCCTCAAGGTTGAACCTGTGACCTATTTCCAGCCTGTTCTGCTACAGAGCTCATCAGTACTTCCCAACCCTGATTACTCAAGTTCCTCTGTGATTAAATGAGTATTCCAATCATTTCTTTTGGACTTCAGTTAGTGTGAGCTGACTTTTTATTCCCCAAATTGAATGGGTAAAATTTAATTTGCCACTATATTTAGTTCATGTCGTGTATAGATGTTGTTGTTGACAGATACCACTGTGTCAGTTCACACTCATAGGGGCCCCATAGATAGCAAATCTAGACACTGACCCTTCTTGTGCCATCCTCACAATTCTTGCTATGTTTGAGCCCAGTGTCCCAGCAACTGTGCCAGGCCATCTCATTGAGGGTCTTCCTCTTTTTGTCTTTTTCTCCATTGATCCTCTACTTTGCCAAGCTTAATGAAACTGTGAATCCCTCCTGATGCCTTGTTCAAAGTACCTGAGATGAAGACTTACCATCCTTGCGGCTAAGGAGCATTTTGGATTTGACTTCACACATCAACAGAAAAGCTGAACATCCAATTATTGGGCTAGATGGAAGGGGCTATTTCAGCACAATAAGTGACAAATGACAATAGCAAAATCATTGTCAGCATCAAATAAATGGGGCAACAATTTTGTGGGTTTGCTATCAGTTTACTACAATATGATGCTTGGCAAATGTTGTGTCTGTCAGCTTGCTCAACAAGATTTTTTTTTTTTTTTTTAAAGTAGGCCATCTATGCACTAGACTGGCTTTCCGTCTTAATTCCAGCCAACTAATGAAAGTGTATAATAGGCCAAATTTATCTTAGGCTTGTCATGCTCTATTATTTGTGTTTTGTTTAGCAAATGTTAAATGTTGGGATAATATAACAATATGTTAGCCAATCCTATTCAGAAGATAGCCAATGATCAGAAAACCAAGACAGAGATGGGTTTAGCTGCTTGGCATGCAGGTGAAATCTTTCACAGACCTGGCATCTGCTTAGAGCATTTTCAGCTAGAACCACTAGATGAGCATTTGCCTTTTACACAAAACAAAATTTAGCATTGTTATTTAAAGTCATTTTTTAAACTACTGCATATGCTTTGGAAAAAAAAGATTTTCAGGCCCATAATTATGTTTTTAAATTTTGCTTCTTTTTATGTTTTCCTGATTAAAAGTCTGTTATGACCCAAAGCAATCTATACATATTATGCAATCCAATCCAGATTTCAACAACATTCTTTGGAGAGATGGAAAAAACAATTACAAACTTTGTATAGAAAGGAAAGAGACCCAAGATAAGCAAAGCACTGCTTAAGAAGAAGAACAAAGTTGGAAGCCACTCACTCCATGATTTCAAAATTTACTACATGGCTACAGTGGTCAAAACAGCATGGTACTGATACAATAAAAGATACATAGATCAATGGAACACAATCGAGAGTCCAGAAATTAATCCATCCAAATATAGCCAACTGATCTTTGACAAAGGGCCAAAGTACATTGAACGAGGAAGACATAGTCTCTTCAACAAATGGTGCTGGCAGAACTAGAAATTGATATGCAAACGATTGAAACAAGACGTTTACCTCATGCCATATGCAAAAACCAACTCAGCATGGATTAAAGACCTAAATGTGAATGCCAGAATTATAAAGGTCATCGATGAAAAAGCACACTAATTTAAGGGCTCTAATACAGGGCATTTTCAATAACCTCATATGGATGCGAAAGCTGGATGGTGAATAAGGAAGAT
>NW_006408614.1:502852-504145 GCF_000296735.1 Chrysochloris asiatica | reverse complement strand
AAAAATGGGCACAGATGGCTGCCAGGAGGCAGGCTTGCAGAATATGCCATTTGGTTGTTTACATTATTATATATTCCTGAGTGGTTTTGTGTGCATCCCATACAATGGAATATTATGCTACCCAGAAGAATAGCAAGGAAGCTGCAAGCCACCACATAACATGGATGAACCTTGAGGACATTATGCTGAGTGAAATGAGTCAGTCACAAAAGAACAAATATTGCATAAGACCATTATTGTAAATGCTTAAGAAAAGATACCCATACTAAAAGGAAAAAAAAAAAATCTTTGGTGGGGTGGGGATGGAAAAGTAGGGGGACAGGAGGGTGGAGGGAAGGGACAGTAAAGCACAGGGTAGGGGATGGATACAACATAGTTCAGATGCTGGGGAGGTAAATACACAAGAAGGGGAAGGGGGATGGAAGAACAAGGTAAATAGGGGACTACTGAGGCAGCTGATATGGGCTAAATGGGACAGAGGTAAATAGTGACGTATGATCAACTTTTGAACGATAGATCTCTGCCATACAGGGTTCAAGGCATAGTCTGAAGAGGGGAAATAATGTTAAGATGCTTAACTGTCTTATGCATATTTGTTTCTCTTGCCTATTATTGTAAAATAGACACTTGAGTGGAATAGAAGGAATATCAGGAAACATGATTACAGAAAGCTTGTAATCCTGTCTTCATCCTATAACTTATTGGAATACCTAAAAGGAGTTCTAGAACTTGCCCAGTGAAATAGGCTTCTTGCAGAGCCTTTGTAGTGTGTAGGACCTTAGGTGGAATCTGGAGCCCCATCCAAAATTTTCTGAGATGGGACATTACCAACTAGAAAGGACAAGCAGACCAGCCTGGAACAGCTAGAGCAACAGAAGATGCTTCTCAAAAGAAAGATCAGCAGGAAAAATGCAAAGCAAAAATGGAAGCTATCAAGGTAGCAATCAAGTCCCTTCAGGACAAACTCCCTCCAAGACAGAAACTCAAAGGGAACACATGAGTAGGCATGTAAGCTTACTGGCGACCGCATTGGTCTACTGGTGAGTGGAAGAGGGGGAAAGGCAGCATTGAAGAAATGTCTGAGTTCTACCATGTTCTATAGACTCACGTTGACTTGGAGATGAGAAGGAGAAGAAGGGTTGGTTGGTTCTAAGTGTGGTGAGACCTGGGGAATCCTCAGCCCATAGCAAGGATATAGCCATGGAGGGGTAGAGCTGACAGTGAAGCATCTAGCTGATATGAAGTGAGGGGAGACTCACAAAAACACCCAAACTTGCAGATAGTACCCATAGA
>NW_006408614.1:488213-501917 GCF_000296735.1 Chrysochloris asiatica | reverse complement strand
CAAATACTATTGAATGATGATGAATGGAGGAGATTGTAAACATTGAAATGAAACAGTGGTGTAAAACCAATGTTCTCCCATGTAAACCATCACTCAATTCACAATAAAATCTTTTAAAAAAAGTCTGTTAGGGTCTAGTTTCTTTTAATCTTTTCAGAGCTAAGTATCTCTCTTTTCATTTATTTTATTCATTTCCTTCTGGGTTGTTGGCTCTTTAGGTATAAGGTTATTCTATGAAAAGAAACTATATGTAATAAAAAAAAATACATGTTGTTTTACTTCCAGTTTCCTCTAATTTATGCATCCCTAGTAGCATCCAATTTTTCCTGCAGATTTTTTTTAATTGAGTTAAGTTTTTCTCTAGAAATAAGTGTTTTCTCTGAGATATTATGTTATTATTTAATTTTTTGGTTTCACCAGCCAGTTTTTGCCTATCTTCCTTTTGTTCAGGTTTCTCTTTCCCTATTTCCTATCCATTTTTTCTCCATCATTCCTCCTTTAAAACTTCCCAACTCCCAACTTTCCAACTCATTCAGCTCCCAGTCTGCCTATTCTGGACACTTCAGATCAATGGAATCACACAATATGTCTTTCTTTGTGACTGGCTTCTTTCACTTAACATATGTTTTCAAGTTACATCCATCTTGCAGCATGTATAGGTACTCCATTCTTTTTACTGTTAATATATCATTGTATGGGCATATCAACACATGAAGCACATTACTTGATTGTGCTTTACTTGAAGATTTGTACAGCCAGTTAGATTCCCAGTCAACAATTCATCCACAGATTAATCCATGACATTGCTTACAGTCCCCCAATGGGTCAGTATTCTCCCCGTTCCCATCCATCCATCTTCTTCTTCTTCTCATCTTCGCTTTTGGGTAAATGTTGATCATTTGATGTTTTAAAGAAACACATTCCTCACAGTTTTATTGTTTCTTTTAAGGTCAACCAGTTCTGGTAGTGTAGTGGTTACAAATCAGGCTGTTAACCTCAGGGTTAGCAGTTCAAAGCTACGAGCTGTTCCATGGGAGAAAGACAAGGCTTTCTGCTTCTGTAAAGGTTTACAGCCTCGTAAGCCCTGTACAGGGTCTCTATGAGTCGGAACTGACTCAATGGCACACTACCACTGCCACCACTCTATTATTTGTCTTAAAGGGGACCTCCAAGAATGACTTCAGTTCCAGGTTAAAGGAGTTTCTTAGGGCCATAGTCTTGGGGATTCCTCCACTCTTGAATTAGTGTAATCTATTTCATAAATTTGAGTTCTAGTCTGTATTCTTCTCCCATTCTAACCTGGACTTCTATTGTGTTCCTGGTCAGACTGGTCAGTAGTGGTAGTCAGGCACCATCTAGTTCTAGTCTCATCTACAAGAGGTTGTGGTTTGCAGGGACCACAGTCCTCTGGATGAATTGCTTCCTTGAGTCTTTGGTTTCAATTAGTTTAAGACCCCAGGTACAACTTACCAGTGCAGGATTTAGAGCATAAACTTTATGGACTTTAGTCAGTCGATCTAGTTGTCCTAGGAGACTGTTGGACAGACCCACCTTTTATCTATTCATTCAGTAGCTGATAGACATTTGTGTTAATTTTATTTTTTGGCTATTTTGAATAATGCTGTTATGAAATTCATATACAAATTAAGGAACATGCTTTCATTTCTCTTAGGTAGGTACCTGGGAATGGAATTGTTGGACCAACTGCTAACTCTATGTTTAACTTTTTAGGGGAATACTGGAATGTGGGACAAAGTGGCTGAAGAATGAACTTTCTCTAATGAGTATTCCTGTTCCCATGGGATACCCACATCATGAAAATGATGATGAGACTTTTGTGCAAGTTATAACCATTCTCTTGAGAAAATTGTCAATGATTATTTGATGCTGTTACGAGCAAAACATTTTCTTCCCTCTGAAAAGAGATCAGATTGTTTATAACAGTTTTATCAGTAAGAATGCTTTTGATCTGTTGCAAGTGTTTATGAAGATTGTTGTTAAGTACCGTAGAGCTGGTTCCGAATCATTGTTTTGTTGCTATGTGTCGTGGAGTCGGTTCCAACTCATAGCGACCCTGTACAGGGTTTCCAAGGCTGGAAATCTTTACGGGAGCAGAAAACTTCATCTTTCTCCCACGGAACAGCTGGTAGTTTTGAACTGCTGACCCTGAGGTTAGCAGCCTGATTCGTAACCACTACACTACCAAAGCTCTGACTCATAGAGACCCTATATAGGGTTTCTGAGAAGCAGTTAGATATTAGCTTTTTATTCAAGCTTTATATATTTTTTAAACTTGTTTTTTGGCATATTCATGCTCTGTCATACTTGAACTTATGAACCCAGCTAACTAATCTGTCTAACTTTTTTTTTAAAAAAGATCTTTTGCAAATACTTCAGTTCTGGAGAAGGAATAAAACAAAATGTCAACTGTCATCTTAGCGATGTAATGCTGCATGGAAAAAGCAATGAGAATCTGATGGCAAGCAAAGCACTTGACAATTCTAATTACAGAAATAAGGATCAAAAAAAGCATCGAATTTCAAATTTTAGTGGCCAGAGTCTCATTCATCTGGGGTCTCTTTCTGATCATCATCTGATCATAATCCTGTGGAGTAATGTTCTGGACTGCAAAGTTGGTTTGAACTGCAAGGTTGGTGGTTCAAACTCACCAGCTGCTCCTTGGAAACCTTATACAGGGTCACTATGGGCCATAATTGATTAAAAACAGCAACAAACTACAGCAACATACCACTTAAAAAGTTCCAGGTTGATGCAAACAATTAAGTGCTCCAAGTTGGCTGTTCAAACCCATCCAGTGGCATCTCAGAGCTAGGTGTGGCTATTCACTTCCAAAAGGTCACAATCATGAAAATTCCACAGAATGCACTTCTACTCTTCACACATTAGATTGCCGTGAGTTGGAATCGACTTGGCAGCAGCTAACAACAATATGCCACTTACAAGGAACACGTCCTTGCTGTAAGTGACATTGCATCCCACATTGCTAGTAGTGATGTCATCATTTCCTTTAGAGATGGGAATATGGAGGTGTCATGAGGTTCATAGGCTTTCCCAAGGTGCCTAGCTCCTGAGAAGTACAGTCAGGGCTTTGAATGCCAAGTTCAGTGCTTTCCATCATGCTATGTCCTGGTGTGGTGCTGTGGGTTAATGCACTGGACCGCAAAGTCTGTTTGAACTGCAAGGTCAGTGGTTCAAGCTCACCAGCGGCTCCTCAAAAACCCTATAAAGGGTCACTGTGGGTAGGAACTGGCTCAACAACAACAACAACAAGCCTCTTATGCTTTGTTGGCATATCTAGTCTGCAGCCTAGGTACATGTTTGGGGATCAGCAAAGCAGGGATCTCCATCCATAAGAAGAATACTTAAAAATAAATTGTTATTTAAAACAATGCTTTCAACTTTTCCTTTTGCTAAATCCTTACCATTTAGATGTTGCCTATTTAGTTAGGATCCATTGGCATTGTGCTATTTTTCAGCACTTAGACCTTCTCCAAATCCAACTTTGAATATACCAACACACTCTTCAAAACCACGTTCTTGAAACATAGATACCAATGATAGCTGTAAAACTCACTCTCTTGGGCTTGAACATATCTCCAACTGATGGGGCCACACATAAAGCAAAAATAATTTGGTCTTTATCTCAGAACCTTTTGTTGGCAATGCTGCTGCTGAGGGTGATGGGAGGTAGAGGGAGGAGTGAGTGAGTATCTATGCTAATGATATTTGACTCACATGGCCCTGCACCCCTACATGGAAACCGGTCAATTCTAAGCTATCTCATTCTGGCAACCAGATAGCCATCAGATAATAAGTCTAAATTTTTTCTCATCGACGCCAAATCTGAACTGGTGGTCTGGGGAGAAATTCTGTATTGAATTACAAGCAAGTTCCAATAGAAATGTTTCCAGCTGTAATGGGTCTGATGAAATACCCATTCCTTAAAAACCAGTATTAAATTCCAGATTTTTCCAAATTGAAAAATGTGAGCCGTTGTTTGCATTTCCATTTTCTTTTTGTTTTTGAGTGCAGAAGGATTTTTTTTTGCAAGAAACTGAATCACGAGCAGTAAGGTCACTTCCATGCTCCATTCCTTTCTGCTGCCCAGAGACTTCCTGGAATTCTATAGCAGGATTAGGAGAAGAAGGATATAGAAAGGTTAACTTCACTGAGAAAGGGGGTCTCCCTGGCTCAATACATTCGTCACCTGACATCTTGACTTTGTGGCTCAATCCTGGCTGCATCTATGAAATCATTATGAACATGAATCAAACTTCAGAATAGAGCATGATCACAATTGATGGGGTGAAATGGTAATGCTACCTGCTGAACTGACTAAGCTACTTGGCACTATTCTTGTCATAGGAAGAGATGCCATTCTATTTAGGACACAGATGCAATGAGAAGACCCATTCTTAATTGCTAACGAATGGCTAAAAAATGCTCTCAGGAGTTGGCTTGACTGGACAATGCCTTGACAACAAATAACCTCTGGGTGGGTACCCAGAAAGATGTCTCAAAAGGAGTGATAACATAGCTTTCATTTCTATTATTGGCCAGATCCTTTTCTTCTTGGGTTTGTATATTTCTTACTCTTCATAAATACCAGGATGGTTCACAGTAGCCACTGGATATACCTTATGGAATGAGTACCAGATGGAGCCTGGTAAAGCAAGCTGAAAACACATGTGTTTGAGAAGCTGATACTAAGACTATCTGCCATTTTTACTGGCTTGAAAAGGGAGAACCACAATTATCATGTTTGGGAGCCAATTCTCACATTAAGTAATTTCTTGAGGAAATTGGATCCTTGCTATTTCTCTCATTTTTCTTCTTTTCTTAACCAGATAAGTTCCAAATGAACATTCTGTACCAGACCCTTAAAAATCAGAAATGCTATAATGATATAGCTTATATAAATAAGCCTATAGTAGGTTTACATTTTCTCTTTCCAGAAGAAAAAAAAAAGACTACTTGAGTTAAAAGTTTATATCACCCCAAACTTTCCCCTCTTCTACCATGCTCTATTGGATTGGGTTAAGACACAAATACCCTGGATTAATTGCAAAGATCATATTCAAGGCTCAAATGCCACTTTAAGTAGAATGGATAATGGATGTTAAGAAACCCTGCGGAGACTTAGAAATGCATTTGTAAGCACTCTAGCATCTGAGAGAGAGTGCAAACTTGAAAACTTGCTATATAATACAAATCCAAAGTTTATCCATAATGTTTTTGACCCAAGTCTTCAGAAAACATCTGCAAACACATTCTCACTTTATATAAGTCTGGAAGGCAATACACCCAGACTTGTCTTGAAAGCTGAGAGAGGCTGAAAATAGACCTAAATAATTAACAATAGAGAGAGAATTTGGCAACATGATAAGGACTAATAGTAGGGAGACATGTGGCAACATGGTAAGGAATAACAGTAGAGACAATCTGACAGCCCAGATTCAGGTCTCCATTACTGAGCTTGAGTTTGAACTAGATCTTAACACAGCTGCATGATTTTCTTAGTTTTTCTGATGAAGTTTCCTCAGAAGAATGAGAAGCATAGCAGGGCCCTTAAATGCTTATCTAGAGCCCACTCACCTGGGTCCAAAGCCTGCTTCTGCTGCTTGCTACTCATGTTACTTTGGGCAAACGAGAATCCCTGGGGTGGTACAACAATCTTTATGGAATCCTGGTGTGGTGCTGTGGGTTAATGCGCTGGATGGCAAAGTTGGTTTGAACCACAAGTTCAACAGTTCAAGCTCATCAGCCAGTCCTCAGAAACCCTATAGAGGGTTGCTGTTGGTCAGAACCAACTTGGCAGCAGTAACAGAAACAACAAGAGCACAACAAGGGTGGTGCAAACAGTTAAACTCAGTTATTGACTAAAAGGTTGGAGGTTCCAGTTCACTGAGAGGTGCCTCCAAAGGAAGACTTGGTGATCTACTTCCAAAAATCAGCCATTGAAAACCCTCTGGCAGCAAAATAATATCTAACATGGATGAACCTAAGTAAAATAAGTTCATCACAAGAAGATGACAAGTATGAAGGGGCTTCAAAAAGTTCATGGGAAATGATTTAATGAAAAGACGACAGACTTTTATTTTATCAACTTGTTCAAGCCGCTTCGTATTGTCTGAGTTCACTGTTATAGTAAGACAGGGAGAGGTTGGTCCATACAGAGAAACATTCTTTGATGCTTACCAGGGATAGAAGTGGAGGGGAGGACAACACTTGCTAAGTTGTGACAAAAGAAAAATGAAAACTCTCTGGAGCACAGTTCTACTCTGACACATGTGAGATTCCCATGAGTCAGTATTCCTTGGGTAGTAGCTGGTTTGGGGCAAATTACGTCATTAAGCTACCTGATCCTGTAATTACTGACCTATCCTATGGTATTTATCTCAGGAAGTTAATATGAGTCTTGTATTCATGAATGAGCTCATACAAAACATTTTTTCATAGTGCCTCGTGCTCAGTTGGGGCTCTTCTTCTTTTTCTCCTACCCTCCACTTTGCCAATTGTGATATCTATCTACAGGGACTGGTTCCTCCTGATAATCTGTCCAAAGTAGGAGAGACAAAGTGTGGCCATCCAGGGTTTCAAGGAACATTCTGGCTATACCAGTATAGATTGGTTTGTTCTTCTGGCAGTCCTTGGTACCATTAATATTTTTCCCCAACACCATAACTCAAATACATCAATTCTTCTATGATCTTCATTATTGACTGTCCAACTTTCACATGTATATGAGGTTATTGAAAACACCATGGCTTGATTCAGTGACACCTTAGTCTTCAAACTGACATCTTAGCTGTTAACACTTTGAAGAGATCTTCTGCAGCAGATTTGATTTCTTAACTGCTGCTTACATGTGTGTTGATGGTTGATCCAAGCAAAATGAAGTCGTTGACAACTTGAATCTTTTCTTCATTTATATGAATGTGATTTATTGGTCTAGTGGTGAGGATTTTTGCTTTCTTTACATTGAGGTGCAACCTATAACAAAGGCTATGGTATTTTATTTTCATCAGTAAGTAGTTTAAGTTATTTTCACTATCAGCAAGCAAGGCTGTATCATCTGTATATAGCAAGTTGCTAATGAGTGTTACTCCACTTCTTGTACCACATTGTTCTTCATGAAATCCAGCTTCACGGTTTCTTTGATCAGCATACAGATCGAATAAATATGGTGAAAGAATAGAATCCTGATGCATACCTTACCTAATTTTAAACCATTCTGTGGTTCTTTATTCTGTTCAAGCAACTATCTCTTAGTCTATGTACAGGTTCCTCATGAGCACAATTAAGTGTTTCAGAATACTCATACTTCACAATGTTGTCCATAGCTTGTCATGATCCACACAATTGAGGTAAATGTCTTTGTGATATTCTCTGCTTTCAGCCAAGATCCATCTGACATTAGCAACGATATCCCTGGTTCCTTATCCCCTTCTGAATATGGCTTGAAAGTTTTCTGTCAATGTATAGTCACAACTATTTTTCAATGATCTTTAGCAAAATTATTCTTGCATATGATATTAATTATATTGCCCAATAGTTTCTGCATTCCATTGGGACATCTCTCTTTGGAACAGGCACAAACATGGATCTCTTCCAATCAGTTAGCCAGGCAGCTGTTTTCCAAATCTTTTGGCATAACTGAGTGAGTGTCTCCAGTGCTGCATCAGTTCGTTGAAATATTTCAATTTACATCTCAATAAATTCCTGTATCCTTCTTCTTTGCCCATGTGTTCTAGGCACCTTGGACTTCTTCCTTCAGTATCATTACTTTTTGATCATATGCTATCTCTTGAAATACTTGAACATCAACTTTTTTATTTTATTTTATTTTATTTTTTGGTACAGTGACTCTGTGTATTCCTTCCATCTTCTTTTGCTGCATTCTGAATCATTCAATGTTTTGCCCATAGATTCTGTCAATGTTGCAAGTCGAGGCTTGATTTTCTTCTTCAGTTCCCTCAGCTTGAGAAATGCTGAGCTTGTTTTTTCCTTTTGATTTTCTAACTTCAGGCCTTTGTACATTTCATTATAATATTTGATTTTGTCTTCTCTAGTTGCCTTTTGTACCTGTTTGGACAAATGTTGAAACAGAACATGGGAACACTGAATGGTTTAAAATTAAGAAAGGTGTGCCACAAGGTTGTATTATTTCACCATACTTATTCAACCTGTATGCTGAGCAAATAATCTGAGAAGCTGGGTTATATAAAGAAAAATGTGACATCAGGATTGGAGGAAGATGATACAACCTTGCTTGCTGAAAGTGAAAAGGACTTAAAACATTTACTGCCGAAGATCAAAGAGCACAGCCTTCAGTATGGATTACATCTCAATGATAAAAAAACAAAAATCCTCACCACTGGACCAATAAACAACATTCTTCTTATCAATGGAGACAAGATTGATGTTGTCAAGGACTTCATTCTTCTTGGATCAACTATCAACATTCGTGGAAGCAGCAGTCAAGAAGTCAAATGACATATTGCATTAGGCAAATCTGCTGCACAAGACCTTTTGACAAACACGTCAGCTTGAGGACTAAGGTGTGCCTGACCCAAGCCAAGGTATTTTCAATAACCCAATATACATGCGAAAGCTGGACAGTGAATAAGGAAGACCATAGAAGAATGGTTGCTTTTGAGTTATGGTGTTGGAGGAGAATATTGAAAGTGACATGGGCTGCCAAAAGAACCAGTAGATCTGTTTTGGAAGAAGTACAGCCAGAGTGCTCCTTGGAGGCCAAGACGGCCAAACTTTGTCTCTCATACTTGGGACATATTGTTAGGAGGGACAAGTCTCTGGAGAAGGATATAATGTTTGGTAATGTGGAGGGTCAGAGAAAAAAGAGGAAGACCCCCAATGAGATGGATTAGCCAAGTGGCAGCATCGATGGACTCAAGCATGGCAACGGTAGTGAGGTTGGCCCAGGATTGAGCAGTGTTTCGTTCTGCTGTGCATAAGGTCTCTGTGAGTCGGTACCGACTCGATGGCACCTAACAACAACAACAAGTTGCCTTTTGAAATTTTCTATTCAATTTTTTTTTTACCTCCTTATTTCTTCCATTTGTTTTAGCATCTCTATGCTAGAGAGTAAGTTTTAGAGTCTTTTTCTGACATCCATTTTGGTCTTTTTCTTCTTTCCTGTCTTTTTAATTACCCTCTGCATTTTTCCTGTAAAATGTTTTTGATGTTATCCTACAGCTTCTGGTCTTCAGTTATTAGTGTCTAATGCATCAAATCTGTTCTTGAGATGATCTCTAAATTCAGATGAGGTATGTTCAAGGTCATATTTTGTCTCACATGGACCTGTTCTAATTTTTTTTTTTTTTTCAGCTTCAGCCTGAGCTTACATATGAGCAATTGATGGTCTGTTCCATAGTCTGTCCCTGTCTTTGTTTTGGCTGATGATATGGAGCTTTTCTACCATCTTTTTCCACAGATGTAGTCAAATTGATCCCTGTGTACTCTATTTGGTCTATGTGAATAGTAGCTTGTTATGTTGCTAAAAAGGCATTTGCAATGAATAAGTCATTGGTCTTGCAAAATTCTGTCATGTGATCTCTGGAATATTTTTTATCTCCAATGCCATATTTTCCAGCTGTTGATCCTTCCTCTTTGTTTCCCGTCTTTACAATGGGAATTCCAATCACCAGTAATCAGCAATATATTTTGATTGCATGGTTAGTCAACTTTATACTGAAGAAGTTGGCAGAATTCTTCAATTTCATCATCACTGATTGTTGGGGACCTGCCTCGACATAGGAGTTCGGTTCAAGAGGAGGAGATACCTGACAGCGATTGCAATATATCAAGAATACACAGAAAGAAACAAAGAGAGAGACAATGAGGCACCCCAAAGCCAGGGTGGATACATCACCGGTGGGCAGGCTTGGGACTACAGGCATTGTGGCCTCTGTAGGCAGCAACTCACTGCACTGCAATCTTTACTGCATGCCTTCCAACCTGTAATGCACACCTGGGGAGGCTCGGGCCTCCGCTCCATCCAGGGGAGGAGCCCCACACCAAGCTGGGAGGGACCCAGGCAAGGTACAGCCAACACCAGCACTCCTCCAGACACTCAGGCAACCCCACATCGTACCTTGCTGGTTCGAATCCCAGGCCCATAACTTGGTCTCTCAGGCTCAATTAACATATCTATAGCCCCTGAGCACAGGTGGGGGAAGGTGAGAGTAATGACAAAAGCTTGGGCGGAGTCCCGCTGTTTTGGCCTCCCAGAGCCAGGCCTTCAGGAGGACTTGAGACCCAGGTGAATGGGCTGCACCTGGAAAAGGATTAGGGTGGATGGGTTCTTTGTCTATAGAACAAAGAACCGAGAAGTAGCTAAGATACTTTTAGTTAATTCTTTGGAGAAAGGCTTGACCTCCCAACCTTTAGTCTTAGGCTTTAGGAAAATATCACATTTATCTGTGGATTATTAAGAGCTCTGTGTATTAAATTAATATATATAACTGAATATTAAGATGAAAGCAATTTGCCATCAACTGCCAGTGGCCCCACTTGTTACACTCTGCCCCATAGGGCCTCGAACCTGTGACCAGTCCTACACGGTCCGCAACAACTGACTTTAGTGTTTGGTGCATACATTTCAGTAATAGTGGCATTAAGTGGTCTTCCATGTAGTGATATGGATATTATCCTATCACAGACATTATTGTACTTCAAGGCAGATCTTGGTCTGGTTTTTTGATGATGAAGAGGACACCATTTTTCCTCAATTTTCCTTCCAGGCCTAGTAAACTATGTTATTGTCAGATTCAAAATGGCCAGTACTGGTCCATTCAGCACACAAATGCCTAGTGTATTGATGTTTATGTGTTCTATTTCATTTTTGACAGTTTTTAATTTTCCTAGATTCATACTTAGTACAATCCATGTTCTGATTTTTAATGGATGTTTACAACTGTTTCCATTCATTTTGAGTTGTGTCCCATGAGCAAATGAAGGTTCAGAAGGCTGTGCTCCATTCATGTCATCATGGTCAATTTGACTTTGAGGAGGCAGCTCTTCCCCAGTTGTACTTTTAGTGCCTTCCAACTTGAGGGGTTCATCTTTTGGAACTATATCTAACAATATTCTAGTGCTCTTTTTCAGTATTCAATATTCTGGTGATGATGGCGTTTCATTGCTATTCACAAGGCTTACAGTGAATAAATATTTGGAAGTAATGTTTCTCCTTTTAAGTTTGCCTTCTTCTGGAATCTCAGCTGAAACCTGTCCATTGTGGGATATAGATCCAGAATCACAGCAACACGCAAGCCACCATAGTATGACAAACGGACCAACAAGTGGTGTTTAAAAACCTTACAGCAGGTAAAACTGACTCACGAATAGTTAGAACACAAAAAGACATATTAAATACATTTTGGTATCAGAGATTGAGATTTTTCTACTGCCATCTAATACCTGACTTAATGAATCAGCTAAGCAGATCAATAAAGGCATCCAATTAGCTGTTTGACTGCTTCATTCCATGGAATGGGTCCCAGCTCTTAGCAACCCTATGTAGGGTTTCTGAGACTGTAAATCTTTATGGGAGTAGAAAATCTCATCTTCTCCCTCAGAGTGGTTAGTGGATTCAAACTCCTGGCCACTATGCTACCAGTGTTCCTTAGCTGTTGTTTATTTAACACCTGAAGAAAGAATGACTGATGAAATATATAAAAAGAAATATTCTTTTATATCTTGACTGAAATATGGACATAATTAACACAACAAAGGATTCCCCATGTAGCCCTGAGGGAATAGGCAGTCACACTGTCTTCCACAGTGCTGTGGTGGGATTGAACCTATGACCTTGCAGTGAACAGTCCTTCTCTTAACCCACAGTGCCACCAGAGCTCTTAACTAATGCAAGAGAACCAACAAAATCTACCATACTAAGATTTTAGTGACAATTATAGTTCTCTTGCCAATAGTCTTGCTTTATTTATTCTACACCACCTGCCATCTCAATATTAGAAGTGCTCAAAGCGCTGCTATTTTCTTCTATGGTAAGATCTGTGTGCCCCTCCCATCACTCCCCATGCACAATCCCAGCAGATCTCTGGTTTGTAAAGGTCTTTGCAAAAACTGCAAGTGGCTCGTATTTTAAAACTGCTCTTTATGTAAGGCTTTAGTGAAAATTCAAGAATCCATGCCACGGAGGTACAATACGAGTTGAGCACACACACACACAAACACATTGAGCAAAGTATTCAGACAGTGTGCTAAGAGTATTTACACATTCCAGAAGTAATTAAAAGATCAATGAGTGCAAAGCCTTTGGTAATATCTATTGATTTCTAGCGCTGATGCTTAAAGTCATGGAGAAGAGGAGGACTTATTTTCTTATGGCTCATTTCATGTCTTTTTGCTTTGGAGGGCTAAGTGTGTTTGGTATTTCGCTGGCTTGTCTACATCGGATTAGATATCGATTCTAAAATCTCTATAAAGTAGTGAGCGGCAGAAACCGAAGAGAGTATATCTGGTAAGGACCTAAGTTTTTCCTCTCCACAGTGTTCTTGAGTTATGATAAGAAATTAGTGAATAGCGATTTCCTAAAGAAATTGAGCAGCAGGTTTGGAAAAAGTCAATTAATAAAAGGGAACTCCAAAGAGTTCATGGCAAATGTTTATTATCTTTAATTCTATTTTTTCCATGAACTTTATAAAAACCCCTCATACAATATAAGCTCACAAACATAAACAAACCAATGAAGAAAAATAAACCAAAACCCATCACCATAAAGTCTTTTTCAACTCAAAGCGACCCCATAAGACACAGTAAAAAATGCCCCAGAGGGTTTCCGAGGTGGCAAATCTTCATAGAAGCACATTGCCACACCTTCTTTTACTGAGCAGCTGGTGGGTTTGAATCACTGACAGTTCTGTTGGCAGTGAGCTCTTAGCCACTGTGCCACCAGAGTCCCTCTGTTGTTGTTGTGTGCTATAGTGCCAGTTCTGATTCACAATCATCGTATAAAGGGTTTGCAAAGATGTTGTAGTTCTGGTGTGGGGCTGAAAGAAAAACACTGGACTGCTAACTACAAGCTCAGTGATTCCAACCCCCAGGCACTCCTTGGAAGCTCTATACAGGGTATCTATAAATTGAACCCAACTCAACAGCACACAGCAACAAAAATCATCATGGGAGCAGAAAGCCTCTTCTTTCTCCTGCTCACAAACTTATGGTCATCTTAAAAGATATGATCTTGTAGGAAAGATCATACAGTTCAAAACATTCCAAATTGTTTACTTTGAGATATAGTTACTCCCGGAGTCCTGGCATGGCTCCATAGGATGATAACCACTTGGTCATAAGGTCAGTTTGAACTGCAAGGTCAGCAGCTCAAACACACCAGTCACTCCTTGGAAACTCTATACAAGGTCACTATGAGTCAGGACCAACTCAACAGCACTTAACAACAACAACATAGTCACTCCACCATTCATGTGTTAGTTTGTCACACTGTGGTGACTTGCTTGTTACTGTGATGCTGGAAGCTATGCCATCAGTATTTTAAATACCAGCAGGAACACCCATGGTGGACAGATTTCAGCTGAGTTTCCAGACAAAGACAGACTAGGAAAAAGGCAAATTCCTTCTGAATATTCAGCCACTGAAAACTTTATATACCAGTGGAACTTGTCAGAGATAGTGCCACAA
>NW_006408614.1:485197-487522 GCF_000296735.1 Chrysochloris asiatica | reverse complement strand
CTACTATTCACATAGACCAGATGGAGTACACAGGAATCAAATTGGCTATGTCTGTGGCAACAGATGGTAAAAAAGGTCCATATCATCAGCCAAAACAAGGACAGGGACAGACTATGGAACAGACCATCAATTGCTCATATGCAAGTTCAGGCTGAAACTGAAAAAAAAAGCTATAACAAGTCCATGAGAGACAAAATATGACCTTGAACACATCTCATCTGAATTTAGAGATCATCTCAAGAACAGATTTGATGCATTAGACACTAATATCTGAAGACCAGAAGTTGTAGGATGGCATCAGAAACACCATACAGGAAAAATGCAAAAGGTCATTAAAAAGACAGGAAAGAAAAAAAAGACCAAAACTGATGTCAGACGAGACCCTCGGTTTTGTTCTCCTGCGTTGTTGTTGTTAAGTGCCATTGAGTCATTTCTGACTCAGAGCGACTACATACGGCAGAAGCAAACACCACCCAGTCCTGTGTGAGTCACACAGTTGCTGCTACATTGGAGCCTATTGTTACTGCCCATGTGCCAGTGTAGCTCATTGGGGGTCTTCCTCTTATTCTCTGCCCCTTCCACTTTACCAAACATGATGTCCTTCTCTAGAGACTGGTCCCTCCTGATAATATGTCTGAAGTATGAGAGCCAAAGTCTGGTCATGTTGGCTTCTGAGGAGCATTCTGGTTGTACTTCTTCCAACACAGATTTGTTTGTTCTTCTGGCAGTCCTTGATATCTTTAATATTCTTCTCCAACACCATAATGCAAACGCATCAGTTTCTCCTGTGTAGAAATGCAGGAATGGAAGAAATGAGGAAGTCAAAGAGCTGCGTCGAGGATATCAAAGGTCACCTCAATAAGACAAAGTCAAGATTATAATGAAATATACAAAGACATGGAGTTAGAAAACCAAAAGGGAAGAACATGCTCATCATTTCAGAAGCTAAAAGAATTGAAGAAAAAAACAAAAGCCTTAACTTGCAATGTTGAAAGATGCTATGGGCAAAATTTTGAATGTTGCAGAAGAAGTAAGAATGTTGTGATGGTTCTGAAGGAAGAAGTGATAATGATAGTTAAGGGCTAAGATTCCCAGTGGGTTGATAATTGAGATAAGCCTATTTCTATGGTGAAATCTACTACAGTATGCTTAACTCTATGACTATTGGCTATGAGCAGCCAATCAATTACAATGATGTTTCCTTGGGTGTGTGTCCTGCTCCCTGTATAATGAACATGGTGGAAAGGGTTTCTCTTCTGCTGGGGACCTGGGATTTTACAATTGCAAGTCATTTCCTTCAAATAAACTTTTCTTTATACATATGCAATTATGTTTCACTGGTCTTGCTTCTCTAGAAAACACAACCTAAGGCATGTGGTACTGAGAGTGTGGTGTTCCAAAAGAAAAATCACAAAAATGAGTTTTCTAAATTGGTTCTCAAGTCTGACTAATTTTAAAGACACTGATATAGGGTGCAGGCATATCTGACCACCTCTTCATAAGACTCAGACTTGGGTCGATTTTAAGTTTGGTTCTCTTTCCCCCTTGGGGAGTCAGAGGAAGTCAGGCATGGTCCCCACTTGGTTAAAGCAGGATCAAAAGAAGATGGAAGGAATACATAGAGTTACTGTACCAAAAAGAAATGGCCTAAGTCAAACAATTTCAAGAGCTAACATAGGGTTAAGAACCAATGGTACTGAAGGAAGAAGTTCAAGAGGCACTGAAGGCGTTGGCAGAGAACAAGACTCTAGGAATTGACAGAATACAAATAAAAATTGTTCAACATTCAGATGTAGCACTGCAGGCATTCACTCATCTTATTCCAAGAAATTTGGAAGACAACTACCTGACCAACTGATTGGAAGACATCCATGTTTGTGCCCATTCCAAAGAGAAATGACCCAAAAGAATGCAGAAATCATTGAAAAATATCATTAATATCACATGCAAATTTTTCAGAAGATAATTTAAAAACATTTGCGACAGTGCACAGACAGAACAGCCAGAAAGTCAAGTCAGATTCAGAAGAGGATGTAGAAGTAAAAATATCATTGCTGACATCAAATGGATCTTGGCTGAAGGCAGAGATACCAGAAACATGTTTACTTGTACTTTATTGACTATGCAAAGGCTTTCAACTGTGTGGATCATAACAAATTATGGGTTACATTGCAAATAATGGATATTTCAGGACATGTAATTGTGCTCATGAGGAAACTGTACATAGACCAAGAGGTGATTGTTAAAACAGATAAAGGGGATACTGAATGGTTTTAAATCTGGAAAAGGTATGTGCCAGTGTTGTATTCTTTAGCCATATTTATT
>NW_006408614.1:441996-484417 GCF_000296735.1 Chrysochloris asiatica | reverse complement strand
TGTGAAAATGATGCAGGACCAGGAAGTGTTTCTGCTGTTGTGCAAAGGTTTGATATGAATCAGAGCCAACTTGAAGGTACTTTAACAACAAAACAACAAGATATAGTTGCTAAATAATTTTCAAACTAAAGGAATACATACTAGTATGTAGATTTAAAACATTACAATTAGCATCTCAGTTATTTATATATTAAACAGTTTGGTGGTGGTGATTATTTGCTGTAGAGACAGTTCCAACTTGTAGTGACCCTGTGTATGTTTTCTGAGACTGTAAATCTTTACGGGAGCAGAAAGCCTCATCTTTCACCCACAGAACAGCTGGTAGTTTCGAACAGCTGACCTAGAGGGTAGCGGCCCAATTTATAACCAGTATGCTACCAGAGCTCCTTATTAAACAGTTTAGCACATGTGAGTGTAATATTGTCCCCACATGTGACTTGCATTTACAAATTGTTAATGGAGTTTATCTAGACCAAAAGCTTACTGCCATCAAGATTTTGACTCATGTTTTAGAGTAGAACTGTGCTCAATAAGATTCTCAATGGTTATAACCTTAGGGAAATTGATTGCCAAACCTTTCTTCTGTGGTAATGCTGGATGCATTTAACCCACCAACTTTTTGGTTAGTAGCTGAATGCCAACTATAAAACTCTGTCATCAAATAGGTTCTGATTCATAGCGGCCCTGCATAGGGTTTCCGAAACTGCGCATCTCTAAGGATAGGTAACCTTGAATCAGCTGGAGACTCTGACCTGATGACCTTATGGTTAACAGTTCAATACCTAACCCACAGCATTGCCAGGGCTTTTTATCCTTATTTTTACAGTAGAAAAATATGAGGCCAGGTATTAATACCTTATCCAATTCTCTAATAATTGTGAACCAAATAAACATGGTTTTCCTCTAGTGACCACTTTCTCTAAGTTCATGAAACTGCTTTTTATTTGTAAATGAAGAATGCATCATGAGTTATTCTAGTATCCACCTGTGTGGCTACCAATGCTGTTATCATAAATACCTATATAAAGACAATATTTATAATGAGGCCAGGGGCAGATTGTGGAATAGACCATCAATTGCTAATATGCAAATTCAGACTGAAGCTGAAGAAAATGAAAACAAGTCCATGAAAGCCAAAATATGACCTTGAATATATCCCACCTGAATTTAGAGATCATCTGAAGAACAGATTTGATACATTAGACACTAAAGACCGAAGTCCAGATATGTGGGATGGCATCAAGAACATCATACAAGAAGAAAGCAAAAAGTCATTAAGAAGATAAGAAACATGGAAAAAATCAAAATGGATGTCAGAACTTGTTCTCCAGCGTAGAGATGCTAAAGCAAACGGAAGAAATGAGACAGTATAAGAGCTGAAAAGAAAATTTCTAAAGTCAAAGAAATGTACAAAGATTTGGAGTTAGAAAACCAAAAGGGAAGAAAGAACACGTTCATCATTTCTCAAGCTGAGGGAACTGAAGAAAAAATTCAAGCCTCAACTTTCGTTACTGAAGGATTCTCTGAGAAAATTATTGAATGATGTAGAAAGCATCAAAAGAAGATGGAAGGAATGTACAGAGTCACTGTACCAAAAGGAAATGGTTGATGTTCAACCATTTCAAGAGGTAGCACATGATCAAGAGCCAATGATCTTGAAGGAAGAAGTCCAAAGTTCTTTGAAGGAATTTGCAAAGAACAAGGCATTGGAATACAAATTGAAATCCTTCAACAAAGTGAGGTGGATATGGAGGCACTTATTCATCTATGTCAAGAAATTTGAAAGATAATTATCTGGTCAACTGATTTGTGCCCATTCCAAAGAAAGGTGACTCAACAGAATGCGGAAATCATAAGACAATATCTTTGATATCCCATGCTAGTAAAGTTTTACTAAAGGTAATACAGAAACAGCTGCAAGCAAACATTGATAGAGAACTTCCAGAGGTTCTAGCCAGATTCAGAACAGGACATGGAATGAGGGGTATCATTACTGACATCAGATGGATCTTGGCTGAAGGAAGAGAATACCAGAAATATGCTTACCTGTGCTTTACTGACTATGCAATAAAAGGGTTTCGATTGTGTGGATCATGACAAGCTATGGACAACATTGTGAAGTATGAGTATTCCTGAACACCTAATTGTATTCATTAGGAACATATACATAGATCAGGAGGCAGTTGTTCGAACAGAAAGAACATGGGAACACTGAATAGTTGAAATTAGGAAAGGTGTGTGACAGGGTTGTATTCTTTCACCATACTTATTCAACCTATATGCTGAGCAAATAATCTAAGAAACTGGGTTAAATGAAGAAAAACATGGCATCAGGATTGGAGGAAGACTCATTAACGACCTGAGATATCCAGATGATATAACTTTGCTTGCTGAAAGTGAAGAGGACTTAAAATACTTAACTAATGAAGATCAAAGCCCACAGCATGTATTGCATATCAATGTAAAGAAAACAAAAACCCTCACCACTGATCCAATAAACAATGTTCTTAAAAACAGAGAAAGATTGAAGTTGTCAAAGAATTCATTTTTCTTGGATCAATCATCAACATTTATAGAAGCAGCAGTCAAGAAATGTAAGGATGTATTGTATTAGGTAAATTTCCTGCACAAGACCTTTTTGAAGTGTTGAAGAGCAAAGATTTCAGCTTGAGAACTAAGGTGCGCCTGACCCTAGCCATGGTATTTTCAGTAACCTCATATGCATGTGAAAGCTGGACAGCGAATAAGGAAGACCATAGAAGAATTGATGCTTTTGAGTTATGATGTTGGAGGAAAATGTTGAAAGCGCCCTGGGCTGCCAAAAGAACTAACAGATCTATGTTAGATGAAGTGCAGCCAGAGTGTTCCTTGGAGGCCAGGATGGCCAAACTTCATCTCTCATACTTCAGACACATTGTCAGGAGGGACACTGGATAAGGATGGCATGTTTAGTAAGGTGGAGGGTCAGAGACAAAGAGGAAGACCCGCAATGAGATAGATTAGCAAAGTGGCAGCATCAATGGGTTCAATCGTGGCAACAATTGTGAGATTGGCCCAGGACCGGGCACTGTTTTGTTCTGTTGTGCATAGGGTCACTGTGAGTCGGTACCGACTCTATGGAACCTAACAACAAAGACAGGGTGTTCACTGGGACCCAAAACAAAAATGTGACAGTGTTTTCCAAATTCTGGTATTTGAAGAAGGAATAACACCCAAACGGAAGCTCAGATTTTGCTCTAAAAATAAATTGCTGCTTCAGTTCATATACTGGAAGAGAGCCTTTTGTTTCTAGAGAGAAGCCAGTGTAGGAGTGATCGTTTTTACATGTCCTATTTTGAATGGCACATTGGATACATTGGATTGTTAATCTGTGAGTAGTTTGCAATTACTGACTGGGCTTTGAATTTGCACAAAATCAAGTAGGAAATATAAGGTCCTGGCTGGGCCCCCTTATAGAGAAATTCTGAAGGGAAATGACATGGTCTAGGGATGTGTTTTTAATTTCCTGGAGCAAAGACTGTTCATCTGAAATCAATTTTATGAATGCTTTTTTAAAACTAGTGGGCTCCATAAATTCTATTTTACCTGAAATATTCGCATTGGGCCTCCCAACACTTACCTGGGTCATCCTTCTGTTTTGGTTTCCAACCATATTAAGCTATAAGGAGTCATGAAAACAAACCCAGATTCCAGCAGAATCATGAAAAAAGAGGTCCGTATGATACATGTCTTCATGCTTATCACTAGATCGCCACTGGATCCATTCAATCGATCTCAGACAATAGCTGCAAAGAGATGTTAGTAGTTGAGCATCAAATAAACTAAACCCATTGCAATCTGGGATCCTGTTGTAGCACTGTTGGGTAACACTGGATTGCAAGTTCGGTTCGAACTACAAGGTTGGCAGTTAAAATCCACTAGCTACTCCTGGGGTTGCTATAAGTCAGAACCCACTCAATGACACTAAGAAGCAAGAACAACATTTCTAACTAGTTAATTCTGACTTGTAGAGACCCAATAGGACAGACTAGAGCCACCCCATCAGTTTCCCAGTGTGCTGTTGTAGGATAAGCACTAGACTGCTAACCGAAAGGTTGTAGGTGCAAACCATTCAGCCTCTCCTTGAAAACCCTATACAGAGTCACTATGAGTTGAAATCGACTGAACAGCACTTAACAGCAACAATCTTTATGGAAGCAAAGCACCACATTTCTCTTTAGCAGAGTGGCTAGTGAGTTTGAACTACCAACCTTTCAATTAGCAGCCAAGCATGTAACTGCTATGCCACTTATTTGAGCTTCTCATTTGAACTCAACAAGGGCTGCTATTTGAGCGCAGAAAACAGAGATACATTCTTTGTTCACTTTAGTTAAGTTAGGATGGGAAATGCAAGTTGGAAGAAGGTTCTAGTCTCTGCTATATAGGCACAGAGTTCACGTAAGCCTGTCTCCTGCTACCCATTGCCATCGAGTTGATTCCATCGCATATGCAGTTATAAGTAGATCTACATGAGATGTATCTCCAGGAAAGAACTATACAACTTCAGGTACCAAATATGAAAAGGGAAGGTAAAGAAAGAATGATGGAGAGCTGTGCCACTTGCAGGTAGGAAGCACAGACCTCAGGACAAGACAGAAAAAGCCAAAAATCTAGCCTGTGTCATTGAGTCAATTCTGACTTGGGGCTGCCCCATGTGTTAGAATAGAGCTTCCTTCTGTAACATTTCCAATGGCTATAATCTTTATGTGGCACTGTAAGATAAAAACTAGACTGCCAACCCCAAGGTTGACAGTTCAAACCCACCAGATGCTCCTCAGAAACCCTACACAGGGTTGCTATACATCAGAACCAACTAGATGACACCTAACAATAAACGGAAAGATTGGTGGTTCTGATTTCTCCAGCAGTGCTTCAGGAGAAAGACCTGGGAATCTACTGTTGTAAAGATTATTGTTGTTGTTGTTAAGTGCCCTTGAGTTGGCTCCTATGCATAGCTACACTGTATAGGGTTTCGAAGAACTGGTGATGAGTTTGAACTGCCAACTTTTTGATTCAAACCAATCTTGTGGTCCAGTCCATTTGTAACACCCAGAGACCCTGGGAGCAGAACTGAGTCCCGATCTTAACTCTACTATTTGCTGGCACACCCCAATATTAAAAATCATTACTGCCATCACCATCATAGCAAACCAAACTTCTAAACAGTTTATAGGTCAAAGTAGGCATCATAATGGAAGTTAGAAAAACTTGAACTGAGTGAAAATGTAAACAGTTCAAATCTGGTTGATACTGGTACAGTGCTATGTAAGGTAGAAATGTATAGTCTTAAATGCATGCATTAGCAAAGAAGATTAGACTTGTAATGATCCAAGAATACAAGTCAAAAACATATCACTTCAAAAGAATCAAATTCATCATTAAAGCAGCCCTCCTTCCAAAATACATCCATATAACATAAAAATAAATGAATACAAGAAAATAAAAGAAGTGCTGGGCCCAGAGAGTAAGCCAGGTTACAGCAGACACTGAAGAAATACATAATGTAATAACACTTTATTGTGCTCTGAGTGAAGGTAGTAATTCAAATTTGATTAGAACTATTGTAAAAACATCAAGAAAGATGTTCCCTTCTCTGCGATGAATGGGTTGCCATGAATGGGAGTCACGTTGATAGCAACTTACAGAAAAAACAAGAACACCAAAGTAGCATGCCTACAGCTCCCAAGAGGAATACTGTTTATGTTTCTTTAACTAGGTCAGGCAATTGATCCAGGTGTGTACTAATCACTGACAGGAATCATACAATGATACGATTTATTAGATGAATCAAAATCTACTCATGGGGTTGCATGTCATTCCACAAATGTGAACTTCGTATAACTAAATAAAATCAATTTTGCTGTTTTTCAGTAAGGTAGAAATAACGGGGTAGCACAATGGCTGGATACAGAGCCCACAGATAGTGAGGAAGATCTGACACTGTTTCCAGTGATGGGAATAAACAGACCAAAAAAAAAAAAAAAAAACCAGCCAATTGAAAGGAAACATGTGCACCAGGGTTGTATTCTTTCATCATACTTATTCAATCTGTATGCTGAGCAAATAATCTGAGACTTTGTCTCTCATACTTTGAACATATTATCAGGAGGAACCAGTCCCTGGAGAAGGATATAATTCTAGATAAAGTGGAGGGTCAGTGAAAAAGAGGAAGAGTTCTGACAAAATGGATTAGCACAGTGGCAGCAGTGATGGGCTCAAGCGCAGCAGCATTTGTGAGTATGGCGTAGGAACAGGTAGTGTTTCATTTTGCTGTACCTAAGGTTGCTAAGGGGCAGAATGACTTGATGGCACCTAACAACAACAACAATGCAATACTGAAGTGAGTCATAGAGCCAACAGAGGAAGGCAAGAATTGAGGTTACTTCTTAGAGTCTAAGCAAGGGTCTTCATTTAAATAGAGTTAAATAAATAATAATGCTTTGTGCGATATTAGGGATATAAGATCAGTTTGAAAAATGGAGACGATAACCCAACATTTGGTATCATTGATGGTGATACGCTATGAAAAAAGTCTAAATACTTCCTAAGGAAAAAATTATATTGAACTATAGTCACAGAGTGATAGATTATACCTTTTTTCCTGAATATCTGATAACATGAAAAAAATTTATCACTTTCCAATAGACTTGCTTTTTGAAGTGATCTTTTATGGATGTATTCTCATAGGACACTTGGTTTAAACATTAAGTCATTCAATTGAAAATGCCTTGAGTTCAGAGATCATGTATTCTTAAAAGATGGAAATTCACATGCAATAGGAGCTCATTGAATAGAGTGGTGTGAATTAATCCAGCTGTGCTGCTCTGACAAATATGAGGCAGCACTAGCATAGGGGTAGATTCCTTGCCTTCCATGAGGGAGACCTGAGTTCAATTCCTGACCAAAGCATCTCATGCCCAACTGTCATCTGTCAGGTGGAGGCTTTTGGTTGCTGTGATACTCACTTGATTTCCACAGAGTTGTCAGAATATGACAGACTTGGAAGAAGGACCTGGTGATTTATTTCTTAAAACCCGTGTTTATGTTATGTGTCAACATGGCTGTTCCTTGGTTCCTAGTATTTTGTGGTTGACAATCATTTTGTGATCTGCTCAAATTGTCCTCCATTTTATATGTTGTAGACTCTAACCTCTAGATGTTAATGAGGCAGGATTAGTATAGGGGTGTAACTTGAGTTAGAACCTTACAAGAGGGTCTGTCTCGAATCCTACCATTACTCTAATGTAAGGGTTTTTTTCTTGGGGATGTGACCTGCTTCCAGAATATACATGGATGATTTGGAAAGACTCCCTTTTGTACTGGATCCTGCATCTAACTTGTCTTTATCTGACCTCTGGTTTTGGGGACCTGTCATTTGACCTGGTGATTGTGGCTTCATCAGCCCCTGAGACCCTCATGAGTCAGGAGAGGCCTCAAGCCTGATGCCTGACCTACAGATTTTGGACTTGGCCAGCCTTCACTACCACGTGATTCATTTCCTTGAGATAAATCTCTCTCTCTCATACTTCATACTTCACTGGCTTTGCTTCTCCAGAGAACCCAACGTGTCACAATGGTCCAATTCCCAATCAATCATGGGGATCAGGCAACATTTCATAACATTGTGCATTGGCTTGTCATGAGTCCAGGGCTGACTCCATGACAGCTAACCAATCTGTCAATATTTATTGGAAAGATATCAAGAGAAAGAGAGACATAGAGAGAATGATGTATCATCAGTTAAAGTAGCATTCTAGATAGTATTAACACTTCTTTATTTGATATGATCATGAACTATATTCTCAGGTCCTTTAAGTTATTTTAAGTCTAGTGGCAAAGTGTTTTATGACTAGATACACAGAGAGGCCCTGTCTTCTGAGCTATCATTGGATTTTAAATTATGGGCACATGGTCAGTCCTGAATAATTATCAATGTGATGAATTAATACTTCAAGTTTAATTTTCTCTTCACAAAACTCCTCATGTAGAGGACAGATTTTTTGTGTGGATACATCTGCCACAAAATGCTGAAGGGAATGGCAGTTGAGATTAATGAGCAAGGCATGCTCTCTGCTTAAGAACTAATTGGGAGAGGCAGTGCGATCGTTTTTATGTTGAAGACCATGTTAAGACTGTCTTTCCTGCTAATGGAGAATTAGCTGTATGTAAATTACATGCTGGGTTTTGAGGTAAAGCAACCTTCCATATTCAGTTGATAATTCTTACTCTTTTTCTGGTCAGATGTCCTACACTGACTGTGTCAGATCATCCAGTGGAACAAACCTTTCCCTTCTAGTGGCTTTGAGGACAAGGAAGAAAGTACTGAAAAATCATTTGTAACTGGTCTGACCTATTTTGCTGCATTGAAGAAAAATTATTTCAAAATATCTCTTTGTTTTGTTTTTAACAATTTCACTGAGGTATACTTCATACATCATAAAATGTACTTTTTCTAAGTGTGCCATTCTATGACTTTTATACAGCCATAACTACAGTCACTTTTAGAACGTTTCCATCGTTCCCCATCCTTGTCCCTTTGTATTGACAGGGTTTTTCTGGTTTGCTCCATCATGAATCCTTAACTTCACACTCCTAGGAACCAGTGTTTGGAAAGTAGAATCTTTATCTCCCAGTATACTTTGAGATCTGTTCTTATCCATTGATTTGATGACCAATTTTTATATATTATGCATCCGTGAATTAATTTCAAAAGGTTGCTCACTTACCCTATTATTTCCCAACCAAGAAGAGCAGCATCTGATTACACATACAAAATAACCAAACTATGTCCATATATGGGGAACACAGTGGCTCTATAGAGTAAGCAATGGACTCTGAAACACAAGATGGGAAGTTGGAGCCCACCAGCTACTCTACAGGAGGAAGATAAGGCTTTCTGCTTCCACAGAGTCACTGAGTGAGAACTAACTCTACAGTACTTGACAACAATAATGTCCATATATGCTACCTATAAAAGAATTTCAAAGACTTCCAGGAGCCAAACTCAGTTCCTTCTTTTAGAGGCAGCCATGCTATATAGTAGCACTTCATTTAGCTCACTGACTGCAACTTTCCCCCTCAAACCTTCACTGAACCATCTATTAAAATGGCTGCATTGGTTTCCCTTTCAATGGTGTGCAAGGGAAACTCTTTGCTGTAGGTTAATATTTCTAGGAAGCACTGTTCACATGGTTTGAGAAGTGGTGATCTTGCTCTTGACAAGCCTTGTTAGCACAGTGGTTAAGCAATAGCTGTGAAACACATGGTCTGTGGTTTGAACCTACCATCCATTCTGTGGGAGAAAGATGTGGCAGTCTGCTTTTGTAAAGATTACAGCCTTTGAAACCCTATGGGGCAGTTCTACTCTGCCCAAGAGGGTCACTGTGAGTCAGAATCAACTTGAAAACAATAGTTTGTTTGTTTTTTTCAGTAGCTCCTTCCCCTTGTAGAAACACTCCAATTTCATCTTGGAATACAGTCAGACATAAACACCATTTCATGAGTTCAGTAGGAAATGCCTCTTTACTTAGAATCAACTCAAATCTAAGTTATTCTTGTCTGGCTTCTTAAGCAAGGAAGTCCATTATTTCTTCTGTAATTCCTTAGAATCTTTTCAGAATTGCTTTACAGCACTTATTCAATTTTTGCTGCAATTCATGCACACACAAACACATACACATCTGCCCCATTATATTGGGAAGTCCTTGAGGGAGGGATTCTATGTCATTCTTTGCAAATGATCACAACTTTTATTTGCTATATCATTGAGACTCTGTTTTTGTTGTTGTTGTTGTTTTGATTAACGAATCAATGGAGGACTGATGGGAAAGATTTTTTAATTTTTTAATTTCCTTGTTATTGCAGAATGTTTCCTTGGAAAGCAGATTGTGAGGCTGCCTTGAGGAATGGTATAAACCCATTACTTACTTAACAGCATGGTCAGGTTCCAAAGACCAGTCATTATGTGAAAATCAGTGGTTTATGATAATGGAGGGTGACTACATCATTTCATTCACCACTCATCTGTCAGTTTGCAATACTTTGTTAACGTGTCTGTGGCAGTGATGCTTAAAGTTAAGCCACCAGTGTTTTAAGTACCAGCAGGGTGCAACCATGGAGGACAGGTTTAAGCTGAGTTTCCAGATTAAGACAGACTAGGAAGAAGGAGAGGAAGACTACTTCTGTATCTCTAGTCACTGGAAACCTTATGGATAGCAGTAGAACATTGTCAGATACAGTGCTGGAAGATGAAAACATTATGAATAGCATCAGAATTTTTTCAGGTATAATGCTAGAAGATAGGCACCTCAGGTTGGAAAGGCTCAAAATATTACTGGGAAAGAGTTGCCCCTTCAAAGTAACACTTATTGTGATGAAGTGAATAGAATAAAGCTTTTGGGACCTTTTGTTCATGGGGCACAAATCAAATGAGGAGAAACAGCAGCAAACATTCATTAATAATTGGACCATGTAATGTCAGAAGTATGACTCTTGGGAGTTGTCAGAAGTGAAATGGAATGCATAAACATTGATATCCTGGCCATTTTGAATCTAACAATCGTATGACTTACTATGCAAGGAATGACAAATTAAAGAGGAATGGTATTACATTCATCATTTAAAAAACACAAAACAGTCAAGATATATCTTGAAGCAAAATGCTGTCTGTGAAAGGATAATATCCATATGCCTACAAGGAAGACCAGTTAACACCACTATTACTCAAATTTATTGACTAGACATTAAAGCCAGTAATGATAAAATTGAAGAATTCTATTACCTTTTTCAATCTGAAATGGATCAAATATACAGTCAAGGTGTATTGATAATTACTGTTGATTGCAATGCAAAGGTTGGAAACAAAGAGAAAGAATTAGTACTTAGAAAATATGGCCTTGGTGATAGAAATGATTATAGAGGTTATGTAGTAGAATTTTGCAAGACCAATGACTTCACTGCAAATGACTTTTTTTTTTTTAACTGTTTTATTGTGAATCATGTGATAGTTTACATGGGAGAACATTAGCTTTACATTCATCCTATCTTATAGCATTATCAACCAACCAAAGGGTATACCCTGCAAGCCTGCACCCTGGTCATCAGCACACAGCCCCTCTCCCTCTCTGGGTCTAGAGTTTCCAGCCACTCCATCTCTCCATGTCATCATCTCTGCCTCCATCTCTGGCCTCCCTGTTGCTCTGGGTAGAGTCCTGCACTCCACTCTTCTCCCTAGATGGTCCCAGGGGCCTCCATCCTGGCCTGCAAAGTCAGCCACTTCCTTTCTTTTGCTACAACACATCTACCTTTACATTTCCAACCCTCACAGTCAGTCCTGATAGTAATTATTCACTATTGTACCACATGAGTGCTATCTCCATCTCCTTTCATCAGTCCTGCCCAGACAGATTGGATACTACTCAGTGGAGCTTCTACCTTCCTCCATGCCCTCTGAATCTAGGCTCCCTCTTGAAAGCTTGTAAGCCGTCATTTCTTGCCTTTGTAGCCCCACCCCTTTTGGATGGCCAATGTGCAAGTTGCGCATCCCTGTCTACCCTGTGTATTGAGGGAGTGGGAATGATCCTCGCTGTAAAGATTTGTTCCCTCTTTTGAGCTAATGCATCCATAGGTATAGGTAAAGTTCATAAAATTTTATCAGATTACTCTTTTTTCTCTCTCTTCTTTCTTCTTCTAGATGAGCTCTGATCATCCAGATATTGAAGCCAGGGCAAGTGGGTATTATCTGTAAGTGTGGGTGTTCTTGTGCATATGCCCTCTTTCCTTCAAGGCTGCCTGATAAATTTCAATATGTCACTGTTGGTTGTTATGCTGTTTGTCAGGATTTAATTTTTGGTCTGTTTTGTTTTTGAACTCTCTCTCCCTCTCCACACTTCTGTTCTGTCCTTTTCCCTATTAATAAACAGTTCAGGGTTGGCTGCGGCCATTTTGAGCTGCTTGTAGCTTTAAATGCTGAGAGTATCTGTGCACATGCATGGCAGAAGAACCCACCAGTGGTGGAGGTATGGGGTTGTCCACTTTCTCAGGAAGACCACCCCCAGTCAGCAGATTGGAGGTGTGCAAGCAGTGAGGGAGGCAACGAATAGATACCAAAAAAAAAAAAAAAAAAATCAGAACAAAGCAAAACCATTAACATATATTGTCCATCTTCGCTCTGAGGGTTCCAAGGCATTATTCCTTGGCTGGTCTGCTTGCTTCCCTGTTTGGTCTTGTCTAAGTTGTTGGCTCCTGGCCACTGAGCCCGGCAGATTCTAAAGTATGACATTTCTTGCTTCTGCTACAAGTTCCACTAGCTATAAGCATTCAGACTTTAAAAATATTCCTAGATATGTGTTTTAGAGTTTGGAGCTCTGCCCTGAACCCACTTTCACCTAGTATTCTGTGATATTGCTGACGGAGAACTTCACTGCACCTCTACCCTATCCACCATCATGCCCTGCCTCACAAATGCCTTTAAAAATAACATTAAAAATGATTATACATAGGGACCTCACTAGATGGAATGCACATAAATCAAATTGACTACATCTGTGGAAAGAGATGGTGGAAAAGCTTAGTATCATCAGCCAAAACAAGGCTAGGAGCATACTGGGGGACAGACCATCAATTGCTCATGTGCAAGTTCTGGCTGAGGCTGAAGAAAATTAAAACAAATCTATGAGAGCCAAAATTTGACCTTGAGCATATCCCACCTAAATTTAGAGATCATCTCAAGAACAGATTTGAAGCAGTAGGACTAATGACCAAAGACCAGTGAGATCATTAAGATGACAAGAAAGAAGGAAAAGACCAAAATAAATGTCAGAAGTACCTCTGATGGAATCTAAATTGAAATGTTTCGACAAACTAATGCAACATTGAAAGCACTCACTCATCTATGTCAAGAAATTTGGAAGACAGATACCTGGTCAGCTGATTGGAAGAGACTGTTATTTGTGCTCATTCCAAAAAGAAGTGACTCAATGGAATGTGGAAGTGATCCAACAATATCATTAATATTACGTGATAGTAAATTTTTGCTAATGATAGTGCAAAAACAGCTGCACCAGTACATTGACAGGGAACTACCAGATGTACAAGCCAGATTCAGACTAGGATGTGGAAAGAGGGATATCATTATTGATGTTCTTCTCCATGAAGCTTGGCTGAAAATAGAGAATATCAGAAAGACGCTTAGCTGTGATTTATTGACTATGTAAAGGCATTTGATTTTGTGGATAATACCAAGCTATGGACAACATTGCAGAGAATGAGTATTCAAGAATTGTGTTCATGAGGAACTTGTACATAGACCAAAAGATAGTCATTTGAATAGAACAAGGAGACAGTGAATAGTTTAAATTTAGCAAAGGTGTGTGCCAGAATTGTATTATTGTAGCATATTTATTCAATCTGTATGCTGAGTAGATAATCTAAGAAGCTGGATTATTATAAGAATACTATGGCATCAGGATTATAGGAAGACTCATTTACAAACTGATAAGCAGATGATACAACTTTCCTTGCTGAAAGCAAAGAGGACTTAAAATACTTACTGATGAAAAACAAAGACTACACCATTCAATATGGGTTGCACATCAATGTAAACAAAACAAAAAACCTCACTACTGGACCAATAAATAATATCATATTACATGGAGAAAAGACTCAAATTGTAATAAAAGACTTCATTTTGTTTGAATTCACTACGAACACTCATGGAGGCAGCAGACAAGAAATCAAACAACGTACTACATTGGGCAAATCTGCTGAACAAAACCTCACTGAATTGTTCAAGAGCAAAGATGTCAGTTTGAGGACAAAGGTGTGGCAAATCCAAGCCATGGTATTTTCAATAGCTTCCTATTCGTGTGAAAATTGGACAGTGATTAAGGGAGATGTTGAATAATTGATGCATTTGAGTCACGGTGTTGGAGAAGATCAAAGAAATCTGTGTTGGAAGAAGTACAGCCAGAATGCTCCTTGGAAGCCAAGATGGCAAGATGTCATGTCTCATACTTTGGAAGTGTCATTAGGAGGGACCAGTCTCTAGAGAAGGACATCACATTAGGTAAAGTGGAGGGTCAGTGAAAAAGAGAAAGACCCCAGTGAGATGGACTGGCACAGTGGCAGCACCAATATGCTTATGCTTAACAATGGTTGTGAGAATGCTGCAGGATAGGGTAGTATTTCTTTCTATTGTCCATTTTGTCCCTGTGAGTTGGAACCAATTTTTTGGCAGCTAACAACAAAAACATATCATTACATAACTGGCAAATTTCATCATTACATGTTGCCAAATTACATTATTACATAACTTTGAAACCACTGATAATCCAGCCCCAAGTTGACACATAACCTTAACCCTCTCAGCCTGCATGTGGTATACTCACCTCAACATTCGTTACTGCCAGATATACATCATTAGTAAGCAAAATAAAATCTGATACTGTTGTCATAAATGGGAAATGTTGGATAACAAGACAGTTGATGAGTGAGAAGTAGGTGTAGTTGTTGTTGTTAACTTTTATCAAGTCAGACTCCAACTCATGGCAAGCCCATACACAATAGAAGAAAACATTGCCCAGTCTTGCACCATCTCTATCACTGGCTGTGGACCATCCTGTTGTGGTCCATAGGGAATGCACTGACTGATTTTTTTAGAATGAGATCACTAGGCTTTCTTCCTGGTCTTTCTTAATCTGGAAGCTCTGCAGAAGCCTGTTAAGCATCATAACACCACTGACAGATGGGTGGCAGCTGTTTTTGAGTTGCACTGGTTGGAAGCTAACCCAGCTATCCTGAATGGACAGCGAGAATTCTAACACTAAGCCACAACTGCCCCCAGAGTTCAGGGTGTTTATGAGGAGATGGTTTTGGAAGGGAGGAGAAAGAATGGAATTGGACCTAGGGAAAAGTTGAACTGTGACATAAATGTTGGAATAGACTCAGTCACTGTGAACTCCGAAGCTAAATGGCCTCTCAGGTTGGACCCACGTTAGTTATTGGTCATTGGTTGTGGGCCAGTACAGGTCATTGGTTGTGGGGGTCTGTACAGCTGAGGGGTCTCTGAAGAAGCTGTCTGGAGGTCCTCCTTGTGGGCTATCTGGTCTTGGCCTCTTTGTGCCCACTAAACCTTTGCTTTGTTTTCTTCTTACTGAAACCTTCGTTAAGGGAATTCCATAATCACATATTGCTGTTTCTCTCAGCTTTTCTGTTTCTGTTACCAAAGACTTTAGCAATATAAAAGTTAAATTCTGCTTTGCTGTTAAAATAGTATTTTTTGGATTGCATTAAAAAGACTTAAAAAAAAAGTTGTATAAAGTGGGGAGTAGTTAATCTTACATTTCAGGAACAGAGAACCCTAGGACCATAAAGGGAGAACTGCATGAGTGGAATGTGGAACCCGATCCAGAGGAGCAGTAACACCAGAGATGGAGGCAGAGATGAACGCATGGAGAGATAGAGCAGCTGAGGGCTCTAGACTCATAGACATAGAAAGACTGTGATCTGGTATTAAGGAGGCAGACTTGCAGAATGTACCATTTAGTTGTTTAAATGATTATACATTCCTGAGTGTTTTGGTGTACTCCCCCTCCTCAAAACAACAACAACAACAACAACAACAACAACAACAAACAAACAAACAAATCAGAGGAAATAGAAGCAAATACTGTTGAGCGATGATGCACGGAGGGGATTGTACTCATTGTTGCAATGAAAGGATGAATGCAAAACTGATATTGTTTCATGTAAACTATTATTCAGTTCATGATAAAAACTTTAAAAATAAAAAAAAAGTTGTATCAACTGTTTGTCAAAAATCCCACTAATTTTACTTAAATTCAGAACAAATAGAACTCTAGCAGAAAAACAGGTTTTCTAATTGTGTTATATGAATCTTACAATCATTCTGTTTCATCATTTTTGGGTCAATAGATCTTCCCTGTCTACATAAATGGGAGAAGTGATTTTAAATGATTGAATCTCTTTGGGGATACTTCCTACATTTGTCACCAGCTGTTTGTTTCTTTTTTTTTTTTTTGTCTTTTCCCTAGCAATAGGTTTTAATGAACTAGTCTTCATTTATCTTTCAGACTGAACTTTAATAAATGAAAATTGTCACAACAATTCATACGCCTTTTCCACAACATCTTCCAAAATATTACATTTAGCAGGAGATTTAAGTGCTCACCAGTTCAGTATCAGAGTTGAATTGTTTGTAAATATTTAATATTTTTTATTTTCAATTTGTCACTAGCCTATAGATCTCTTTCTTTTGGTTTCAAAGCACTTTCCTATTACAGCAGACATCAATGTTAGTTAGCTTATTGGTAAGTAAACTTACTGACTGGTAAATCAAAAAGGATGGGGTCCCTTGGTTTTGTTTCACTTTGGACATCATCTAGGCATTACTGTTAGGTCTCCTGCAGCTGCTAATGTTCTTATTTGGAGAACTAATGGTCTGTATAAAGTGCTTCAAATATCTTCCTCTTCAACAGATGCTTCTTTAAGAAGGTACGGCTAACCAATAAATGGTTACTGTCTCTGCAGTACCTGGTGGTGTTGGTCATTTACTATTTATTCCTATTAAATCTACTAACTGTTGAATGTCTAGTATGCAGAGAGAGTTCCATACACATTATCTTACATTAACCCTTACATCAGCTTTATTATAAACACAAGAATTATCACCTACATTTGACACCTAGACAACTGAAGTTCAGAGAGTTTACATGATTTCCAGGATCATGCAAAGAAAGGAGTCCTGGTGTGGCGTTGTGGATTAATGCTCTGGACTGCAAAGTCGGTTTGATCTGCAAGGTTGGCAGTTCAAGCTCACCAGCTGCTACTTGGAAACCTTATGCAGGGTTGCTATGTTGGAATCAACTTGATGGCACATAATAACAAGAGTAACAACAAATACAAAGCAATAGCAGACCAGATGTTCAGATCTTATCAGAACAAATCTCTAATTATTAGCTTCTCCAAAATAAGGTTCAACTTCTAGAGTGAATTGAGAAAACCTATAAACATCTAAGCTGCCACTAGTTCAGTGTAAGTTATTGTTGCTGTTGTATGCCATTGAGTAACTTCCAACTCATAGAGATGCTGTACAGGATTTCTTAGAGGGTCTGGTGGGTTTAAACTGCTAATAGTACAGTTAGCAGAGTAATGCTTATCCTACAGCGCCACACTGGTTGTGGTGTTTATGTGTCATGGAGTCGATTCCAACTCATGGCAACCCTGCATAGAGTTTCCAAGGCTGTAAATCTTTATGGGAACAGGAAAACTCATCTTTCTCCTGTGGAATGGCTGGTAGTTTCAAACTACTGACCTTGAGGTTAACAACCAACTCATAGCCACTCGCTACTAGGACTGGTTTATCATTGACTCATGTTGTTATTGTTAGGTGTCCTTGAGTCATTTCTACCTCACAGTGACTCTACGCACAACAGAATGAAACACTGCCCTGACCTGGTACAGCCTCAAAATAGCTGCTACATATGAGCCTATTGCCACTTCCATTGTATCAATACATCTCCGTGGGGGTCTTCCTGTTTTTCACTAACTTTCCACTTTACCAAACACGATTGATTTCTTCTCCAGGAACTGGTCCTTCCTGATAGCTTGTCTGAAGTATGAGAGACAATGTTTAGCCATTCTTGCTCCTAAGGAACATCTGGTTGTACTTCCTCCACTACAGATTGGTTTGTTCTTCTGACAGCCTATGGTATTTTTAATATTCTTCTCCAACACCATAACTCAGATGCATCAATTCTTCTGTTTTCCTTATTCATTGTCTAACTTTCACATGTATATGAGGATACTGAAAATACCATGGCTTGGGTAAGATGCACCTTCGTCCTCAAACTGATGTCTTTGCTCTCGAACACTTTTAAGAGTTCTTGTACAGTAAATTTGCCTAATGCAATACATTGTTTGACTTTTTGACTGCTGTTTCCATGAGTGTTGAGAGAGAGTAGAGCCAAGTAAAATGAAGTATTTTGCTATTTTTGCTATTCTTAATATTTACTGTATTTTATTGTTTATGTTTTTTAATTGCTGTAAAACCATTTATTTTCCAATTCAACATTTATTGTACGTACAATTATTTTGTGCATTCATCATCACCCATTTCCATTGCTAATGTTGTTGTTGTTAGGTGCCATTGAGTCTGTTCCAACTCATAGTGACCCTGAGCAGGGTTTCCAGGGAGCAACTGGTGGATTTGGATCACTGACCTTTTGGTTTTCAGTCCAGTGCTTGTCTGATAGCACTCCACCAGGAATCCATTAGGGAATTCTATCTAAATGGGAAAGATGAATAGATTGTTTCAGTTTGCTAATGTGTCAGTAACAGAAATACTATAAGTGGGTGGATATAAAGTACAAATATGGAGACTAAAAGTCAAAATTAGGGTTTTGGTGTTCAATAACTGTACTTTTGGGAAAGAATCCTGGTGCAGCATTGTAGGATAATTACTGGATTGCTAACCACAAGATCAGTGGTTGTAATCCACTAGCTGGTCCTTAGAAACCCTATACAAGGTTGCTATGAGTCAGAACCAACTCAAAAATACGTAACAACTGGAAATAGATTGCCCAGTCTTTCTTCTGATGCTGCTGTGGCTGGATTTGAGTTGCCAACCTTTTGGTTAGTAACCAAGTGTTTCGCCATTAACATCTAGAAACTTCAGATTATGATATAGGGATGTAAATTGGATATATCTTTGAGATAGGGAAGTGAAAGCAAAGTACAAATACTATTTTTTAGGTGTTATCCAGTTGGGTGTGACTCATAGCAACTCTGTGTACAATAGAATTAAACATTGTCCAGTCCTGCACCATCCTCACAATTACTGTTATGTTTGAGCCCATTGAGGTCTTCCTGTTTTCCACTGACCCTCCACTTTACCAAGCATGATATCCTTCAGTTTCTGATCCCCCCAGATAACATGTCCAAAGCATGAGAGGTGAAATCTCACCATTCTGGCTTCTAAGGAGCATTCTTGGTACACTTCATCCAATACAGATTTGTTTGTTCTTCTGGCAGTTAATATTCTTCTCCAACACCTAATTCAAATGCAATTATTCTTCTACAGTTTTCCTTATTCATTTTCCAACTTTTACATGTAGTGATTGAAAATACCATGATTTGGCTCAGGCACACCTTAGTCCTCAAAATTATAACTTTGTTCTTGAACATTTTAGAGAGGTCTTGCACAGCAGATTTGCCTAATGCAATATGTCGTTTGATTCTTGACAGCCACTTCCATGAGTGTTGATAGTGGGTCCAAGCAAAATAAAGTCTTTGACAACTTTAGTCTTTTTTCCCATTTATCTTAATGTTATTTATTAGCCCAGTGGTGGGGATTTTTGTTTTCTTTACATTGAAGTGCAATCCATGCTGAAGGCTATATTAATAGGTAAAGAAGAAGAAAAGGAGTCCTGGTGCGATGCAAGACTGCTAACCACAAGGTTGGTGGTTCAAACCCACCAACTGCTCCTTGGAAACCCTGTACAGGGTTTCTATGAGTTGGAAATGATTCAACAGCATTCAACATCAACAACAGAGGAAGCAAAATACTCATTAGACCAATAGCCACATGCCTGATGAGTCTGGGATTGTTGGCTGAAGTAAAGAAACAATTCCTGACCAGCATCTGCAATTGATTCAATGTATAATAATCCATTGTAGGTCCTTAAGAGTCATCTTTCTTCTGCACAGGCTAAATAGGGGAATTGAACAGGGATGTGGTTGCTATCTCTGTAGTCCCTCAAGGAAGGCAGTATTGATTTTGATTTACTAATTTGGCAGGCAGAGGCAGTTTTAGAGGTGTCCCATTGGCCTTTCAGACCACAAGAGTCCTCACTTCATCCATCAGGGAAATAATAAGGGGATTGTGTGGATTGCTGAGTAGGGTTTCCAAGTATGCTTTCCAGAACTAGAAATATAACCACACAGTGGGTTGGGAAAAATAATGGACTTATTATGAGATGGCTCAAAGCCAATCTCCATTAATCACCTGGTCTTTGTAAGCCTTTTATGACTGGTGGGCCATAATTATGTTTTGAATCCTTAGTAGTTAGTGTCAGTGAAGAGATAGTGCTTAGTAATCCCTCCAACTTCTAAGCATTTTCTTTTCCTTAATTGATAGCCTTGGTGAATGACTCTAGCACTCGCTGGAGAAGGTCAGGTAGAAAATTTGTAGTGCACACTTTTGTTTCATTGTATTAGGGTATTTCTTAAACAGAAACCCACCTTCCAGTCATGCAAAGGCTCTCAGTCAGTAGACTGGCTCAAGTCTAGAAACTGAATATGGAGTCTTGATCCACTATTGTGGAGATGCACATCAGGTTTCTGCTCATGAGCCTTGAGAACCTCACTTGTAAAAGTCAAGTAAGTGTTTAGCAGATCAACCATATATTTCAGTTCTGGAATACCACCAATAATCTCATGAGTGAAGCCATTGTGTTAATCCTGTGACTATCCAATTTATCATGGCCACCTTGCTTCCTTAGGTTAAGTTCCATTTCTTGGCCTTGTCATTCTAGAATCCAATTAACTTCATGGATTTCAAGAAGTCCATTTTTACAGCAGTATATCTCCCTGTTATTCCTAGCTTGAACAGATAGATCACCCACTAAAAAGCTTTATATGGATTCTGGTGCTTACCATGCCAATGTATTTCTCAAAACCTCCAATATCATTTCAAAGTCCACATAGGTGTCGCATTATTTATACTTGATTTTTATTTGTTGTTAAAATTTCAAATTACAATGCAAATTAAAAAAATAGTTATTTCTTCATCCTAATTCATATAGTAAGCTTTATTCCCTCCCCCACCCCCAAATTGTAAGTGAATCTCTGTATAAAATAGAAAACAATGCCCCGTTAGAAGTATGGCATAGGAAGACATTTGCTGATCTTTTACCTACTCACAAAAGAGTAGGAGTAATATATTTGATTAGAGAGATTGGTAAAGGGCTAATTCAATCCCTTCTGGACCCTTTTATGTAGATACACAAGTTTCTCCAGCTCCTACAACAGTGTCTACTATATGCTGAGTACACAATACTTATTTTGAACGAGTGACTGCTTATTTTTGTCACTTTTCCTCTATCACTTCACATTGTTAAGTGTCATCAAGCCAATTCTGACTCATAGCTACCTCATACACAGCTGTCCTGTACCATCCTGACAATTGTTATGCGTGAGCTCATTGCTGCTGCCTCTGTCAGCTCATTGGCCAATCCATGGCATTGGTGGTCTTCCTTTTTTTCACAGACCCTCCACTTTCTAAGAACAATACACTTCTCTGGGGCATGGGTACTCCAGATAATATGTCTGAAGTGTGAAAGACAAAGTCTCACCATCCTTACTTCTAAAGAACATTCTGACTGTACTTTTCCCAACACAGATTTTTTTATTCTTCTGTCAATCCATGGTACTTTAATATTATTTTCCAATACCATAATTCAAATATATCGCTTCTTCTCCAGTCTTCCTTATTCAAGTCAGTATCTATACAGTTGAAAGCCTTTGCATAGGCAATAAAGCACAAATAAACAAGTTGCTGGTATATTTTTCTTTCAGCCACATTGCATTTATGTCAGCGATAATATACCTAGTTTCACATTGTCTGAATCCGGCTTGAATTTCTGGCAGCTCTCTGTGGATATAGTGTTGCAGTCATTTTTAAATTATCTTCAGCAAAATTCATTTGCATGTGATTTTTTTTTTTTTTTGTATATATATATATAACAAAATGCACAGAAAATTTATGTTCATTTAAACGACCGAAGGGAACACTTTCCAAGCCAGACTCCTGTCTGCTGGTACACAACCTTTCTAATTCCATGTGTCTAAAGTCCTCAGCTGCTCTTTCTCTCTATGCCATCACCTCTGCCTCCATCTCTGGTGTTGCCACTTCTCTAGTTAGGATTCCACCCTCTGCTTATGTTCTTCCATCTTAATGGTCGCAGGATCCTCTGTTTTTGGAATGAAATATTAACTGTTGTTATGTGCCGTGGAGTTGGTTCCGACTCATAGTGACCCTGTACAGGGTTTCTGAGGCTGTCAATCTTTACGGGAGCAGAATGCCTCATCTTTCTCCCACGGAACAGTTGGTAGTTTTGAACTGCTGACCTTGTGGTTCGCAGCCCAATTTGTAACCACTATGCTACCAGTTGTTGTTGTTGTTGTTAAGTGCCGTCAAGTCGGTTCCGACCCATAGCGACCCTGTACAGGGTTTCCGAGGGTGTAAGTCCTTACGGGAGTAGAAAGCCTCATCTTTCTCCCACGGAGCGGCTGGTAGTTTCGAACCGCTGACCTTAAGGTTCGCAGCCCGATTCATAACCACTACACTACCAGAGCTCCTTGAAATATTAACTACTCCCCCCTTTTAGTTTCACATCTTCTACCTTTACCGTTGTGACTATCGCAATTAGTTATAATAAATATTACTTGCTATTGAATCAAAAGAATCCAACCCCATCTTCCCCATCTCCTTTCGTCAGACCCATCTGCACAAGAGGAAATCTATTCAGTGGGGATTCTACCTAGCCCCCTCACTCTGAAACTGAGTACACTCTTGTAAACTTGTAAACCAGCCACTTCATACCTTCATAGCACCCCTATTTTGGTAGCCAATGTCTAAGTTGCCCATCCCTATCAACCGTTTGTACTGTGGGGGTGTAGGCTTGATCCTTGATGTGAAGATTCCTTCCCTCTTAGTTGGAATTTTGAGTGTGGTGCTGTGGGCTAATTTGCTGGACTGCAAAGTCATTTAAACCTCAAGGTCGGTGGTTCAAGCTCACCAGCCACTCCTTGGAAACCCTATATAGGGTTTCTATGGGAGTGAACTGACTTAATGTCACTTAACATCACTAATAAAAACAACATCTATAAGAAAAGCCCAAGGTCATTCAATGGTAGCAATTTACACTTGCTCCCTGTATCAAGCTTCTTTATCTTCTTCTAGTCAAATTCTTATCAGAAAGCCATCCTAGCTAGATCAAATGCATACTATCTTCAAGTCTGGGTGTTCTTGCACACCCTCCACTTCAGATCTGCTGGCCACTTTACTTTCAGCTGTAGCCCATAGTGGCTAAGTCAGTGTTCATAGGCTCAGGAATTCCCAAGTTTCCCCAAGCTTCAGACCAACCAGTCCTTCTTTTTTCTCAAATCTCAAGGCCAATGAGTGTTTATAGAACATGGTTGAACTCCGTCCATATTTTCATTACTGCCTTTCCCCCCTTCCACTCACAAGTAGACTAATGTGGTCATCTGCGAGCTCAAAAGGTTGCTCTTGTGTTCCCTTTTAGTTTCAAACCTGGAAAGGGGTTTGTCCTAAAGGGACTTGATGGCTTGCCTTGATGGCTCCCAGGTGAACAGCTTGCTTGTTCTTGTAACAGTCAAACAGTTTGTTTTTGTTTTTTTCTTCCAGCTGGTCTTTATTTCAAGAAGTATCTTCTGTTCCTTCAGCCACTCTGGGTTTGTCTGCAAGTCCTTTCAAGTGGGACTGTCCCACTTCAGAACGTTCTGGATGGGGTTCAGAATTCCACTGAAGGACCCATACTTTAAAAAGGAGAAACCTATTTCACTGGACAAATTCTAGTATCCCTTTGGCTAATCCAACGAGTTATAGACGGAAGACGGGCTTACAAGTTTTCTGTAATCGTATTTTCCAGCATTACTTTTGATCCCATATAAATGTCTATTTTACAATAGTAGGCAAGGGAAACTAATATCCAAAAGACAGTCAAGCACCCTAACATTACTTCCCCTCTTTTACCTATTCAGACTATCCATTGATCCCTGTATCACAGAGTCCTGTTGTTCCAAGGTTGAGTACACATCACTATTTACCACTATCGCATTTAGCCCATGCAAATTTCCCTAAGCCTTCCCCTATCTTCCTTGTTCTTCCACCCACTTCATGTGTATTGTCCTCCTCTTCCTTGTATATTGCCCTCCCCATCACCTAAGCTCTGGTAGCGTAGTGGTTACGAATCGGGCTGCGAACCTTAAGGTCAGCGGTTCGAAACTACCAGCCGCTCCGCGGGAGAAAGATGAGGCTTTCTACTCCCGTAAGGATTTACACCCTCGGAAACCCTGTACAGGGTCGCTATGGGTCGGAACCGACTCGACGGCACTTAACAACAACAACAACATCACCTAAGCTATCGTGTGTCTATCCCCTAACCTGTGCCTTACTGTCCCCTCCCTCCCACCTTTGGTAACCATCAATGAATTTTTATTTTAGTATGGAAATCTTTTCTTACACTTTTATAATAATGATCTTATGCAATATTTGTCCTTTTTGTGACTGATTCATTTCACTCAGCATAATGTTCTTAAGGTTCATCCATGTTATGAGATGTTTTGCTGCTTCATCCTTATTCTTCAAGGAAGCCTAGTATTACATTGTGTATATGTACCAAAGTTGTCTTTTTTTTTACCCATTATTCCATTGAAGGGCACTGAGGCTGCCTCTGTCTTTTTGCTATTGTGAATAGTGCTGCGATATACATTGCTATTCATATATCTACTCTTGTTCTGATTTGTATTTCTTTTTGTGTGTGAATTGAGTGATAATTTACATAGGAAAACACTGGTTTTACACCATTGTTTCATTGCAATGATTACAATCCCTCAGTGTATCATCATTCAACAATATTTGCTTCTATTCCCTCTGTTAAGTTTTTGTGTGTGTGTGTGTGTGTGTGTGTGTGTGTATGTGTGGTAACACAAAAACACTCAGGAATATATAATCATTTAAACAACCAAAGCAAAGAGCACATTTTGCAAGCATGCCTCCTGGCCACCAGCACCCAGTCCCTCTTTCCACGTGTCCAGAGCTGTTCCCTCTCTATATGTCCTCATCTCTGCCACCATCTCTGGTGTGGCTGATTTTCTGGAGAGGGTACCACATTCCGCTCATGCTCTTCTCCCTTGATGATCCTAGGGTCCTCCGGACTGTAGATTAACTGCTCCCCCGTTTTGTTATAAAACTTCTACCTTTTCAGCTGTAACAGTCAAAATCAGACACAGCCATGGAGTACTAGACTGGGAAGAAAAGCAATCAGCTGATAAGAAGAGGGCGTATAGAAGCAAGAACACCCACACTTGCAGATGATACCTACTTGACCTGGTTTCAATGACTGGATGATCAGAGCTCAACCCGAAGAAGAAAGAAGGGGGGGGAGGCGGGGGGAAAAAAAAATAGTGTCATCTGATACAACTTGATAAACTTGACCTGCACCTATAAATGCAGTAGCTCAAAAGAGGAAACAAATCCCTACTTCAAGAATTACTCCCACCCCCTCCACACAAAGAGCAGATAGGGATGGGCAACTTGAACATTGGCTACCCAAAATGGGGGGAGGGATACAAAGGTAAGAAGTGACTGGCTTACAAGCTTTCAAGAGGGAACCTAGATCGACAGGGTGGGGAGGATGGTAGAATCTCCAGTGAGTAGTACCCAACCTGTCTAGGAAGGACTGATGAAAAGAAATGCAGACAGGTCTCTTGTGGTGCAAGGGTGAGTAATTGTTATCAGGACTGATTGTGAGGACTGGAAATGTAAAGGTGGATATTTTATAGCAAGGAGGGGAGTGATTAACCTTTCAGTCTAGAAGCGGAGAGCCCTGGGACCATCACTGAAGAAGAGCGGAGATCGAGACCCCGCCCAGAGAAGCAGTGAGGCTCTGGAGACAGAGAGGATGACGTGAAGAGATGGAGTGGCTGAGAACTTGAGATCCAGAGAGGGAAAGGGGCTGTGTGCTGAGGACTGTGTTGTGGGGTGCTTGCAGGGTATACCCTTTGGTTGGGTGATGATGCATGGACAGGATGGTAACTATGGCAATGAAACGATGTATGATAGAATGAATGTAAAACTAATGTTCCCCCATGTAAACTATCACACAATATAAATAAATTAGTCATGATAACAATGACCCACTATTGAATCCTAAGAATCTTATCCCCATCTCTTTTCACCAGACCCATCTAGACAGATGAAAACTATTCCTTGGGGATTTTATTTCCATACACACATTCTTAAACTAAACTCCCTCTTGAAAACTTGCAAGTCAGTCACTTCATGCCTTTATCTCCCCCTCATTTCAGGTAGCCAATGTCTAAGTTGCCCATCCTTATCTACCCTGTGGGGTCCTGGTGTGGTGCTGTGGGTTAATGTGCTGCACTGCAAAGTCGATTTGAACCACAAGGTTGGTAGTTCAAGCTCACCAGCTGCTCCTTGGAAACCTTGTACAAAGTCACTATGGGTCAGAACCGACTTGATGGCACAATCCATCCATCTACCCTGCATATAGAGGGGATAGGACTGATACTTGATATGAAGTATCAATACTCTCTCAGTTGGTATTTTGAGTTACTACATCCATAAGTATAGGTCAAATTCATCAAATTTACACTTGTTTCCTTTATTAAAAAATGCTTTTAAAATCTTCCTCTAGTCGAGTTCTGATCATTGAGGCTAGGTCAAATGGGTACTATCTGCAAGTTTGGGTATTCTTGAACATCTCCCCTCATTTCATATCAGGTGGAGCTTCACTCTCAGCCCTAGCCCTCTGTGACTATCCAACTTGTATTTCTTATGGATATATAGCAAGTAGAGTAATTGTTAGATCATGTGATATTTCTATTCCTAACTTTCTGGGGGAAGTGCCATACCATTTCCAGAGAGTTTGAACCATTTTATAATCCAACCAGCAATGTAGGAGTGCCCCAGTCTCTCCACACTCCCACCAGCATTTATTGTCATCTTCTTTTTTGAACTTCACTCTTACAGCTGATACGAGATGATATCTCATTATTGTTTTAATATACATCTCTCTAATGGCTAATGGAGTCCTGGTGTAGCACTGTGGGTAATGCACTGGAATGCAGTGTCGGTTTGAGCCACAAGGTCAGCAGTTCAAGTTCACCAGCCGCACCTTGAAAACCCTATACAACATCACTATTGGGTCAAAACCAACTTGACAGCACTTAACAACAACAACAACAACAGCTAATGATAGTGAACATCTCTTCATATGTTGGCTGCTTGAAGGTCTTCTTTGGTGAAGTATCTGTTCATGTCCTGCGCCCATTTTTTACTTGGGTTGTCTTTTTTTTTGTAGAGTTGCTGTAGTTTCCTATAGATTTTAAGATTAGTCTATTGTCTGATATGTCATTGTAACATTTTTTTTTCCCCCATTCTGTGGCCTCTCTTTTTACTCTTTTGGTGAAATCTTTTGATACACAAAAGTTTCTATTTTTTGGTATGTCCCTGTCATCTATTTCATCTTCTATTGTTTGTGCAATTTTTGCAGTACTTGATAGTGTATGTATGCCCTGTATTAGAACCCTTACATTTGTCCTTATTTTTTCATGGATGACTTTTATAGCTCTGGGATTTGTATTTAGGTCTTCAATCCATGCTGAATTGGTTTTTGTACATGATGTGAAATTAAGGTTTTGTTTCATTTTTTTGCATATCAATTTCCAGAGCACTATCTGTTGAAAAGACTATCTCCTCCTCATTCAATGTATTTTGGCCTTTTGTCAAAGATCAGTTGGCTGTATGTGGATGGATTAATTTCTGGATATTCAATTCTCTTCCATTGATCTATGTATCTTTCATTATATTAGTACCAGACTGTTTTGACCACTGTAGCCATGTAGTAAATTTTGAGGTCACGGAGTGAGAGGCCTCCAACTTTGTTCTTCTTGTTAAGCAGTGCTTTGCTTATCTGGGATCTCTTTTTCCTTTTCAAATAAGGTTTGTAATTGTTTTTTCCATCGTTTTAAAGAATGTTATTAGTTCCTTTGGACTGTCACAACAAAGCACAACCGGAGACTTAAAACAAAAAAATCATCCTTTCACAGTTCTAAAGGTTAGTAGTAGAAATTCAGGTTGTCTGAAAGACCATGTTCTCTGAGGGAAGAAGACACATTCTCTCTTGTTCCTCGCTTCTGCTGGTGGCAGTGTTCATTGGTTTACAGATGCAACTCTCCCATCTGTGCCTCCGTCTTCCCATGGCCATATTCCCTTTGTATGTCTTTCTGTTTTTTTCTTATAAGGATTAAGACCCACCTACGCCAGTATAACCTCATGTTAACTTGACAGATAACACCTTCAAAGACACTGTTTCCAAACAATGTCACACTTACAGGCAATCGGGGTTGGATTGGTGCTTCAGTATCTATTTTGGGAAACACAGTTTAACTCATAAGAGCATCTTTATATTGGCCCAAGTTGTGTTCAGTCTAAACTGCAAATGATCACTCACATTAGCTTGATCTACTCGGTTCATATGTGTGACATTGTAGGATAAGCACTTGACTGCAAGGTCAGTTTGAACCACAAGGGTGGGCAGTTCAAACTCATCAGCTGTTCCAAAGTGAGTAGAAATCGACTTCACAACACTTAGCAACAACTCTGTTATCAATAAAAGTCTGAGAAGGACAAGGATTTTCTGTGTCTGGAAATGATGTCTTTGAGAACTTTGGCAGTTACTTATCTCCAAGGGGACTGCTGCAGAGGTTCCCTATGCTCTTTGGGTGTATCACATGTCACTATATTAGAAAAACAAAACCAGGTTTTACTGGGTTTTTTTTGTTGTTGTTTTGTTTTTTATTTCCCTGAAATGCATACATTTTTCTTATGATTTGGTGATTTTTTTTAAATCTATGAAGTTGTTGTTGTTGTTAAGTGCCATCAAATCATTTCTGACCCAAAGCAACCCTGTGTAGGGTTTCTGAGGAGCAGCTGGTGAGCTTGAACCACCAACTTTGCGGTTCAAATGGTTTTGCAGTCTGGCACATTAACTCACAGTGCCACACTAGGACTCCAAGTCTTTGAAGACAGATAGAAAATAAATAAATAAATAAATAAATAGTGGAGAAATCTTTGAGCATCCAAAGATTACCTGTATGCTCTTGGGTTTTGCCTTTCACAGTAAAATGTTAATCAGAAATTCAGTCTTTCACACACAGAAGTGTCACTGTGTTTTTCATGTTTTTCCCCATCTCTGAGCTGGCTTAACCCTGATGCTAGGTCATGAGATTGTTACAAGACAAGTTAGTGGCTGGAAGAAGAGTTCTAGATCAACAACAGATGGAGAAATTGCATCCACCCAGCAACTGGTCAATTGAACTTGGATGTGAACTCACCAACTCTGTTGTTTGCTCCTCTACACAAGCCATGCAGTGTTTCAATGTCTCTGCCATGCCAGCATTTCCTTTACTATTTAGAAAAAGAAAACCTAATGAGATACTTCTCAGCTTGCACATGAGTTTCCATAGTGATCTTTGCTTTGGAATCAAATTAGGATAAAGAACTCCCCAACATGACTTTAAAAATCTCAACGAGTTCACAGCAACAGGTTTCTACAATAAGACAGACGTTTCTATCAAGAATACTGATTTGATTAAGTGTCCACAATAGAGAACTTTATTCACTGCTACCATCTGCAGTCATAATTAGCTTGAACTTGTGAAATTGAAGAATTTGACAGGCGATATATGGCATTCATTTCTGAGTAAGGAGGACTTTCTTATTTTACATGGATGAAAACACAGGCATGTAATGAAAAGCCATTCACAGCAATGCTATGGGAACTCATTAGGAGCTTTTAAAGGTCAACATAGAAATGAAGAAAATGGAAAAAATTAGCTTGGGGCTGGAAGTTGAGTTAGGGAGACAGCTGACTTAACACTGCTTACTACTAGCACAGTTTCTTTCAGATTGGACCCCAAATGGATGTCTTTCATATAGCCTAATAATAAGAATTCCCTAAGGGTGGGGAGAGTTGGGAGTAAAAAGGAGAAAGAAGTTTGAAAGAATCAACCTCAGTGTTTGGTCCAAGGCTTAAACCAACAGTCCCTAGGGATGGCCAAGCTTAGGCCCATTTCTTATCCCTTAGAAAACAGATGCCAAAAATGTGAATTTCAAGTGTCTGAGGACCTAAGTTTTTGTCCTTACACTGAATCCCACATGCAGAAATTCAACAGGACAATATGCTCAGCCACCCCAGTAGAAAGAATCTCTTGTCCTGTTTTAATTTTGATATTGTTGTTAAATGCTATCGAGTTGAAACCCTGTATAGGGTTTCTGAGGAGTGACTGGTGGATTTGAACTGCAAACCTTGCAGTTAGCAAGACAGTGTTTATCCTATAGCAGCACAGTAGGATTACAACTGTGTTAATACATACAGGTCATCAATGGTTATTGTTAGGTGCCAGAGAGTTGGTACCGACTCATAAGGACCTTATGCACAGCAGAACAAAACACTATCTGATCTTGGGCTAACCTCACAATTGTTGCCACACATGAGCCCATTGATGCTACCACTTTGCCAGTCCATCTCTCTGGGAGTCTTCCTCTTTTTCTCTGACCCTACACCTTACCAAACATGATATCCTTCTCCAGTGACTGTTTCCTCCTGACAATATGTCCAAAGTATGTGAGCTGAAGTTTGGCCATCCTGGCCTCCAAGGAGCACTCTGGCTGTACTTCTTCTAACACATATCTGTGGGTTCCTTTGGCAGCACATGGAACTTTCAATATTCTGCTCCAATACCATAGCTCAAATACATCAATTCTTCTACTGTCTTCCTATGCACTGTCTAGCTTTTGTAGGCATATGTGGTTATTGAAAATACCATGGCATGGGTCAGGCACACCTTAGTCTTCAAGCTGACATCTTTGCTCTTCAACACTTTAAAAAGGTTTTGTGCAGCAGATTTGCCTACTGCAATACGCCGTTTGATTTCTTAACTGCTACTTCCGTGAGTGTTGATAGTTGATCAAAGAAGAATGAAGTCCTTGACAACTTCAATCTGTTCTCCATTGATACGAATGCTGTTTATTAGTCCAGTGGTGAGGATTTTTGTTTTCTTTTCCTTGAGATGCAATCCATACCAAAGGCTGTGTTCTTTGATCTTCATCAGTAAATATTTTAGGTCCTCTTCACTTTCAGCAAGCAAGGTTGTATCATCTACATATTGCAGGTTGTTAATGAATCTTCCTTCAACCCTGATGCCACATTTTTCTTCATTTAACCCAGCTTTTCATAAATGGTAGGGATTATAAAAGAAGCCCTTTGGCTCAATGGTTAAGTGCTTGGTCGCTAACCAATAGGTTGCTAGTTCAAACCCATTAGGAGCTCCATCGGAGAAAGAAATGACAACCTGCTCTTGTAAAAACAAACCAAATCCATTGCCATCCAGTGAGTTTTGACTCATAGTGACCCTATAAGATAGAGAAGAACTGCTCTGTTAGAGAAGGGTTTCCAAGGTGTTCATCTTTATAGAAGCAGATCATCGCATCTGTGTCCCATCATCAGCTGGTAGGTTTCAACCACTGACTTTTCAGTTAACAGCTGAGTGCAGAGCCATTGCACCACTAGGACTCCTTCCACAAAGATTGTTGTTGTTGTTGTTGTTATGTGCCGTGGAGTCAGTTACGACTCACAGTGACCCTGTACAGGGTTTCTGAGGCTTTCAATCTTTACGGGAGCAGAAAGCCTCCTCTTTCTCCCATGGAACATCTGGTAGTTTAGAACTGCTGACCTTGCGGTTCGCAGCCTGATTCATAACCACTACACTACCAGAGCTCAGATTACAGCCAGGGAAACTTCATGGGACAGTTCTACCCTGTCCTATAAGGTGACTATGAATCAGAATCAACTCAGCAAAACACATGACAACAGTAGCTGTGAAGTGGTTATATTATTGTGTTCTTGATTTTCACTTTTCTGATGATTAATAATGTTCTGGTGTGGTGATTGGGTTAATTCAGTTGACTGCAAAATTGTTTTGAACCACAGGTCAGTGGTTCAATCTCACCAGCCTCTCCTCAGAAATCCTATATTGTTGCTTTGAGTCAGAACCGACTTTACAGGACTTCATAGCAAAACAACATTGGGCACTTACATATTTTCTCTAAGTAAATATCTATTCAGATTCTTTGGTCCTTTGTCAATTGAATTATTTGTCTTTTTTTTTTATCACTGAGTTATAAACACCTTTATATATTTGGATACCAGTCCCTTATCTGATAAATGATTTACAGATATCCTCTTCCGTGTAGATGGTCTTTTCATTTTTTCGGTGGTGTCCTTTGAAGCACAGAAGCTGTTTTTTGTTTTTAAATTTTGTTGCTGTTGTCAGGTAACATCAAGTTGGTTCCAACTCATAGCAACCTTATGAACAATGGACTGAAACACTGTCCAGATCTGAACCAACCTCACAATTGTGACGCTTCAGGTCATTGCGGCTGCCATTGTGCCATCTATCTTGTTGAGGGTCTTCATCTTCTTTGCTGACCCTCCCCTTTATTTAGCATGATACCCTTCTCCATGATGCCATATTTAAGAAACCCTTGCACAAAGATGTATGCTAACTCTTGATAGAAACATTTTAACACGTTATCAAAAATGTTCAGTTTCAGAGTCTGGTTTATGTAGGGCACAAGTTAATAGAGATATTAGATTTTGATGAAAAGACAACAGGTCACTGAGGGGTATTTTTTATATCCACATGCCATGTGACAATTTGTCTAGTCCCCATGTCACAGCATTAGGACAGATTACCTAAAGGCATAAAAGATGCAAATGCTTCATTGTTTAGGGGCCAGCTTCTCTGCTTTGGACTCTAAGTCAGCTGGAAGACATATGGAATACAAAATTCATAAATAGAGCTCTTGTGTGATATTTCCTTCCAACTGGTGTATCCTGAACATCTTTATAATAGTTCCTATCATTTATTGAATGTTTTAAAGAACTCAATTAACTAGCAAACAGCTGGATATTCATTCAATTCTGTCCCCTGTCTTAAAATCTCTCTGAATTCTGTAAATTGATAACTATTAATTTAACATGCAAGCATTACATCTCATGGGGCTTTATTTAACCCAGATGAAATGGCTTTTGGGGAAAATCAAAGTTACTTTCTATTATTTTAAGATTAGTGTCTTCCCCCTTTGAGTTGCAAATGTATGCTTTGATATCCTCAAAGTCGAATATTGAATTTAAAATTTTTTTGGGGGGGGGCTATCAAACTTCTATTATAGCAACACTGAAGAAGAGGATTCAATACATCCTTGTCTTTCCATCTGAATGATGTGTTTCATTTTGCACATTCCTTTCCACTCTGGACTTGCAGGCATGTGTATTTTTTACACATCATAACCACAATGAAGGCATTATTGTCAGACAGGATTTTATGATCTTGCATTTCCAGTACCCTAACAAAGGCAGCACGGTGGCTCTGTAGAATAAGCACTGGGTTTCAAACCACAAATTCAGCAGTTTGAGCCCATCAACTGCTCCGAAGATGAGGCTTTCTGCTCTCCCCAAAATATATGGTTTCAAAAACGCCATCCAGGGTCACTATGAGTCAGAACTGACTCTTGGGCACTTAACAATATAGGAAGAAAGGGTTCTGGTGGTGTATTGGGTTAATTACTGTCTGCTAACCACAAGGTCAGCTGTTTGGATCTCCCACTGACTCTGGGAAAAAGAGTAGGATATTTACAATCATTTTGAAACACTTCAGCATTGGAAAACCTACATGGGCTTACTAGGAGTTGGAATCAACACAATGGTAGCTGGTTTGGCTTTTTTTGTTTTGTTTAGTTTTAACGTAGGTATTGCCTAGTATATATAGCTTCATGTTAGAGGATTGTTGTTAAATGTTGTTGAATTGGTTCCGACTCATAGTTATCCTGTATAGGATTTCTGATGCTTCTTAAATCTTTGTGGAAGCAGCAAACTTCATCTTTCATCTGTGGAGCAGCTGGTGGACTTGAATCATCAACCTTGTGATTTGTAGTCCAGTGCTTATCATATGGAGCCTCTGTGTTTCCTGGAAGAGGGTTACATATTTGCAAAGCAAATTTGCTCAAAGCAACTGAAGGCTGTTTTTGGAGCTCAGTTCCAAGCAGGAGCTATATCTGATGACATCCTTTACCCTCTGAGTCACGTGTTGTTTAAAAGTCATCAGACTTTTGCAATCTCCTTCATGCCCAAGTGTTGGCCCTCCCCTTCACAAACAGCAGTCGGTATGGCCATATCTTCCCATGGGCTCTTGTGACTTGGTCCCTGGCTAACGCTCAAATTTTGTTCCTATTGGCTGTGCTCCAAACACCCAGGCCAAAGTCAATCTCTCTTCAGACCTTTTCACCAGCTGTTCTTCCACTGGGAACACTCTGTGTCTGTACCTTATACCAAACAAAAACCATTGCCACTGAGTTGATTCTGACTCTTAGCAAGTCTGTACAGTGTTTCCAAGGCTGCAAATCTTTCCAGGAGCAGAAAGCCTCATCTTTCTCCCAAGGAGTGACTGGTAGATTGAAACTGCTGATCTTTCCGTTTGCAGCCCAACTCATAGCCCACTGTGCTACCAGAGCAGCTTTGGCATAGTACACCCTCTGTAAATATTTATTAAATGAATAAAAGAGAGTAAAATCATTTAAATGACTAAAGCTCTTTTCTATGCTGGATTTCCTTCTTCACCTTCCCTTCAGAGTGAGTAGAAACATAATATTTCCCTCTTGACGGTCTGTAAATAGGTGTGAAAAAATTGGGCAGAAAGGAAAATATTTTAAAATAAGGTGGATGAGGAGAGGTGAGGTTAACAAGTATACAGTGTATTCGAAGAGAAGCTCTGGGATATCATTATCAAAGAGTAGTCTCCTCAGGAATATTTTTCAATGCCTTCAAAGCATCAAGTGTTGCTGGTGGCACAGTGGGTTAAGTATTGGTTTGTTAACTGAGAGGTTGGGGGTTCAAACCCATCAGTCACTCTGTAGGAGTAAGAGGAGGCAGTCTCTTCAGGAACAATTTACTGCCTCAAAAATTCTAGGGAACCAATTGCTTCAGATCTAACAGCAACTATCTTGATAGATGGATACATTGGCTCTGTACTGTACAATGGAGTAGTATTAGAACATAATCTAGTACGTTGCTGTTTTTAGCTGCCATTGAGTTAATTCCAACTGATGGCAACCCCATTCACAACTGAACTAAGCACCGCTTCCATGTTCAGAAGTAGATTACCAGGTCTTTATTACTAGTCCATTTTAATCTAGAAGCGTCTCATGTGTTCAGCACCCTAGCAATACATAAACCTCTACTAGCTGATTTGTAGCAGATACACATGAAGTACATTGACCAGAAATTGAACCTACATCTACAACAGGAAAGGTGAGAATTCTATCATTGCCCCCATGGTCTGATATGAAATGAAATTGTGTTTGTTTTTTTTATATCACTTGGTGCATTTCCTACCTGCCTTCATTCTTAACAATGAATTGCCCAGGGGTGCAAAGGAGGAAGACAGCATCCTTTGATTATCAAAGGAGCTGCACAAATTTTGATTATCAAAGGAGCTGTACAAATCCACCAGGACCAGCTGCAATGTGGTGTGTAGGACTGAAGCTGTGAGGGGGAGTAACTGCAAGAGTCTCTATAGACTGTTGGGGAAGAGGAGCTTTCTTCTGAGGTTGGTTCTCTTCAAAAAGTGAACTGTCATTTCTGTGAGACTCAACCTCCATAGAAAAATGTGTTGTCATCCCAGAAAGCATGCTCTCATCTCAGAAAACACGTTGTTTCCCAGAATTAAAAAAACAAAAACAAAACAAAACAAAAAAAACGAAACGAAAAGAAAAAAAGAGTGGTTGGCCAGGTTAAATAAATAGAAAAGGTAGCTCAAAGTAAAATCTGTTTTCTTTGAAGAACTTGATTTCTTTCCTTTACCCCAGGGACACAACTGCCCTTTGAGCAAAATAATCATCTGAGTATTCACCTCAGGAGTTTTTTCTAGCACTGAATCCAGTTTCCTTATCATTCTCTGTGTCTTTTCCCTGCTGCCCTATTCAGGTTCTTCACAGGATGAGGAACCAGTTCAAGAGAATCCTGCAGGTGTCTATTCCATCTTTCATTTCAAAGAAGGGAATCCTTAGCAACAGGAAGCACCCTGCTGAGTTTGAAGAATAAAGTGGCAAATTACCTGTCTGAATGATGGACTGTGAGGCTGGTTTTTGTCAAGGTGGCAGCTGGGGACCAGGGAAAAATTTTGGGGGGTGTGGTTCTGAGGAGGGTTGGATGGGGTGGGTGGGTTGGGAGAGGGAAAGATGCACTATCAAGAGATGCAGGTGAGAGCTTCAGAGATAAGCCTACTATTTTGCTCTTGACCACCTGGGTCATAATTCAAAATTAGCTTGTATGGTAGAAATGTAAAAGGAGAGAAAACAAAAGACGGGCAAGGTAGGGAAACAACAAAGTATAAGGTGACTATCTGGTAATGTGAGATATTTACAGAAAGGAAGCCCCCTGCCTCCTAATTCAGGAAGTACTCTCCTAATACATCATCCAAAGATCATGGGGAGATAACAACTGTGTTGTATGTCATATTTGTCTTTGAACACATCCTCAGTTCTTAGAGGCACTTTCCAATGTTTGGAGCATCTGTATCCTTATAAGAAGCAGGTATTTATAAATCTATGTCTATTTAACCTTTGTTGTTGCTAAATGCCATCGAGTTGGTTCCAACTAACAGTGACCTTGTATAGGGTTTCCATGGAGAGGCTAGTGGGTTTGAACTGGCAACTTTGCAGTTAGCAATCCATTTCTTATCCTACAGCACCACACCAGGACTCTACTATGTAATTAGAATCCTAAAATCCTCTAAACTAACAAAAACATTTTAATATTTAGCATTTCACTCTTACTAATTGTGCATTGTATAACTGTCCATTTAAAATCCTTCACTTGTTTCTTAAATCTTCCCTGTTAAGTTACTAGTTACCCATCATCTCTGAGTAGACGCTGACTCATGGCACCCGACACATGTCAGAGTAGAACTGTGCTCTATAGAATTTTCAATGACTGAGTTTTCTGGAAGTAGACTGCCAGAGTTCCCTTTTGAATCTTCAGCTTCTAGGCTAGCAGAGGAGCACACTAAACATTCGCACTATTCAGGAGCTTCTTTGAAGCAGATTCTGTTAGGCTTTTACAGATGAGGAACTTACTCGAGTTGATAAAGAAGTCTTCAGATACGGACTGCTTAGGTTGTGAGTACAGTATAACACTGTTAGATCCAAGACATGTGCCATTGAGACAATCAAATTATACTACACTGCTAGTTTCTGTAGTGTCATGGTTATCAAGTTTGCCTACCAGGTGAAAAGTCCCCAGTTCAAAACTGAGCAGAAACAAAGTTTGCTATTTTGCTCAAGTCCTGGTATGGTGCTGCAGTATAAAGTACTGGACTGCAAGGTCAGTGGTTCAAACCAACCAGCTGCTCCCTGGAAAATCAATACAGGGTTGCTATGACTCCCAACCAACTGGACAGCACTTAACAACAACAGATATGCAATCCATTTAGACAGGAAAGTGAATTCTGAGAACTGCAAGAGATTGTTCAGTCACTAGAATTTTGTTTATGCCTTGATTGGTTCTGCTGGAATGGATTGTTTCTTAGAATGCATTTTGCCACATGTCATTAGCAAAACTGTTGTGTTGGTTTTACAAAATATTTTTTAGGTGCAAGCTAGTGAGAATAATAGACAGTCAGAATACCTAGCGATGGGTCATACTCATTTAAGAGCAAACTGAATAGCTCTTCTCCTTTGGGAAAACGGCACCATGAACTAAGTGATTCATTAATTAATTGATTCATTCATCAAATGATGTTTGGACAGTACGTTTAGCAGGACTTCGTCTCACACATTTTGGACATGTCATCAGAAGGACCAGTCCCTGGAATGAGTCATGCTTGGTAAAGTGGAGGGTCAGTAACAAAGAGGAAGACCCTCAATGAGATGGATTGCCACAGTGGCCGCACAAATGGGCTCAACCATACCAACAACCATGGGGATGGTGCAGGTCTGGAAGGTGCTTCCTTCTGTTATACACAGAGTGGCTATGAGTCAGAATGAATGCAAGGGTACCTAACAGCAATGATATTCAGAGTTTGCTATAAGAAGAAAGTCAACCGCTTTTACTTGTGTTCAGTCGGACTCAAAGGCAGGCAGAAAAGTAGCGAAGCTTTATGGTGGTGGGAAAAAAAAAAAGTGGCGGAGGCTTCAGATAGGTCCTGATTGGAGAAGGTTGGCATGGGTAAGGTATACATGGGTTTGAAAGCGTAGTTATCTTTCTCTGTCTTGTCCTGAGTTGGAAGCTGGCAGCTATTGGACAAATCTTGTCCAGTGTGGATAATAGCTTTAGAGGTTGTGGCTTCAGCAATCGTGGGTCTGAGTTTATGTGTTTTGTTTTGAGTATTCTATTGTGCTTTAAATGGAAGCAGAGCAAGCAAATTAGCTGCTGGGTTTGAACTGCTGACCTTGCGGTTCATAACGACCTTCAGGTTGAGTGCTTATCCTGTGGTGACACACCAGGACTTCAGATCTATCTAGTAGAAGGGTTAATACAGTGAATGTTATCAAGTAGATGTGAACATCTTGAAGGATCGGAGTCAAGGTTAACTGACAACATTCTTCTATGCCAGAGGTGGGGAACATTTGCCTTGCCAAGGCAGTCGCAGTTCCACTCATCACATTGTTGTTAAGTGCTGTCGAGTTAGTTCGGACTCATAGCGACCCTACATAGGATTTCCGAGGAGTGGCTGGTGAGTTTGAACTGCCGACCTTGTGGTTCAAACTGATGTGCTGTCCAGTGCATTAACCCACAGCACCACAATTAGGGGTGAGTTAATTGAATGTTTGACTAAATATAGCAGACTGATTTTTTTTTTAAGTGTTTTATTGTGAATTATGTGATAGTTTACATGGGAGAACATTAGCATTACATTCATCCTATCGTATATCGTTTCATTGCCATGGTTACAGTCCCCTCCATGCATCATCAACTAACCACAAGGTACACCTCGCAAGCCTGCCTCCTGGTTGTCAGCACACAGCCCGTCACCCTCTCTGGGTCTAAAGTCCCCAACTGCTCCATCTCTCTATGTCATCATCTCTGCCTTGATCTCTGACATCACTGCTTCTCTGGGTAGGGTCCTGCACTCCGCTCTTCTCCCTTGATGGTCCCAGGGACCTCTGCTCCTGGACTGCAAAGTCAAACACTCCCATCCTTTTGTTACAAAACGTCTACCTTTACATTTCCAACCCTCACAGTCAGTCCTGATAGCAATTATTCACTATTGTACCACAAGGGGCCTATCCCCATCTCCTTTCATCAGTCCCACACAGACAGATTGGATACTACTCAGTGCAGATTCTACCTTCCTCCACGCCCTCTGGAGCTAGGCTCCCTCTTGAAAGCTTGTAAGCCGGTAGCAGACTGATTTTTAAGTTGATAATTTTGTATAGCCTGCTAATAATGTTATAAATTTTGGCAGAAAAGATGTCCTCTACCCCTGCTCTAATCCATCATAAATGTCTTTGTTGTTAAGTGCCGTCGAGTCAGTTCTGACCCATAACGACCCTGTACAGGGTTTCCGAGGCTGTAAATCTTTACGGGAGCAGAACGCAGCATCTTTCTCCCGCAGAACGGCTGGTAGTTTCGAACTGCTGGCCTTAAGGTTCGCAGCCTGATTCATAACCACTACGCTACCACAGCTGTCTTTAAGTAGAAAAAAGTAAAAAAAAAAAAAAAAAGAAGGGGAGGGGAAATAGGGATTTCAGTTTGAACAAAATCCTAACATGTCATATAATGCATTCAATCCTGGCTACAGTGTAAGAAAATGGAAATGGAGCTACTGTCATACGAAACTCCCTCTACAACACTGTAGACACCTGTGTTCCAAGCCTACTCCCACACCCACATGCTTCCAACTCAACTATTTCCCAGCCTATTGAGCCTGCCAACAACAGAGGATGTACATCTTCTCCTTAATCCAATCTTTGTTGTAAGACTGATATGTCTGGGTGTCAGCTCAGTATACAAATCAAACAATGGACTGATATTATTTATATGTGACTGAGGGACTGTTGGGATTCATTCTCTTCAGATGTTCTTCATACATTTTGCAAACATCTTTTATGCATTCATATAATATTGATAGTTAACGTTAAGTTCTGCCTTCTGACTTCTTGGTAGCAAAATAGTGTTGATATGAGTCAGAACTGACTAGACAGTGTTGAACAACAAGAAGGCTACAACCAAACTCCATCCAAGACTTTGTAACTGTAGTATAGACCTTTATTATAGAAATATGATCATAAGTAACATTTTCAGACTCAGTAAGGGGAAATGAGGCTGAAATTCACTTCTGGAAATGTCACAAGACATGTGCAGTATAAGCCTGGGGCACATTAAGCCAGAAATCTTTTAAATATGATTTCATCACTTATAGGTGTGTGTGCATTATTTGTCAGAGTGTGTTATTTGTGAAAAAATAGGGATCTTCTGTGTTGGTGAAATAGTAAATCTCTACATTTTCCAGAGTGTGAACTCTTATGTTAAAGGGTTGATGTGCTCCTTAAAGCTTAACTTGGAAATGGTAATTACTTTCTAAAACTATCCCAAATAACGAGCTCTAGCTTTAATTCAAAGGCTGAAATGTAATGTAGAATCTGTGGTATTATTTGTGAATTGTTGAAACATCTGCCTCCTGCCTGAGTTTGGGGCATTCTTGGGCTGCTGAATTATGGCTTTGTGTGCACCAGGAGAGCTCCTCTAACATTTTTCACATAGAGGAGATAAAGCAGTTTGTGGGCTCTGCTGTGAATGAGACTGCTCTCAATACTTGTTTATGGCCTACGAGGCTGCTCACTGAGCCTGAAATTTATCAAGTAATTATATAGTGGAAGCTGGAGCTGTGCTTTATGTTCTGTTGGATCAAGTCAATTATAACTTCTTTAAAGTTGCTTCCATCAACTTCTGCTGATTATAGCATTCATCTCCATGACAGAGAGGAAGCTGTTCTTAACATTTGCATTGCATTTTTTCCCCAAAGCTTAAATATAGAAAGTCCTGCTCTGATTCATAAAGAGTACTCCTCCCCACAGGGTATGACTGAAACACCTAAGGATGTTTACTTTTCTTATCCTTCATGAAAAGGAAGCATTGGCTATTTCAACTAAATTTACTTTTCCTTTTGTTTTCTATGAATATACTTACCTTAATAACTCAACAGGCATAAATACACCTGAACACTTACCTGTTTGGCTACTCAAGGTAGCTTTATAGTTTCACCAACCAAATGGAAACTTCAGAGCCAGGCTGAGACAGAGTGGATACCTGCAGAAATGTGTTCCACCCCCAATGTCCTCATTCTGCTCTTCCCCATCAGAGCACTTTCTTTAGGACTATCTCAGACTGTGGAATGGTCTTTGCTCATCAAAATCCACCTGCTTTTCATTCCCAAAGGCAAAGGATTGAACTACCCAGTGATTACAACAGAAAGCCCTCAGAATGACATTTCTCTGTTATGGAGTCCTGGTGTGGTGCTGTAAGCACTAGATTGCTAACTGAAAGTCAGTGTTTCAAACCCACCAACTGGTTCTTGGAAATCCTATTCAGGGATGCTATGAATTGGAACCAACTCAATAACATTTAAAAACTGCAATCATGGTAATAAAAGCTACTTGAGCAGTAAAATAAATAAATAAATAAAATAAAATAAAATAAAATAAAATAAATAAAATTGCATTCTGGAGATGAAATCCCATTAGAAATTTTTGAATCTCTACTTTCCATTAATTAGAATACTGATGTCCAAGGAAGTCACCTAAGGTTTCAGAGCTAGTTAAGTTGAAGATCTAAAAGCAGGACTCAGGTCTCTTTCTTTTTACCTTGATTTGTTGTTGTTAAGCGCTGTTGAGTCACTTCCCTGTATAGGGTTTCTAAGGCATGATATTTTCAGGCATGAGTTTGAACAGCCAACCTTGTGCTTCAAATGGACTTTGAGATCAAGTGCTTATTCTACAGCACTGTACCAGGACTTAATTTGCTAACCTTAAGTCCCTAAAACAAAGAAAGAACAATTGATGTACTCAAACTGTGGCATTGACAAAGAATATACTCTGGATTGCCAAAAGAATGAGCAAATCGTTCTCAGAAGACAGCTAGAATGCTCCTTAGAAGCAAGGATGGTGAGACTCTGGACCCATTACCAGGAAAGACCAGACCCTAAAGAAAGGACATCATGCTAGATAAAGTCGAGTGCCAAAAAAAGGAAAACCCTCAATGAGCTGGAATGACACAAGAGCCTACAAAATGGGCTCCAATCATGCCAACGAATAAAGATTATGCAGGACCAGGTAACATTTCATCCTGTTACACACAAGGCCACCAGAAGCTGAAGTAGACTGTTGTTGTTGTTGTCAGGTGCCATCAAGTCGGAACCGACTCATAGCGACCCCATGCACAGCAGAACGAAACAATGTCCAATCCTGGGCCAACCT
>NW_006408614.1:429955-439426 GCF_000296735.1 Chrysochloris asiatica | reverse complement strand
CCTGTAGACTAGACAACAACTAATAAGAAATCTGTGGAATGAGGAATATCATTGCTGATGTCCAAAAGATCTTGGCTGAAAACAGAGAATACCAGAAAGATATTTGCCTGTGCTTTATTGACTACGCAAAGGCTTTCCATTGTGTGGATCATGACAAGATATGGACACTTAATTGTGCTCATGAGGAATCTGTACATGGACCAAGAGGCAGTTGTTTGAACAAAACAGAGGAACACTCAATGGCTTAAAATTAAGAAACGTATGCAACAGGGTTGTATTCTTTCACCATACTTATTCAACCTGTATGCTGAGAAAATAATCTGAGAAGTTGGGTTATATGAAGAAAAATGTGGCATCAGGATTGGAAGAAGACTCATAAACAACCTACAATATGCAGATGATACAACCTTGCTTGCTGAAAGTGAAGAGGACTTAAAATATTTACTGATGAAGATCAAAGAGCACAGCTGTTGGTATAGATTTCATCTCAATGTAAAGAAAGCAAAAATTCTCACCACTGGACCAATAAAAAGATTCTTATCAACAGAAAAAGATTGAAGGTGTCAAGGACTTCATTCTTCTGTCAACTATCAACACTCATGGAAGCAGCAATTAAGAAATCAGGCGATATATTGCATTGGGCAAATCTACTGCACAAGACCTTTTTAAAATGTCGAAGAGCAAAGCTTTCAGCTTGAGGATTAAGGTGCACCTGACCCAAGCCATGGTATTTTCAATAACCTCATATGTATGCGAAAGCTTGACAGTGAATAAGGAAGACTTTAAAAGAATTGATGCTTTCAAATTATGGTGTTAGAGGAGAATATTGAAAGTGCCATGGGCAGCCAAAAGAACCAACAGCTCTGTGTTGGAAGAAATGCAGCCAGAGTGCTCCTTGGTGGCCAGGAAGGTCAAACTTAGACTCTCACACTTCATACATGTTGTCAGAAGGGACCAGTCACTGGAGAAGAATATCATGTTTGGTAAGGTGGAGAGTCAGAGAAAAAGAGGAAGACCCCCACCACGATGGATTGGCCAAGTGGCAACATCAATGGGCTCAAGCATGGCAACAATTGTGAGATTGGCCCAGGACCTGGAAATGTTTTGTTCTGTTGTACATAGCATTGCTATGATTCAGTACCAACTAGGTGGCACCTAACAACAACAGCAACAACAATATCTTTTGAGGCTTTGAATTGTAATATAACACACAAGACAACCATTATCTATTTGAGTCTTGGGCGTATGTAGTAGAAACTATCTTTCAGATAGTTAAGAATATTGAATATGGAGCCTACAATAAAAACAGCTACATTGGGTTTCCTTGTGGAAAAGAGAGCTGGCATCTCTGTGAGAGAATACATATGCAAACAGACAATGGCCAAACCATACAAAGAAATAGAACTCAGTGTTCACTTGAGCAGTGTATATACTTACACTGGAACAATATAGAGAAGATTATCATGGCCCCTCTGCAAGGATGACAAGCAAATCTGAAAATTCATTATGTGGTCCATAGTTTTTAATCAGTTGGACTCCTCTACAGTAACAAAGAGAAGCCTGAAAAGGAAATAAGAAAAGCAATACCATTATATCACTACCAAAAGGGTAAATCTAAATAAAAATGAGATACTATTCCCTGATGAAGAATAATAATGAATCAATGAAACAACTCACAACATGGATGGATCTGGAGGACATAATATCAAGTAAGATAAGTCAGTCAAAAAGGACAAGTATTGTATCCAAGTAAAACAAACTTACAAGACTGAAAATAGGGAACCAGAGATATCAATTTATAATGAAGACACCTGCAAAGCAAAAGGAGGGAAAAGTGTAGGTGCAGAACGTCCAAATGGTGAGGAAATCAAGTAGATTTCAAGATAAAACAGACTGTTTTAAACTGGGGAAGGTTTTTTTTGTTTTGTTTTGTTTTGTTTTTTTTAAGTGCAGGGTAACCTCAATGAAAATGAATGCATCTTCACATGAAATCAAGAAAAGGGAAAACTTTAAAGATTTAGTAAACATTAAAATAACAGCAATGAAGACATTGACAAGAAAACACACAAAATAAACTCAGCACAGAAAAGTATGTGGAACAAAGAAATCAGCAGTACAACAAAAAGAACACACATCAAAATGACTGCAATCAATTAATACCTATCAGTAATTACACTGAACATCAGTGGATTAAATGCACCCGTCAAGAGAAAGAGATAGCAGAATAGATAAGAAAGCAGGATCCTTCAATATGCTGTCTACAAGAAACACACCTTTCTCACAAAGGTAAATACAGGTTAAAAATTAGAGGATGGAGAAAAACATATCAAGCCAATGACAATCCAAAACAAGCAGGAGTGGCAATATTAATTTCTGATAAAATAGATTTTGAAGCAAAAATCAACAATAGAGACCAAGAAGGACATCATCTCATGATTAAAGGGTCATCTGAACAAAAGATATAACCATAATAAATATTTATGCTTCCAATGAAAGTGCCTCAAAATATATAAGTCAAATTCTAATAGAACTGAAGAAACTCTGCAATAATTGTTGTTTTTGTTAAGTGCCGTCGAGTCAGTTCTGACAGAAACCCCAGTACAGGGTTTCCAAGGAGCAACTGGTGAGTTTGAACTGCCAACCTTGATGTTTAAACTGACCTTGAAGTCCTACACTTATGCGATAGCACCAATAACAGGATATTTTAATACATCGCTTTCAACAAAGGACACTGTTGTTCAACTAGAAAGAAACTAATAAAAGACATGTACCTTATCCAGAGAAGCAGCAGTGCCAGAGATAGGGGCATGGAGAGGGAGAGCGGCTGAGGACTCTAGATTCATCAACTAAGAAGAGAAGGACTAAGAACTGGTGACCAGGAGCCGACTTGCAGAATGTGCCCTTTGGAGATGTAAATTATTATATATGCCTGAGTGAGTTTTTTTGTTTGTGAGTTTTTTAAAAAGCTAAAGTGGATAGAGTGAAATACTATTAACTGATGGTATATGGAGGGGATTATAATCAATGCAATGAAACAAATTATATGAATTGTTGAATGTGAACCTGATGATGTGCCCTGTAAACTTTCACTCAATCCACAATAAAAACCTTAAAAAAAAAAGACAAGGAAGAATTAAACAACACCATCAATCAACTTCATTTCATAATTTATATGGAGCGTTAAATGCAACAATGGCACAATACATATTCTATTCCAAAACATATGGAACACACTCCATAATAGACCATATGTTAGGCTACAAAGCAAGTAAAAGAGTAGTAAAATAAGACTACGGTAGTCATAAGAAAATAAATAATGGAGATTAGAACATAAATAAATGGATTAGGAAACTAAAAACTGATAGAATCAATAAGACAAGAAGTTGATTCTTTGAAAGGATTAATAAAATCGACAAACCAAAGGCAAATCTAAAAATAGAGATGGAGAATATGCAAATAACTTGCATAAAAAACAATATGAGAACCAACCGAAATAAAAAAGATAACAACAGGATACTATGAAGAAATGTACTCCAACAAATTTGAAAATCCAGAATAAATGGATACATTTTAAGAAAATCACAGCCTACCTAAGTTAATACAGAATAAAGTAAAAAACTTGAGCAGACCTATAACAAAAGAAGAAATTGATCAGATTATTTAAAAAAGCCAAGACCCTGATGGCTTTACTGGTGAATTATTGCAAACATTCAGAGCAGAACTAACACCAATTTTACTCAAAATATTCCAGAACTTAAAAAAGGATGGAAAACTCCCAAACACATTTTATGAAGTGAGTATAGATAGCCCTCATACCCAAATCAGGTAAAAACATCATTAAACTGAAATTTATAGATCAATATCACTTATGAACATAGATACAAAAACTCTCCACAAAATCCTAGTCAATAGAATTCAACAAAATATTCAAAACAAAACAAAAAAAATATCATGACCAAGTGGATTCATACCAGGGATACAAGAATGATTAAATATTAGTAAAACAATCTATGGTATCCACTACATAAATAAAACAAAGTAAAAGAAATACATGATCATATTGATTGATTTGAAAATGCATTTGACAAAATCTAACACCCATTCCTGATAAAAGAGCCAACAAAATAGGAATAGAGGGGAAATTCCTCAATATATGGTGCTGCAGGATAATGTGCTGAACTGCAAGGTTGGTGGTTCAAACTCACCAATCACTCCTTGGAAATACTATAAAGAGTCAATATGAGCTGGAATTGACTCGACAGCCCTTAACAACAAATAAAGAGCATATATACAAATCCAACAGCCAACATTACTCTCAATGGAGGAAAATAAAACTCTTCCCTTTTCAAAAAGGAACCAGACAAGGATGTACTTTATCACTATTTTCATTCAACATTATGTTGGAAGTCTTAGAGCTATATGGCAAGAATGGGAAATTAAAGGAATCCAAATTTCCAAAGAAGAAGTAAAACTGCTTTTATTCACAGAAGATATTATTTTATACATAGAAAATCCTAATGACTTAGCAAGAAATTTATTAGAACTCATTGAAAGATTGAGCAAAGTGGAAGAATACATGATAAATATAGAACAATCAATTGGATTCCTCTATACTAATAAAGACTGCTGTAAAGGAAACTAGGAAAGCAATACAATTTACAATAGCCTCCAAAAAGATGAAATATTTAGGAATAGATCTAACCAGAAAAACTAAAGATCTATACAAAGAAAACTACAAGAAACTAAAAGAGACTTATGAAATGGAAGACTATGCTATGCTTATGGATAGGATGATGATGATGTCCAATGGATCTTGGCTGAAAGCAGAGAATATCAGAAAGATGTTTACCTGTGCTTTATTTTCTATGTAAAGGCTTTTCATTGTGTGGATCATAACAAGCTATGGACAATATTGCCAAGTATGAATATTCTGGAACACTTCATTGTGCTCATGAAGAATCTGTACATGGATAAAGAAGCAGTTGTTCGAACAGAACATGGGAACACTGAATGATTTAAAATTAAGAAAGGTGTACGACAGGGTTGTATTCTTTTACATGTATGCTGAGCAAATAATACGAGAAGCTGGGTTCTATGAAGAAAAACGTGGCATCAGGATTGGAGGAAGACTCATAAACAACCTGCGATATGCAGATGATACAACCTTGATCGCTGAAAGTGAAGAGGACTTAAAGCATTTACTGATGAAGGTCAAAGAGCATAGCCTTTGGTATGGATTACATTTCAATGTAAAGAAAACAAAAACCCTCACCACTGGACCAATAAACAACATTCTTATCAACGGAGAACATATTGAAGTTGTCAAGGACATCATTCTTCTATCAACTATCAACACTCACAGAAGCAGCAGTCAAGAAATCAAAGGATGACTGCTGGTAGGAAGACTTAATATTGGGAAAATGTCAACACTATGCAAACTAATCTATAAATATAATGCAAGACCAATCAAGATTCCAAAGTCATTCTTTAAAGAGAAGGAAAAACTAATCACTAACTTTATATAGAAAGGAAAGAGACCTTGGATAAGGAAAGCATTGTTTAAGAAGAAGATCAAAGTTGTAGGCCTGACACTTCATGATTTCAAAATTTACTATACAGTTACAGTGGTCAAAACATCAAGCCTTGCTTATGTTACTCTACTAAAGGCTATTGTGTGGTGCTGTGGGTTGATATGCTGGGCTTCAAAATTGGTTTAAACTGCAAGGTCAGTGGTTCAATCTCATAAGCCTCTCTTCAGAAACCCTGTCCAGGGTCGTTATAGGTTAACCAACTTCCGTCACTTAACAACAACAACAAGAAAGGTCATTAGATTATTTTGGCTTCTATTAATGTGCTGCTGAATTTTATTTACTGTCTTAATCTCTGGTGGCTCTGTGGGCTAAGCATTGAAGTGGTAACTGGAAGGTCAGTGGTTTAAACCACCAGCTGCTGCACAGGAGAAAGTTGAGGCTGTCTGGTCCCATAAAGATGTACAGACTCAGAAACTCTAGAGAGGGTCACAATGAGTCAGAATTGAGTTGATGGCAGTGGGGTGAGGTGAAGAATGCTATTAGAGAGAAGGAGTACCTGAATGGTACAACACTCTAAGTTCCTTAAAGTTGCTTGACTGCTAACTCTTCCAGAGGTGCCTTGGAAGACAAACCTGGCAATATGTAAGTTCCCAGCCTAGGAAAGCCTATGGAGCAGTTCTACTCTGCACATGTGGGATCCCTCTTGGTAGGAATCACACTGACAGCAACTGGCAACAACAGATGGCTTATTTTTTGTAATCTTTGTAACATTTTCTTGAATTTTGTCTTTAAATATTTTTGTTATTTTGCTCTTTGGGTTCTTTTCATTGTGGTTTTAGTTGTTGTTGTTAAGTGCTGTTGAGTCGGTTCCAACTCATAGCAACCCTGTATTGTGTTTCTGAGACTTAATATCTTTGCAGGAGCAGAAAGCCTCCTCTTTCTCCCATAGATTCCCTGGTGGTGTTGGCAGCTACCAGACAAGTTGCAAGTTTGAAGCTATTTGGGGTTCCATGGCAAAAAGACTCGGCAATCTGTTCCCGTAATGACAAACCAAACCCATTGTTACCAAGTCCTCCAGCTCAGTTGCTATTGAATTCAAGGTTACCCCATGTTTGCCAGAGTAGAACTGTGCTTCGTAGGGATTTTAGTGGCTGAGTTTTTTGGAAGTGGATCATGAAGTTGTTGTTCCAACATGATCATGGATGGGTTTGAACCATCAATCTTTTGGTTAACAGTTGAGTGTGTCAATCATTTACATCACCTAGATTCCCCCAGAACTACTAATTTCATAAATCTTGTGGCCATGAATGCTACAGTAAGTTTTTAGGCCAACAGACATTCTCTTGATAACGTATTGTATGTAGGATTGCATTTATCTAGCTATTCTTCCTCCTGACCATTAAAATCGGTTTTTCATAAAGCAGAGTGTCCCTTCTCCCACCTTTTCACTAACAGATTGCTTCCTGAGACTATGGTGTACTTGTGCCCATGTCTCCTTGTACTCCACTTTTCTTGCAGCTTGTTTGTATCTGCAAGGATTCAGGGCAACCTCAACCACCAGCAGGGCATCCTACTCCCATTCTTGTTGGCAGAGTATTGTTGGGTTTGCTTTGTGAAATTCCTCACATTCTAAATCTGGTCTTCCTGCATCTCCTTCCTGCAACCCAGCCTTCATTTCACCTGGCTTCCTTTTCCTACCTTTTGTTCTTTGTCTTCTGTTCTCTTCAGAGGTGGATCTCTGTTCTGTTTTTGCTTGTGTCAGGTGGCATCTGAGAAGGTGTCTGGCAAACACCACCTTTACTACAATGGTAAAGTTTTAAGAGCAATCATTTTGTTGCTACTAGTTAGTAATCCCAGCAACCAATTTGATGTTGGCACAATGTCACTTGTGTGAGTAGTTCAATCTTATCAGTGTCCCTTTTCTTGGCCATGTTATATGTTGAATAAAAGATTTCCCTTCTTAAACATTAAGTAGTCAACTCCACTTTCATATTTCTGTTCCTCTCCTGTCATTGGGCCTTGAGCCAGGGGAGACATTGCCTTCCTGTCCTCGTCACCTCCTGATCCAGCTATTTATAACTGACATGCAATATTTATAAGATTCAAATGTCTGTTGGTTTTATTGAACTTGCCCTTTATGGAATGTCACCCAAGGATGGACCGTTACCTGCTTAGGACCATCATCTCTAGGATAGAGCATTGTCTGGTATCTTAGTTACTCAGTGCTATTGTAAAGAAATCACAAGTGGGTGGCTTGAAGTCACAGAAATGTATTCTCTCACTGTGTGGTTGTTGGTGTTAAGTGTATTCAAGTTGGTTCCAACTTATAACAACTGGTATTAGGTTTCCAAGGAGCAGCTGGTGAGCTTGAACCAAAGATGCTGTGCTTCAAACCAACCTTGCAGTTACATGCCATAGTAACTATGTTGTTGTTGTTGCTAAGTGCCATTGAGTTGGTTCTGACCCATAGTGACCCTGTATAGAGTTTTTGAGGAGCAGCTGGTAATTTGAACCACTGACCTTGTGGTTCAAACTGACTTTCAGTACAGTGCATTAACCCACAGTGCCGCACCAGGACTACCATAGTAAGCATGGCATGTGTTAATGATTACAGTAACAATTGAAAATGTTGGGACCTGTGTAAGGTGGAAACCTGTCAAATAAAGAAAATGAAAATGTTTCCTACTAATAGAGATTAAATGAATTTGTAAAAGTACAGACAGGATGCTCCTTAGAAACAGGGATGGTGAGACTTCATCTTAATGTACTTTGGACATGTTATCAGAAGGGTCCAGTCCATGGAGAAGGGCAGTGTACATGTAAATTGGAGGACCAGTCTACAAGAAGAAGACCCTTAAGGAGATGGATGGACAGAATGGCTGTGACAATGGGCTCAACATAGGGACAGTTATAAGGATGGACCAGGCAGTACTATTATGTTGTTATTGTTGTTATTATATGCCGTGGAGTTGTTTCTGACTCATAGCTACCCTGTACAGGGTTTCCAAAGCTATAAATCTTTATGGGAGCAGAAATCCTTCTCCCACAGAACAGCTGGTAGTTTTGAACTGCTGACCCTAAGGTTAGCAGCCCGATCCATAACCACTACACTACCAGAGCTCCTTAGTCCTTTTATACACAGGGTCATTTGGGGTCAGAACCGACTTGGTCGCACCTAACAACAACAATAAAAAGCAATAGAAAAGTGGTGAGTTTACACCCTATCAAAAGTGTAAAACCCACAAGACCAGGAACAAGAAGAGTGTCCAGTGGAGTCCCAGCTCTCACCGATTTCACTGCATTGATAAATATGTTCTGTTAACCGTATACTGCAGCACCACACCAGGATTCCTCTTAGGAACCAATGATGCATGACCACCTAACAGATAAGCATGGGACTCATAACCTCAAGGTCAACAGTTCAAACTCACTAGCCACTCTCAGAAAACCTATACAGGGTCACTTTGAGTGGGAACCGACTCAGCAGTACTTAACAACAACATGTGCCAATCACTGTGCTAGGTACTTAGGACAGTGTTTTTTCTTGGGGTGAAGTAAAGTTCTGAAATTATTTGATCAATTGTAGTGTGTATTTTTAAAACAATGATTTATTGATGTATAATTTTTTACTATAAATTGTACATATACAAACAGTATAATTTGATGAATATTGATGATATATTTTTATATCTCTATCTATCTATCTATCTATCTATCTATCTATCTATCTATCTATCTATCTATCTATCTGTCTGTCTATCTGTCTATCCGTCTATCCGTCTATCCGTCTATCCATCTATCCATCTATCCATCTATCCATCTATCCATCTATCCATCTATCCATCTATCTATCTATCTATCTATCTATCTATCTATCTATCTATCTATCTATCTATCTACCTACCTACCTACCTACCTAACTATTGATCTGTGTGGTGTG
>NW_006408614.1:422113-429720 GCF_000296735.1 Chrysochloris asiatica | reverse complement strand
TTTATCTGTCTGTCTGTCTGTCTGTCTGTTGTCTGTCTGTCTGTCTATCTGTCTATCTGATCTATCTATCTATCTATCTATCTATCTATCTATCTATCTATCTATCTATGGATCATGAAACTACCACTCCAATGAAGAGAAGAAATATTTTCTTCACCTTCAAAAATTACCTTGAGGCTTATTATCATTCTTTCTTCCTGCTATCTACAGACCAGACCTGATGGGCTTTCTCCTCTTATAGATTAGTTTGCATTTTTTAGAATTTTTAGAAATGGAATCATTGATTTTACTTTTGTTTCTTTTTTTTCTTCTTCACTGAAGATAGTGATTTTGAGGTCCATTCTAATTGTTGCATGTATCCAATTGTGTCCTTTTTATTGCTTGTTGTGTTGTGAAGTGCCGTCGAGTCGGTGGCGACCCATAGCGACCCTGTATAGGGTTTCCGAGGAGCAGCTAGTGAGCTTGAACCGCCGACTTTACAGTTCAAACGGTTTTGCGGTCTGGCGCATTAACCCACAGTGCCACACCAGGACTCCTTTTATTGCTTGTTGTTGTTAAGTGCCGTCGAGTTGATTCTGACCCACAGCAACCCTGTACAGGGTTTCCGAGGCTGTGAATCTTTATGGGAGTAGAAAGCCTCATCTTTCTCCTGAGGAGCGGCTGATAGCTTCGAACTGCTGACCTCAAGGTTCGCAGCCCGATTTGTAACCACTACGCTACCAGAGCTCCTTTTTTATTGCTTAGCAGCCTTTAACTGTAGAGCTATACCACAGTTTATTATTGACCACATGTTTTTGTTGTGTGCTTACTAGCAGACTGGTGGAAAATATCTGTGGCAAGCAGAACTATTTGCTACTCCTTCTTCCAACACTTATGCGTTGAGTGCTGACTATTTGCAGTACTACCGGTCTGGCGCTATTGGATCAACACTAGACTTTTAACCACAAAGTCACAGTTCAAACCCACCAGTTGCTCATCAGAAACCCTATACAGGCCTCTATGAGTTGGAACTGGCTTGTCAGCACTTAATAACAACACTCTTTGCCGGACTAGTTTTGAGGGGTCTGGAGATATTTGGGAACAAGACAAACAAAAATGTTTACTCTTATGGAGTTTCCATTTTAGTGGGGTAATGTCAAGCAATAAACAAAATATCATGTTTTATCTTAACCACATAAAAAGCATATTGCATCAAGCCTGAAGGAGAATAATACAGCAGGAGAAATAAGATGAGGAAGCAAGCCACACAGATATCAGCAGAAAAGCACTGCGATCAGAGAACGCAGCAAGAAAAAAAAGACTTAAGGGGGGAGCGTCCCAGGCAGGCAACAGCTGGAGGACAGTGTGACTGACTGAACTAGGGTGTGGAAGACAGTCAGTCGTAGAAGCCTAACACAGAGAAATCCCAGGGAACATGGCCAGGTCTTGTTGGTTGCTACAAATACACTGGGTTTACTCTGAATGAGATGGGAAGAAACTGAAAAGTATGGAGCAAATGGGTAACAGGATCTATCTTTTGTTTTATTGGGATCCTTGTGGCTGCCATGTTGAGAAGAGACTGCAGGGGTCAAAGAGGTTTCTGGGAGACTGGCTGGGGATCTACTGACATGTTCCAAATGGATAGGTGATTAAAAAGGCAACATTTCATTCTACTGAACACCAGGTCATTGTGATTGGAGCCATTGCAACAACCACTAACAACAGCACCGTTTTAACAGTCTCTTCAAGTGCGTTGCTGGGTGACCTTGAACCATTGGATTGATTTTGCTCCTGGGTCTACTTTCAGCTGCTTATTTGAATCCTCGCTCTGTGATGAACTACCTAGCCTCCGGCTGCAGCTCTCCCTCTCCATGGTCACCAAGCCACAGGTCTGTATCCATAAGGATGCACCACAGAAAGCTGCCAAGGCTGGCCTGTTACAGCTCTCACATTTTGGATTTATTATCAGGAAGGATAGTCCTTGGAGAAGGACATCATGTTTGAAAAGTGGAAGGTCAGTGACAACGAGGAAGACCCCCAAATAAAGTGGACTAGCACAGAGGCAGTAGCCACGGGCTCAAGTATAATGGTGGTTGTAAGGTGGGCCCGGAACCAGGCAGTATTTTCTTCTTTTGTGCATAAGGTCATTGTGAGTCCAAACTGACTTGATAGCACCTAATAATAACATCTGCTACAGTGCTGGGAGAGCAAGTGTGAACTGCTGGAGCTACCCACGCATTGTGATCTGAAAATATACTGCAATAGAAATTCAAGAGGTGCTTCAACTTGTAAATAACACACCTGGGAAGAGAGAAGGTCCATATTGCTCCTCTTCCCAAATGTTCCATCTGTGCCCATGCACTCTCGGTGACCCCTTTGGTCGGGTCAGTGAATTTAAGCTACAGAATCAAAATCCAGGAAAGAAGACTCTGAACAAAATTTGTTGAATATTTCAAAGATTTCCAAGATTTTTAGTACGTATTCCTGGGATGTTTGGTATTTTAAGTATTACATGTCTGCTTTAAGAACTTATTTTTGGAATCAAAATGAATTTTACTGTGGCTTTTTTAAAACAAAACACTGTGTGCTGGGAGATGCGTTCATCTGAAGAGTAGAAGAAGCTTCTTATTCCATTGTTTCCATCTTACTCATTTTATAAAGTAGTACATTGGGCAGAAGGCAGCGTTTAGTCTCAAAATAAATAGAAGAAAAGTATCTTGAAAGAGTAAGGCTCTGCCTAAATTTTAAAGCCATCCTTTCCAAAAAAGAAAACTTGTTCTTTAATCTCTGTGTTTTAGAGTATACATCTTAACCAAGAAAAAGAATCTTAACTTCATTTACACGAGATGCTTTATTGCTTTCGTAAGCCATCTTTATTCCACTTGAATTCATGTTTAAAACTTTATGCAATCCAATGTCATGTGATAATAATAATAATAAAATATATTTTATGTTTAGACCGTCTTCTTCAGCACCTCTAAAATTTAGCTATGAAAACTTCCAATCTCCATTAACATTAACCTTCACAGTCAACAAATGTAATCCTATACTTACAGCAATATTACCTTCATATACAGTTTTCAGAATTTACTACTTGAAATGAGGAGGGGGGGGACGAAAGGGGATGGAAGAATTTAAGGAATTCCCAGAAATTGCAACAGAGTCTGCTTCTGTACTGATGAATGGCTCCTTGAGGAAAATCAGTTCTCTTATTAATGTAACATCTGGCTTACATCGTGCATAAATAAAAACCCAGAGTGAGTAGAAGTAATGAGAGAGGGAAGTGGGACGATGGGATGTGGCTTTTCGAGCAACATAATCTCTACCAGCCAAGACATCTAATTAGAAGAAATGTCATCTAAGGAGACTCTGGTCAAAGTAATTCCATAGGAGAAGGCAAAACCTCATGAGGCCACAATAAAAACAGTGGATCAGTTAGATAATTAAAGGAAACTAAAACAGCATGCAAAGACGACAGGACTCCATTCAGTCACAACAACGATCATCAGTGACTCCTCTGGGGACCATTTGTGACTTTAACCACAGACATGCCAAGGTTTGGTTAACAAGCTTTAAGAAGCGCTGTTCTGGTCTCATCTGCATCATCCGATTTCTGGCTTTTCTAGCCTGGAAGAAGGGCGTATACCTAATTAAAGCTAGAAGTGGAAGCTAATTCCCATCCTATTACATGGATGGCTGGAGTGAGCTGTTCTTCAACAGGAAATGCCATTTCTGACAACATTGTGGGCGGTCATCTGAATATTGAAGCATAATGCCATTGATTCTCCACCTAAACCATGTGGTGTGATTTCTTCCAGATTTGGAAACTGAAACAACAAATTGAGTAACACTGACTAGTAAAATAGTAGAACTTTGACTAGAGTGAGAAAATTAAGTTGTAGTTTTTTTTTGTTTTGTTTTTATTAGAATCACTTAATTACTTTGGGTTTGAGAACCTATGATTAGTGTTTGTTTTAAAGTAACAATTCCTTTTTATTACTTTAAAAATACTGTATCTAGAACCACAGGCAATTAGAAAATACAGATGAGCAAAAAGTATTGTATTAAACAATTCTGTTACAGAGTTCTTTCAAGTGGTCAGAAGTAAAGATACCACTTTGAGGACTAAAGTACCTTGCCCAAGCCACGGTATGTCTAATAACCTCATATGCATGTGGAAGTTGGACAATGAATAAGGAAGACCATAGAAGAACTGATGTATTTGAGTTATGGAGGAGATTATTGAAAGTACCATGTTGTTGTTGTTAATTGTCGTCAAGTCAGTTCTGACTCATAGCGACATGGTATAGGCTTTTTAAGGCTTTACATCTTAGCAGAAGTAGAAAGTCTCATCTTTCTCCCAAGGAACGGCTGATGGACTCTAACTGTGGGTCCAGTGATCCCTAGTCCAGTGCTTATCCTATGGAGCTACTGTACCAGTACCAGGTACTGCCAGAAAAGCAAACAGATGTGTGTGTGTGAAGAAGTACAGCCAGAATTCTCCTTAGAAATCAGTATAGCAGGACTTCTCTCATAGTTCAAAATGTTATCAGGAGGGACCACCATGTTTGGTAAAGTGGAGGATCAATAGAAAAGAGGAAGCTCCCCCCTGCCCCCGCCAGTGAAATAGATTGAAGCAGCAGCATCAACAATGGGATCCAATGGAACAGCTGTAAGAATGGCCCAGGATGGAGCAGTGCTTCATGGTGCTGAGGTTCACGGTGAATTGGAACCAACTGGATGACACCTAACAACAGCATGTGATGACAATTGGAAAAGTAGAAAACTTACAAAACTGGAAAATAGAATCTATGACTGACTTCTCTAAGTTTTCTAAAAATCGAATGAGTCTGTGTTTATGCTGAAACTTTTTCTCTAACCTTCGGCTATTAATCAGTTTTATTTATAGCCGAAGTTTTACTTGGTAAGACTTTGAGGACATTCAAACTAATTAACATTTCCAATGCTTATTTGGCAACAACTGTTAAATTCCCAATTAAATGTACCAATTAAATTAATATTGTTGGTTGTAGCTGAGTTGGCACTCACTCACAGGCGACCCCGTTTATACAGAGGAGAACCGCTTCATAGTGTTTTCAAGGCTGTGACCTTTTAGAAGCCGATTGACAGTCCTGTCTCCCAGTGAACCTTTGAACTGCCAACATTTTGGCTTATAATCAAGCACCAAGGGACTCCACTAAGTTAATATACCTTTAATAATTCATACTTTTGAGCCATCATTTCTATTTCAAAAAATTAATTCTAATTAAAAAAATATATAGAAACATGCTGAACACCCATTTTTATAATGACATTTATAATAGCATTTTTATAATAGTAAATGTTAGAAAGGGCCAGATGCTCCCTTAGGAAAGATTTTGTTATGTATATGATAGTATAGTCATAACAATGATACAAACCTATGTGGTAGTACAGCCCTATCTTAAAATACAATGTAACAAGTGTAGGAGATAGATAGTCCGATGAACTCCATTCTTTAATTGGCTGTTTGCTCATGTGAATCTGTCCTCTTGAAAGAGTATTAGGATTTATGGGACAATAAAAGACATAAATACACTAGATAAGAATGTTTGCTAGGTATCAGTAGAAATTCTAACAATTTATCCCAATCTCTTGAACACCCTCTGAGTCAAGCACACTTCCCTTCAGAGATACCTCCATAGAGGATCCACTAAATTCTAGATTCCCACTTCCTTGACCCCCTTAGTCCCAGTGACCTTTCTCTTCACCACACCTTGGCTATCCTGTCAAGTCATTATACCATAGATACTGTGGACGAGTCCTATAGGATCAGCATTGGAATGATAACCACAAAGTTGGTAGTTCAAGCCTACTAGCAGCTCTTTGGAAACCCTATACAGGGTCTCTGAGTTGAACCAACTTGACAGTACTTAACAACAATGAAAACGTAGTGCCATCACTGCAACTCAAGGCCAATGGCCCTGAGTATCACTTTCTATCCTGCTAGCTCATGTACTCTATGGCTCCTAATCCAGAAATATTCAGACAACATTGAGAACGATTTCAATCCACACTTCACTTTCTTTCTTCCTCAGTACAGCAAGAAAAAGATAAGCCTATGAGATTTCTCCTAGTCCTCTCATCTGTCTCTCTCTGACCTGCAAAAATACGAGTCTTGATCATCTTGCTTGAGATCTAGACATGTAGACCCATTGTTTTTATTTAGTTGGATATTTTTCTCTTATTTCAGAGAAATAATAGTTTTGTGAAATAAGATTTCTGCCTTTTATCTTCATTCTCTGCATGAGTATATATGCATATATATAGTTCAATATATATAATTTTTCAGTACATATAAAATTTCAATTTACATGATTTTCAATACATATGTACATATATTTCCCAATATTTGAAGGAGCTTCAAACAACTCAGAGAAAATTTTCATTATTTAATTCTGTTTTTCATAGAACATTTTGAAGCCCCCTCATATGTATTTTTCAATATATGTAAAGCTATCCAAAACAAATTGCTGTGAATTCAATCTGAAACTATATCCATTTCTTTGTCTAACTATATTTCTATCTACCTTTATGTCAAATAATTATATTAATGCTCAAGATTTTCACTATAAGAAATGATGTTGTTATTTTTAGGTGCTACTGAGTCAGTTTTGACTCAGACCAACTCTATGCACAATAGAACAAAACACAGCCCGATTCTGTGACATCTTCACATCTGTTGCTATGGTTTGAATCTGTTGTCACTGTGTTAATCCATTTTGTTGGGGGATTTCATCTTTTTTCATGGACGTTCCACTTTACCAAGCATGATGTCCTGCTACTCCAGGGAATGGTTTCTTATGACCACATGCCCAAACACTAGAGATGAAATCTCACCATCCTCTCTTCTAAGGAGCATTCTGGTTAGACTTCTTCTAAGACAGACTTTTGTTGTTGTTGTTGTTCTGGCGGGCCATGGTACTTTCAATATTCTTTCCCAACACCACAATTCAGATGCATTGATTCTTCTCTGGTCTTATTCATTGTCCAGCTTATACGTGCATATGAAGCTGTGGAAAATACCAAGGCTTGGTATTATCTTTGCTCTTGAATACTCTAACAAGGTCTTGCGCAGCAGATTTGCCTAACGCTAAATGCCTCATTTGATTTGTTGGCTGCTACTTCCATGAGTGTTGATGATGAATAAACACAATGCAGTCTTTGACAAAGTCAGTCTTTTCTCCATTTATTGGTTTAGTTGTGAGGATTTTTGTTTTATTTACATTGAGGAGTAACCCAAGCTGAAGTCTATATTCTTTTTATTTAAAAAAAAAACTTTTATTGAAAATTGAGGGATAGTGTTGTTATTCTTGTTGTCAGGTGCCATCGAGTCAGAACCGACTCATGCACAGCAGAACGACCCATGCACAGCAGAACGACCCATGCACAGCAGAACGAAACAATGTCCGATCCTGGCCCAACCTCACTACCGCTGCCACACTTGATGTCATCAATGATACCACCTGGCCAATCGATTTTGTTGAAGGTCTTCCTCTTTTTCTCTGACCCTCCGCCTAATCCAGCATGACATCCTTCTCCAGAGACTGTTCCCTCCTGACAATATGTCCAAAATATGAGAGACAAAG
>NW_006408614.1:418367-420850 GCF_000296735.1 Chrysochloris asiatica | reverse complement strand
CTAGCTGCTCCTCAGAAACCCTATACAGGGTCACTATGGATCAGAACTGACTCCATGACACTTAACAACAACAACTTTTTGTTACATCTCTTCTACCTTTACAATTGTGACAATCGTAATTAGTCATGATAACAATTGTTGTTGTTAAGTGCTGTGGAGTCAGTGCTGACCCATAGTTACCCTGAATAGGTTTTCTGAGAAGTAGCCAGTGAGTTTGAACCACCGACCTTGTGGTTCAAGCTAACCTTGCAGTCCAGCGCATTAACCCACAGCACCACACCAGGACTCACTGTTAAATAAGAAGAGTCCTAACCCCATCTCCTTTCACCTGACCCACGTAGACAATATGGAAACAATTCAGTGGGAATTCTACCTTCCCCTGCTCACTCTGAAACTAAACTTCCTGATGAAAACTTAAAAGTCAAGGTTGTAGTTTTTGATCTTCATCAGTAGGATTTAAATTTTTCTTTGTTTTCAGCAAGCAAGGTTGTGTTATTTGCATATCATAGCCTGTTAATGAAACTTCCTTCAATCTTGATGCCACATTCCTCATACAATTCAGGTTCTCATATAATTTCCTCAGCATATATAATGAATAAATATGACAAATTGATATAACTGCGGTGCATACCTTTCCTGATTTTAAACCATTTGGTATTCCATTGTTTTGTTCTAATGACTAGGTACAAGTTCCTCATGAGCACAATGAAGTGTTCTGGAATACTCATTTTCACAATGCTATCCCAAGTTTGTCATGATCCACACAGTTGAAAGCCTTTGCTTTCTTCCTGGATGATGTTCTTAATATCTCTTCTGGTCTTTGTCATATATGTTTAATGCATCAAAACTATCCTTGAGATGGTATTGAAGTCCAGGTGGGATATGTTCAAGGTCAAATTTGGGCTCTTATGGACTTGTTTTAATTATATTCAGCTTCAGCCTGAAGTAGCATATGAGCAATTGATGGTCTGTTCAACAGTCTGCCCCTAGTCTTGTTTGGCTAATGATAATTGAACTTCACCACGTTCTCTTCCCACAGATGTAGTCAGTTTGATTATAGTGAAGTCCATATGTTGTTTAAAAGAGATATTTACTGATTTAATAAATAAGTCATTGGTCTTGAAAAAAATCTATCATGTGATCTCTAGTATCATATCACCAAGGCCATGTTTTCCAACTACTGATCCTTCCTCTTTGTTTCCAACCTTTGCATTCCAATCACCAGTAATTATCAATGAATCTTGATTGCCTGTTTTATCTATTTCAGACTGAAGAAGTTGATGGAGTTCTTCAGTTTTTTGGTTGAAAAATTTCAATAATATTCATATTAACTGGGCTTTCTTGTAGGTATATAGATATAATTCTCTCACAGGCAGCATTGTACTTCAAGCTAGATCTTGAAATGCTCTTTCTAAAAAATGAATGTGATGCCATTCCTATTCAATTTGTTGGTCCTGACATAGTAAACCATATGATTTTCTGATTCAAAAATCATTGATACTAGTACATTTCAGCTCATTAATAATTAGGATATGAACCTTTATGCTTTCTGTTTTGTATTTGACAACTTCCAATTTCATGTCCCAATTATTAATGGTTGTTTGTAGCTGTTTCTTTTCTTCTTGAGTTGTGCCACATCAGCAAATGAAAGTCTCTGAAATTTGCTCTATATTCAACTATATTCATCGTTAAGGCCAACTCTACTTCCAGGAGGCATCTCTTCCCCAGTCATATTTTGAGTGTCTTCTAACCTTAGGGCTTTTGGCATTATATCAGACAATGTTCCACTGCTATCCTAAACTATTGTTATCTACTTCTGGCCAATTCTTTCCAAAGCAGATCTCCAGATCCTGCTTCCTAGTCCGTCTTAGTCTGGAAGATCCACTGAAACCTGTCCTCTCTGAGTATCTCTGCTGGTATTTGAGATACCAGTTAGCTAGCTTCTAGCATCACAGCGACACTTAAGCTACTATAGTATGATAAGATAAGAAAAGATACATATTACAAAATAAAAAATTGCGTATAAAATAAAATAACTTGAAGTTAAAACCAGTTAATTGAAAATTTGAATTGAAAATAACAACATGGACTCATGATTGATTTTCTATCCCATGTGCTTTTTGCTAGCTCTGTCCTCTCTAAGGAAACATAGAAACAATGATCAACCCACAGCAACACGCTTCCTATGGAGTCCAGATTGTGATCTCTAAGTATCATTTGTCTATAAAAGCAATAAGTTTCTTGGAGAAATGGCTGATCCTTAATCTGGTATTTGGAATGGATAAGATAAGCCAGGACTATAAAGGACTCGGACCCTGGTGGCACTGTAGGATAAGCACTAGCCTGCTAATTGCCAGGTCAGAAGTTCAAATCCACCAGATGCTCTATAGGAGAAAGATGAAACTGTTTCACCTGTCAAGATTTATTGCTGGGGACAGCATACACAGACCCTGGGTTGATCAGTAGCAGCCTCATTAAACCAC
>NW_006408614.1:339001-417307 GCF_000296735.1 Chrysochloris asiatica | reverse complement strand
TGACCTTGCCGTTCACAGCCCGATTCGTAACCACTACGCTTCCAGAGCTCCTTTGATATATAATACTATATGAAAATGCATGCATGTTTATAAAAATATTTTAAAAGATAGACTACTTCTTAGTCTACTTTTGGAGGATATGAGGATCACATTCAACCTGATAAACTGATTTAAAACAAAAAAGAAAGAAAGAAAAGAAAAGGGAAAAGTAAAGATTCAAACATTTACTCTCTTTTTCCAATGTGAGTTGTCCTTAAGGTATCCTTTCTGAAAATAAATCTTGGTTGTAAAAAAATATATATTCTAGAGAATAAATGCAGATGTAATGATGTTATTGTTGTTGGTAAGTGCTTTTGAGTCGGTTCTGACCCATAACGACCCTGTATAGGGTTTCTAAGTAGTGGCTTTGAACTGCTGACCTTGGGGTTAGCAGTCTAGTGCTTGTCATACATCACTACATAAACATTATAGCCATTGAGAATATTGTAGAATGCGGCTCTACTCTAGCACATCGGGCCACCCCAAGTCAGAATTAATTCAATGAAAGCAGTTTTGATTTTTGGTTTACCATTCAAACCAACCTTGTGGTCCAGTGCCACTACAGAGCCACTGGAATTAGAATAAAACCATCAGCTCTCCCTACTATAAGGTCACTAGAAGTTAGAATTAACTTAATGGAACGGAAGCTCTGGATGCACAGTGGTTACGTGCTCAGCTGCTAAATGAAACATCAGTCTTAGAACCCACCCGTGGAGAAAGATGTGACAATCTGCTTCTGTAAAGATTGCAGCCTTGGTCACCAGGAGTCAGAACTGACTCAGTGGAGGTGGGTTTGAAATGCAGTGATGGGTATAAGTCAGGACCGTAGTGTCTGGCAAACAATTAGGGGAAAATTGACGTAGCTTTGCACGAAGGATGAACCAAGTGTCCAACATCTGAACCCACCGATTAACTGTAACATTACAAAAAGAAGAAGACAACCAAGCAGACAAAAAACCCCAAACCTGAGTTGTTCAAACATTAGATCTCATTACAAGTTTACAGGAAATCAGAGGCCAGAAGAACGTTTTAAAAATTGCCACAGGGTTTCAAGTAGAATAACTCAGAATGTATGATCTCTACATAACAAAATTTGAGGGGTTCTTCAAAAACGAAGTTGCATTGTCAAAAAAGAAGTAAGGAGAAACCTGTATCAACCAAATGCCATTTGGTATGGAAATTTTTTTGATCAAATTTCAAAGCTGTTTCTGTTGTTTAGTACTGTCGCGTCGGTTCTAACTCATAGAGACCCTGTCTAGGGTTTCCAAACAATAGTTGTTGAGTTTGAAACACTAACCTTGTGGTTCAAATTGACCTTGCTATCCAGTGCTTGTCCCACAGTGCCACACCAGGATCATTTATATGACACTGTTTGTGGCATCACTGGGGGAAGATACAAGCATTGACTGGAGAATTGTAGACACAGAATTTTGGATTCATTGGCAATCATTTTAGGTGTACACATGTTATTTGTTAATGTTTTTAAAAAGTGTCCTCATATTTTGAGGGGCACGATTTGTCTATATCAGCCCTGCTGGTCCTGTTGCTGCTGCTGCTATAGTTGGTACCGACTCGATGGCACCTAACAACAACAACAGGTAAAATACGGAGGGGAGAAGGGGAGTAAAGGGGAATTAAATGACCATGTGCTGAAAATTATTGCAACTCGATGATTCATCATTGAAACTGGTGTTTGGGGATGGAGAGGTCTACTTACTGCAGATGAATACTCAGGTTTATGACATCTGGCAGATCCTAAAATTGCTCCTTTCTGTTTGGCTCAAGGGCTTCTGTACTTCAGTGTCTTTTAGAGATTATTTGGATAGAGGTTTTGCTGCTGGTAGCTCAATTTCCCCTCTGTAATTTAAGACAGGTTTTAATGGCAGTTTTTTTTTTTTTTTTTAAAGATCACGCATTCTAATTACCTCCAGGAATTAGAATGTGTAATTAAATGAAACCATTAACATTAATTACAGAAATAGATTTTTAGAAGCAAGGTTGATTTTTGAGATCCACCAAAATTGCCACATAGTAGATATTTGAAAACTTTGTCCAGAATCACCATACCAAATGCTTGTCAATTTAAATCAGACTTTTAAACGGGGTATTTTAGTTTCGTGGGTGATTAAAGCAATAAAGATGCACAAGCTCATTTTAAATAGTGATTCAAATTTGGTAGAATAACTATGCCCATTTTTTTCTGTGGTCTTGAAATTGGATCTTTGCAAAGACAAATAGAGCAGTGGGGAGTAATTAAGGTCCAGTACTCATGCAAGTCGGTCCTTTGCTGCTGTTGCTGACCACACACAGAGTGGACACTGTTGTGCTTCCTAGAAGAGAGGACTGGCAAAGGTACTCACAGAAAGCTCGTGCCTCTGCAGCTCAAGGCAACACCTCTTAAAAACAACAATTAAAAAGCTCCCTAAACAAAACTGAACAAAGACCAGACTGGTGAAATTTTTGAAGCTGTGGCCCTTGGTCATCTTTCAGGCCTGGAAATGAACACACCCCTGTGGACCAACGTTCAGCAAACTAACAGACAGGTCTATAAGGGGAACAGAAAAACTAATGAGGCAGGTAAGGAGCTCTGATAGTGTTGTGGTCCAAATCGGGCTGCTAATCTCACGGTCAGCAGTTGGAAAGTACCACCTGTTCTGGGGGAGAAAGATGAGGCTTTCTGCTCCTGTAAAGACGTACAGCCTTGGAAACCCTGTACAGGGTCACTATGTGTCGGAACCAACTCCATGGCACATAACAACAACAACACCTTAGAATAATCAACCATTTGAGATTGAAAGGGCAGCATTTACCCAAGAATGAAGTGCCTAAGGATTAGCAAAGGAGGAATGTTGTTGTTGTTGTTAAGTGCTGTGGAGTCAGTTCTGACTCATAGTGACCCTGTACAGGGTTTCCGAGGCTATAAATCTTTACAAGAGCAGAAAGCCTCATCTTTCTCTAGTGGAGCCGCTGTTAGTATTGAACAGCTGACCTTGAGGTTAGCAGCCCAACTCGTAACCACTATGCTACCAGAGCTCCTTAAAGGAGGAATAGAAACAGAAAACCCAGGGAAGAAGTGGGATGAGTGATGTTGTATTGTGGGGGTTGCAGTCAATGACATGAAACAAAATGTGTGTGAATCGTTAGATGGAAATCGGATTTGCTTTGTAAACTGTCACCCAAGTTACAGTTAAAATGTGAAATAAATAAAAAGCCCCCAACTTGTCACCAATAAAAAGTCCCAAACAGTCACAAATGAAAAACTCTTAGATAGTCACAGTATATAATAACATGCTCTTCCACCTTGGTGACCAGAAGAGTAATATGCAATAAGTTTAAAAAAAAATGATTTTCTATTGTATCAACGTGGCATGTTAACGTATTTTTTTAAAATGTTCCAAAGAGTCCTGGTGTGGCACTGTGGGCTAATGTGCTGGACTGCAAGGTCATTTGAACAGCAATGTTGGTGGTTCAAGCTTACCAGTTGCTCCTTGGAAACTCTATACAGGGTCTCAATGGGTCGGAACGAGCTTGAAGGCACTTAACAACAACAAAGAGTCCTGGTGTGATGTTTTGGGTTAATGCGCTGGATTGCAAAGTCAGTTTGATCTGCAAGGTCGGTGTTTCAGGCTCACCAGTGGCTCCTTGGAAACCCTATGCTGGGTCACTATGGGTCAGAGCCGACTTGACGACACTGACACTTTACAACAACAACAACAACGCTCTAAAAGCCTTTTCACAAAACTCAGTGGTTTCCTTCCCTGTAAGTGTCCCAGAGCCAAAAATATTACCAGGAACATACCTGTGGTTGAAAGAGCCGAGCTGGTTGTTGTAGTGAGGGAGAGCACACGCATGACGCTCTGGAGGAGATCTGGTATGAGGGTGTTACAGAAAAAGCCTTAGGGCTTCTTTTAGATGATTTGTGAGAAGATTTAAAGACATGGACTTTGCTGTGACTTGGATGCTGTGAGCAAGAAGAGGCAATCCTTTAATTGGCTATCTTAATACATTTTATGTCAAAGAAGGGAAGCTTAGACAGAAATGAAAGAATCAACAGTCCTATTTGCCAAGAGAGGGGAGTGTTTGGTCACTGTTGTGACCAGCACCATGTTTGTGTTTTGTCTGTGTTCAGACTTGAGCACAGAGCAGTCTAGCTTTCATTTGATTTACTAGTTGTGCATCATGTTCTTGTCTGATGTTCATGTTGATGGCTTGGTCTGTGTTGGACAGGAGAGCATCAAGGTCTGGCTGTGTACACAGTTTTCCATGTCAGAGGCTGCTTTTCTGTTTCTCACTCCTCACTTCTCCAAATCCCCATCTGACATTTGCAAATATCCATCATTGAACTGTAGGCAGGGAATCGATTTTATATAAATGCCATTATGGTTATTGTCTATTGATTTCCACTTGTGCCAAAAGTTTTAGCTCTTTCATATTGCCTCTCCTTCTGCTTCCCCTCCCCCTCTGATTTGTAGAATTATATCATAATTTATACTGAAATGAATACTTAGGGTTTAAGGAGCCCTAGTTTCATAGTGAGCTATGCACTGAGCTGCTAAGAACATGATCTGTGGCTCAAACCCACCTGCAGATTTGCAGGAGAAAGATGAGACTGTGTGTTCCTATAAAGATTTGTTGTTGTTGCTGTTGGTAAGTGCGGTAGAGTCAGTTCCTACTCATAGCGACCCTGTATAGGGCTTCCAAGGAGTGGTTAGTGAGTTTGAACCAGTGATCTTGTGGTGAAAACCAACCTTTTGGTCCAGTGTTTATTCCACAGCACCACACCAGGACTCCCTATAAAGATTTACAGCCTAGGAGACCCTGTAGGGCAGTTCTACTATGTCTTACAGCGTTGCTATGAGTCAGAGTCACCTCCATGGCTGTGGATTAGTTTGTCTTTGCAAATATTATTCACAGTTGAACATTTTTTCATGCAATAAGATGATATATTCCTGCTTTTCTTGCAATGAAAATAATGTCTCTTTTCATTTATTTTTCTTTGAACATTTTGTTAATTTGTAAGTGTTTTCCTCAGAACAGTAACACCATGTCTGCCCTATATTATTTTGTGATGGAAGGTTTGTGATGCCAAGTTAAAAACATTTTTCATACCCCTTTACAACTTCAAGGATATGCTATTTCATCTTTTTTTTAATTAGTGGTGAAGAGCAATGTGGTCTGTATTGTGTACAGTGTTTAAATAATGGCAAATAAGAGGGATATATATATTTTAGGAAAATAAATGATTTTGGGGGGAGGTCAGGGAGAAATGGTGTTCTACACTTTGAGGTAGAGGTCTAAGTTGGCAAGTACTTGTTGATTCATATTCCAAAGATTTAGTAGAAATTTTCAATATTAGAAATCTCACAAGGAATTAATATAAAAACAACCAAATAAGCACATAATGGTCCCAGGGTAGGAGCACTTAGAAGAGAAGAACTAAGTCCTGATTACTATGTATAATGTCAAAATAACTGTGTAAATGTTATATCAGCTGCATTTTAAAGATGGAGAAACAGGCATGGAGAAATTAAATCACTACCACAGGTCTTCCAGTGAGTATACGGTAAGAAAGGATTTAAACGAAATTTTCTTTGTCACCATAGTTCCTGTTGTTACCACTATACCTCACAGTCATTCGAGATACAGGAAATGAAATTTTACTATGTGATATAAAGTCTTCAAAGCATTTAATAATGAGACCTGTTCCCAACCAATTAAAAGACATTTCTGGATATTTTAATCTATATCCTTTAAGATTGAGGTAAACACACTAAAGGTATCTATCTGATTAGGAGAAAAGTATCCATTTGCTTGACTTAATTAATCAGTCTTTATTGAGCAGTGGCTATATGAAAAGGAGTGATAATGGGGACTATTTGTCTTACTTTTCCATAGGCAAATTATCTAAAATGCAAAAAGAATATAAGAAGTACATTGAAATTTTAAAGTTTATCTTGTTATTATTAATTTCTTGTGCCTTTAAAAAATCACACACAATGAAAGAGAAGTGAGCTCCAGTTTGAAGTAAACTCCTTGCTGTTAAAAAACAAAATTAAATTTCAAAAATTAAATCCTATTTGGGTTACAAAAATCTGAATCTTTCTTTCTTTTCTTCCTCCCTCTCTCTTTCTTTCCTCCTTCCTAATTTCTTTTCTTTTCTTTCTTTCTCTCAATCTTTTTCTTCCTTTCTTTAAAACCTAGGTCTCTGTTAGTTGCAGTCAAGTAAATTCTTACTCCTGGTGACACTGAATGCATAGAGTTTTCAAGTCCATGACCTATTGGAAGCAGATCACCTGACCTCTCTTCCAAGGGCCCTCTGAGGGAATTTCAGTTGTTCAGCTTGTAGTCAAGTGCTATTTCATTTGCACCGCGCAAACCACCAAGTCCATGGCTGTCAAGTTATCTCTGATGCATAGCAACCTTATAGGAGAACAGGCAGACTGCCACATCTTTCTCCACTGAGTGGCTTGTGAATTCAAACGGCCAATTTTTCCGTTGGCACCTGAATGTTCAATCACTGAGACACCAGGGTTCCTTTCTCCACCTAGAGATGTCTTACTCGTAAGTCTTCTTAAGCTAAACCATACACATTTTAAAAAGATGATATTTTCTAATAATTTCATAATTAATGTTTTCCAACATATTGAAAGAAGAATATAGACAACCTTCTTTTCCTTCAGCCTTTTACATTAATTTGAAAAATACAGAAAATCAAAAGATCTTAAACAATTGATGGCTGTTGTTAAGTGCTGTCACGTCTATCCTGACTCATAGAGACCCTGAATAGGGTTTCCAAGGAGCACTTAATGAGTCAGAACCTCTGACCTTGTGGTTCAAACCGACCTTGCAGTCCAGTGCTTTAGCCCACAGCACCATACCAGGACAACAGTTGTTGTTGTTAGGTGCCATCAAGTTGGTACTGACTCATGGCCACCTTATGCACAGCAGAACAAAACACTGCCCAATCCTGGACCAACCTCACTATCTTTGTCACAGTAGAGATGTTGAAATTGGTTGGTCACCCAGGAGATAATGCATAAGACTTCGTTGTTGTTGTTTTTGTTTTTTAGGGAGTGAATTATAAGTTGCAGAACAGTTTTGACTTGTACTGGACGGACATACTTTGTAGAAAGCATAAAACCATGCTCAGTCCCTGTTGGCCTGTAACTACTATTTTCAGTTCCAAGCAGACAGTGCTCTTAGATTCTTGGCTCTGAAGCCAGCATGAATTATAGTTCTTGTGATTAAAAGATGATTTTGGCTATCCCTCCACTGGCCTTGGGGCCACTTTGTCTGGGCTATCGGTGTGAAGCAAAGCTTATGCAAACCCTCCTTAACATTTAACTGCTACAAATGGACTTCATCTTCTCAGGAGAACCATGGCCATTAGTTAGACAGAAATCAAAGATGCCAGTGTTTCTTTCTTTAAATATTCTTGAACTTTTTATTGGACAATTCCTATGATTTCAGATTGAAATATGAGAATGATGTTTTTTGCTCTTGGATGGAATGCTCATTTTTCCAGTTACGCAAGTGGTATTGTAACAAAATAACTTTGAGCCTTTTTTTTTTCCCCCCACAAAATATTGGCTCTTTCACTGAAGTTTAGTTGGTATATATATATATATATCCCTGGGTTTTCCTCTTAGTAATCATGTATCCATTTTCTGTCCTATGTTTCTCTAGTGGATTTACTCTCCCAACAACGTGCCCTATGCTCATGGCCAAATTCCTTCGACTATCATTCCACCATTTTATTAATATCTGATCATTCCCTTCTGACTATACTCATATCGGAATCCTGCTATGGTGAAAGGATCAGCACTGAACTGCTAACCACAAGGTTGGTAGTTCAAACCCACCAGTCACTCTTGGAAACCACATACACTATCAGCTGAAACTGACTCAGCATACAACCACCACCACTACACTCATATAGACACTGACTTGCAGTTATAGGTACGATATGTTGTGTATTTCTACATAGGTGTGATCACCATGATTTGTCTCTTTTATAGGTTTCACAGGACTATCTCTTTCAATTAAAACAGCAAAGTGGGTTCTGCTTCCATTTGGGATGGGATGACCATCATTTTCATTACAAAACAAAGAAAATATTGAATAATCTAAAATTAATACTATTCCTTAAAGCCACCAAAGAATGGTGTATACATAAAAGTCTAAGCTCCAGACAGTGATAAATCCTTCATAGATTGGTAAAGAGAAGCCGCCAATTTCTTACCTGGCACCACTGCTTAGTCTCAGAACTATCAGGAGGTACAGTGAGACTTCACTGAACAAGGAGAAACAAATGAAAATTGTAATGAAAGAATGATCTGGCATAATGGTTAGGAGTCTAGAGAAGCTCCAAGGCAAATATAAATCCCTCCTTTTGGAAATTCTCCCTTGGAAATTTTTCTGGTTACACAATATGGGGGAGTCATAGGAACATAGCATGATATCTTGCATGACACACAGGACTGGAGTTTAATCTAGGGATGAATTGAAACTAACCTAACCTCCTTCTACTTTAAATTCTGGTAAGATGAAAGAAATAAGAACCTCAGGGGCAATATGGAGAAGTCAGGAGTTGGACTGTAAGACAAAGAAATATTTGTATAATCTCATGTGGCTCCAGTAAGCTGAATTATTAAAAATTAGTAAGCTGAAATTAATTAAAGTTGTGGTCCATAATAGTGTCTAAATGATCAGACTTTTCCTGGGCTATTTAGCAGAGAAATATGTGGGCAACACAAAACAAAGTAAGACACTTTTTTTTTCTCTGAAGAATCAGTAGAAACAGAAGTAGATGATATGTTGTATTACTATTTACTTCTGTTTCTACTGATCATATAGACAAAAGGTTTAGCACATCAAAACAAACCATGAGACAAATAGGTAGAAGACGTGATCCTTCATCAAGAGCAAAGACAATCAAATGAGAGAGACTCATAGATTGCCCTAATTTGGGAAATGAATAGAGGAATAATTTAAAATAGCTATCATGAATAAACTTTAAAATTTAGGGGAACAGATGGATTAATGCACAAAAGGAGAGAGAACTTCAGCAGAGTAATTAAACTTCTAATAATGAACTAAATATGAATTCTAGAATAGAAAATAATAGCATATGAAATGAAGAATTCATTAAATGACCTTGATAGGATTCCATACAACAAAAGAAAGGATTTGAGAGCTCAAGATCACTAGATTATCAGGATAGACATAAAGAGACCACAAATAGGTATACCACGGTACAGATAATACAAACCAAAGATGATGAAAAGAAAATCATAAAAAATCAGTCAGAATAAAGAGTTGTGTCACCGACAAGAGAACAGCAGTAAGAATAGAAGAACAGAGAAGAGAGAATCGTTTGCTCCTGATTCTATATCAAGCAAAGGTACTCATAAAAAAATGAATGAGAAATAGAAACCATTTCAGATGAATACAGTCTAAAAGAATTTATTCCCAACAGATCTTCATTATAAGAAAGGCTAGAGAAAGATAATTAGAAGACCATTATATAGATCCAAATGAAAACCACCATCTAGGAAGAAATGAAGAGAATCAGATATGGTAATATGTCGGCAAATAGTTAAATTTGTTTAATGGAAAATTCATTATTTAAAGGTAAAATCATAATAATGTGCTGCAAAGTTTTAAAAGGATTAAAATATGCCAATAGCTTACTGAAGGAAGTCAAAAGGAAAATATTAAAGCTTTAAAATTATACATGAGTGGTGTAATCATTCAGGCACAATGTGATGAAGTATCATTTATACTATCATCCCTAGATAAGCCATTAACAATAAAACACAACATGATAAAGCTAAGAAGTCAGTGTTGTTGTGTTAAGTGACAAGTTGGTTCCAACTCATAGTGACGTTATTGGCCACAGAACAAAACACTGCCCAGTTCACCCCACCCTCACAATCACTGCTGCTGCATTTAAGCCCATTGTTGCAGCCACTGTGTGAATCAGTATCTTTGAGGGTCTTCCTTTTGGTTGTTGGGCCTCTACATTACAAAACATGATGTTATTCTCAGTGGCATGCCATTCTCATGACATCACCAAAATTTGTAGGTTAAATTCTTGCCAGGTTGGCTTCTAAGGAGCATTCTGATTGCATTTCTTCTAGGACAGTGTTGTTGATTCTTTTGACGGTTGTTCTTGTTTAGTGCCATTGAGTCAGTCTGATTCATTGTGACACTACATAGGGTTTTTGAGGAGGAGCTGGTGGGTCAGCAGGACAGTGACTATCCTACAGTGCCATATATTCTTCATGAACTGAACCATCCCACCACTCATCTGTCAGTTTGTTGGATTTGGGGGGCTTGGGTGTGCCTATGATGCTGGAAGCTGTGCCATGAGTATTTTAAATACAAGAGGGTCATCCATGGTGGACAGGCTTTCAGCTGGACTTCCAGACTAAGACAGACTAGGAAAAAAGAGAAGGAAACTACTTCTGAATGGTTTATTGTTGTTGTTGTTGTGTACTGTGGAGTTGGTTCTGACTCATAGCGACCCTGCACAGGGTTTCTGAGGCTGTTAATCTTTACAGGGGCAGAATGCCTCATCTTTCTCCTGCGGAGCAGCTGATAGTTTCAAACTGCTGACCTTGCAGCTCGCAGCCTGATTCGTAACCACTACGCTACCAGAGCTCCTTACTGTTGTTGTTGTTAAGTACCATCAAGTTGGTTCTGACTCATAGTGACCCTGTAGAGGGTTTTTCCAAGAAGGAGCTGGTGAGTTTGAACTGCTGACCTTGTGGTTAGTAGCTCAGTACTTATCCTACAGCACCACACCAGGATAGACTGCCAGAAAAACAAATCTGTCTTGGAAGTAGTGTACCCAGAACGTTCCTTGAAAGCCCATTTGTCTCCTGTATTTTGGATATAGTGTCAGGAAGGACTAGTCCTGGCAAAGGACACCCTGCTTGGTTAGTGAAAAAGTGGAAGGTGCTCAACAAGACGGATTGGCAACGTGGCTGCAACAATGAGTTCAAGTATAACAATTGTGCAGATGGTCAAGGACCAGGCAATGTTTTGTTCTATTGTGCAGAGGGTCATAATGAGTCGGAAGTGATGCAATGGCATCTAACAGCAACATCAACAACCCCATGAGACTGAGTACAACTACCCCATGGGGCTTTCTAGGCTGTAATCTTTACAGGAGCAGATGGAAACATTTTCTTCTGTAGACCCTCTGGGTGTACTGGAACCGCTGACAGATTAAAATATGATTACATTTGTTTTTATCTTTGACCTGATAAATAGTAGTTACTTCCTTTTGAAGGAAGGAACAATTTCTCAAAGTTAACACTTGTCACTTTGCAATTTTGTCTGGGGTTCTAGCCAATCAAATCAATTAGAGAACCATTCCATTAAAGTCCAGAGTAACCAGAAGACATTAACCTTCCGGTTGGTGCTCAGACCAAGAGAAATTTTGAATCTAGCTCATTCCATAAAAGAGTCAAGGAAAAGAGATGAACTATGTCAATATTCAGTTTTATCCAATTAATGTTGTTGTTGTTGTTAAGTGCCATTGAGCCCGTTTCAATTCATAGCAACCATGTATAGGGTTTTTGAGGAGCAGCTGGTAAGTTTGAACTGCCGACCTTGCACTTCAAAATGACCCTGCAGTCCAGCACATTAACTCACAGTCCCACACCAAGACTCCTATCCAATTCATGTTGTTGTTGTTAAGTGTCATCGAGTTGACTCCTACTCATAGCTATCAATTGTTGTTGCTGTTGTTGTTAAGTGCCGTCTAGTCGATTCTGACCCGTATAGGGTTTCCAAGGAGCAGCTGGTGAGTTTGAACTACCAGCATCGCAGTTCAAATGACTTTGCAGGCTGACGGTTTAGCTCACTGCGTCATACCAGGACTTCTCATAGAGACTAATAGTGACCTTTTATTCATCTCGGATTAATCCAATATTTAAGAAAGAAATAAATATAATTAAGAATAAGCACAAGATATTATTCAGTAGGTAAGTTTGGACTGGGATTCGTGTTATATTTGAAACATGGTCCTAGATTTTTTTCTGTGTTGTGATTTGGTCCCTTTTAATTTTCTTTTGTTTCAATATGAAGAAGAAAGATCTTTCTAACTTTCAAAACCACTTCCTCAGTCTGACATCTTCTAAAGCAGACTACCATTGTGTGGCTTCTTATGAAACTTCAACTGACAATGAAATTCATAGCAGTTTGGGCATTTTCATTGCTGTTAAATACCAATGAGTCATCTCCCACCCACAATGAATGAAACGCTATCCAGTTTTGTGCAATCCTCATTATCAGCTGAAGATTGGACCATTGTGACCCATAGCATAATCTACTGCTGGTTTCTGATGGGTGCTGGTGAGCTTGAACTGTTGACATTGCAGTTCAAACTGAACTTGCAGTCCAGCACATTCATCTACAGTACCTCACCAGAAGTTGTTACTCAGTGTCTCTCTAAAAGGACACATGAACTCACTACATGTACATAAATAGTTAAATGTGCTTGTTGTGTGTTGTTGTTAAGTGTCGCTGAATCAGTTCTGACTGATAGTGATCCTATATAGGGTTTTCAAGGAGCAGCTGCTTAGCTTGAACTGCCGACCTTATGTTTCAAACCAACGTTGCAGTCCAGCGCATTAACCCACAGTGCCACACCAAGTTAGCAGAGCTCACTGCAAAAGCAAAGGCCAGTTGAAGGAGAAGGCAGATTTCAAGTCAGAAGCCCTAGACAAATCACAGGTTGAAGCATTAGGCAAATCAAGAGTGTACAGATATTTTGAGTAAAAATTATATTTGAAATGAACAACTAAGCAGAAATGATGGAGTACACCGCCGTTTTTTGTGTATTCTATTTTGTTTTAAATTTTAAAAATTGTATTGTGTTTTAGGAGAGAGTTTGGCAAGGTTAAAAATTTATGTTGGCCTAGCAGCTGTAGCAAACTTCCTGGGTAACTTTTTATTATTGAATGTATCTCATAGGTGGTGGTCAGATGCTATAAATCATCACCAACACTTTACGCCTGGCCTGTGCCTATTTGTAGCAATATCCCTAAATCATAGTAATTGGTTCCTGCAGGTCTTCCATAACAGATAGTGTACAAGTGCACACAATCGCTTACCTCCCCACATATTTTCCTTTTGCCATTTTTGTTGCAGAACAGACTGAGTAATCTTTTCAAAAATATTTTTCTGCAGGTTTCAGATTCCATTTTTTTTTTTTTTTTCCTTTTTCTTGGCCTGGACATATTTCCTTGGGTCATAGGCAATACGTTCTTTGATCCCTGTTGCTCTCCTATTCTCTTAAACTACTCAAGGCCATGTTTTAAATTAAGGACCACATCTCACATTGTGATCAACCCCATGTTACATTTTTGCACACCGCGTTAACATTGCTGATATGGAATTCTAGTGATCAAGTTAAAAGAAATAGTTTGTATATTGGGTTCTGAATAATGGAATCATTTGACAGATCTCATCCAGATGATATGTTTCTGCGGGATTCCAAGGAGAGTGCATTTTAATAAGCATCAAGTGAGTGCTGGAGAAGGAGCGAGTTCAATTGCATTTAAGATACTTCCCAATTTAGGTTCACTTGTGGACTCCTGGTGTGGCGCTGTAGATCAGCACTGGACTGAAAGCTACAAGGTTGGCAATTCAAACCCATCAGCTGCTCCTCAGAAACCCTACACAGGGTAGCATTGAACCAAAACAGCAACATGACATGCTGTGTTCTATCTCTACCTGGTGTGGTACTGTGGGTTAATGCACTAGACTGCAAAGTTGGTTAGAGTCACAAGGTCAGCGGTTCAAGCTTACCTCCTGTTCCTTGGAAATCCTGTACAGGGTTGCTATAAGTTGGAACTGAAATAATGACACTTAACAACAATCCCTACATGAAGGCTGTAAAGAATTCCCTATTAAACAAGAGTCGTGGTGACATGCTGATGCCTTTTCTCTTGCTGATGGTGTACCATGCTGACGTTGTAAGCAGGAAAGCAGCAACAAGGCAGACAGTTCAGATAATAAAATAAAATAATGAAAGAATGCCCCTAGGAAAAGTTACTACTCTGCTATGTACAGCATGGCATGGGAACATTCCTTTGGTTCCAGTGGAACTATGAGCCGGAGACAAGGTTGCTGACTTCCTCTGGCCTCTGAGGTGCGATGGTGGAATCTGACTGTACTGACTGCTCCTGGAGTAGATACAAAGGTGTAGAGAGAGAGGTATAGCAGACCAAAAGGACCTTGCAGCTAGCACAAGAAGATTCCATGTAGAGGATCTCACAAATGGGTAGTAGGTCAGCGCCAGAGCATGTAGCCCAAACAATCTCAAAAGCCAGTTAGTTACCTTCCAGAATTTACCATGTCAGAGAGCCTGGTAGATCAGCTGCTCCATGACAGCCTCCAGAGAGAATCTAGAGAAGGCCATTGGAGCGAGCTTCATTTCAACCCCTACTCCACACCCATGTAACCTCAGTCCTACCTCCCCAGAGAGCCAGGTATCACTGTGGAGGGGATAGGGGCAGGAGATAGAGCAACAAGAACAACAAATATGCTTTAGATTGAAAAGACTGGGAGCCTGCTTTACTAGAAGATCGTGAGATACACCTGTAAGTTTAACTTTTGTTAATTCCTCAGTGGGGTGGGGGCATGTGAAAGGACCAGAACAGTTACAGGAAATCAAAAAGCTCCATTTTCCTTGGAGAGCTAAGTGTCTGGTGAGTGAATTTGGGACCTGAACACATAAAAATAGAAAGAAAACAAATCTCAAAGCTGGAAGGCAATTGTCCTTAATATTAACACTTAGAGTATTTGCCATGTAGTTTAAATGTTGTTTTTTTAAATTCCTTCAAGAAGTTGATGTAATGGTTGACAGTTGGGCTCTAGAGCCATTTTCTTGTCTGTAAAATGAGAATGGTGATGGAATCTATGTTGTAAAGTTGTTGTGGGAAGTAGAGGAGTTAGTGCATATAAACTATAAATTGTACTTTCTCAGAGAATCAGTTGCTATTGAGTCAATTCTGACACATGGTGACCTTGGGTCAGTCAGGGGAGAATTGTGCTGCACGCACTTTTCAGTGATTGATGTTTGGAAGTAGATCATCAGACCTTTCTTAAAATGCAAATCTGGTTAGACTTGAACCTCCAAACTTCTGGTTAGCAGCTGAGCTATGTTTGTGACATCTAGGAACACCTACATCGAAGTGACACTCAATAAGTGTTTACAGCTATCATTTAGAAACCAAAAATTACATAATTAGTGTAATTTTAGACAAGCATAAGGTCATGTAGAATAGAATGGTAAAGGAAAATGTCATCATGATTTGGGACTTAAACTGTAGTTTTAAAGATGGGACAATCATTGAAGATCTCATTTTCTACTTAGCTGAAAATCCAAGATACACAGGCTGAGGTGAACAAAAGGTCTTCAACTACTTAGATGCAAACTGACTTCTGGGAGCATGCCCTGCATCAAATTCTCCTCCCCATCAATCTGACCCTAGAAACTCAACTGTTTATGAGACCAGGAATTAGAAATTTAAAAAGTATGGAAATTCCAAAAATATTTCTGTAAGGAATTCTGGAGACAGACCAGGAATCAATCTTGAATTTTCCTAGGTTATCCTAGGCATTATTGGGGCAGTACAGATTGTGGAACAGGCCATCAGTTTCTCATACGCAAATTCAAACCTGGGCTGAAGAAAATGAAAACAACTCCACAAGAGCCAAAACATGACCCTGAATATATCCCACCTGAATTTAGAGATTACCTGAAGAATAGATTTGATACCTTAAACACTAAAGACCAAAGACCAAAGACCAAAGACCAGAAGAGTTGTGGGATGACATCAAGAACATCATACAGGTAGAAAGCAAAAAGTCATTAAGAAGACAAGAAAGAAGGAAAAGGTCAAAACGAATGTCAGAAGAGACATGGAAACATGCTCTACAGCATAGAGATGCTAAAGAAAATGGAAGGAATGAGGAGGTCCAAGAGCAGAACAGAAAATTTCAAAGGTCAGCTCGAGAAGATAAAGCCAAATATTATAATAAAATGTGCAAAGATCTGGAGGCAGAAAACCAAAAAGGAAGTACATGCTCAGCATTTCTCAAGCTGGGGGAGCTGAAGACAAAATTCAAGCCTCGACTTTTGTTATTGAAGGATTCTCTGGGCAATTATTGAATGATGCAGAAAACATCAAAAGAAAATGGAAGGAATACACAGAGTCACTGTATCAAAAGGAAATGGCTGATGTTCAATCATTTAAAGAAATAGCATATGATCAAGAGCCAATGATACTGAAGGAAGAAGTCCAAGGGGCATTGAAGGAATTGACAAAGAACAAGACACCAGGAATTGATGGAATAAAAATTGAAATCTTTCAAGAAAGTGAGGCGGCACAGGAGGCACTCACTCATCCATGCCAAGAAATTTGGAAGACAATTATCTGGCTGACTGATTGGAAGAGATCTGTATTTGTGCCCATTCCAAAGAGAGGTGACCAAATGGAATGCAGAAATGATTGGACAGTCTCTTTGACATCTCATGGGAGTAAAGTTTTACTAAAGGTAATATAGAAATAGCTACAAGAATACATTGACAGAGAACTTCCAGAGGTTCAAGCTGGATTCATAAGAGGCCTTGGAACAAGGGATATCATTTTTGATGTCCGCTGGATCTTGGCTGAAAGCAGAGAATATCAGAAAGATGTTTACCTGTGCTTTATTGACTACGTAAAGACTTTCATTTGTATGGATCATCACAAGCTATGAACAACATTGCAAAGTATGAGTATTCTGGAACACTTAATTATGCTCATGAGGAATCTGTACATGGACCAAGAGGTAATTGTTCGAACAGAACATGGGAACACTGAATGGTTTAAAATTAAGAAAAGTGTGTGACAGGGTTGTATTCTTTCACCGTACTTATTCAACCTGTATGCTGAGAGAATCATCCAAGAAGCTAGGTTATATGAAGAAAAACGTGGCATCATGATTGGAGGAAGACTCATTAACAACCTACGATATGCAGATGATACAACCTTGCTTGCTGAAAGTGAAGAAGACTTAAAATATTTACAAATGAAGATCAAAGACCACAGCCTTTGGTATGGATTGCGTCTCAATATAAGAAAACGAAAATCTTCACCACTGGATCAATAAACAACATTCTTAACAACGGAGAAAAAGTTGAGGTTGTCAAGGACTTCATTCTTCTTGGATCAACTATAACACTCATGAAAGCAGCAGTCAAGAAATCAGAGGATGTATTGCCTTAGGCAAATCTGCTGCACAAGAACTTTTTAAAGTGTTGAAGAGCAAAGATGTCACCTTGAGGACTAAGGTGCGCCTGACCCAAGCCATGGTATATTTAATAATCTCATATGCATGCGAAAGCTGGACAGTGAATAAGGAAGACCATAGAAGAATTGATACTTTTGACTTATGATATTGGAGGAAAATATTGAAAATGCCATGAGCTGCCAAAAGAACCAAGAGATCTGTGTTGGAAGAAGTGCAGCCAAAGTGTTCCTTGGAGGCCATGATGGCCAAACTTCGTCTCTCATACTTCAGACATATTATCAGGAGGGACCAGTTGCTGGAGAGAGTATCATGTTTGGTAGGGTGGAGGGTCATAGAAAAAGAGGGAGACTCACAGTGAGATGAATTGGCAAAGTGGTAGCATCAATGGGCTCAAGTGTGGGAACGATGATGAGGTTGACCCAGGATTGGGCAGTGTTCATTCGGCTGTGAATAGGGTTTCTGTGAGTCAGTACTGACTTGATGACACCTAACAACAACAACAGTGGTTCAGTGGAAAAATTCTTACCTTTCATGCACAAGACCCTTAGAGGTGACCCAATGGAATGTGGAAATCATCTAACAATGTCATTAATATAATATGCAAGTAAAATTTTGAAGATAATTCAAAAACAGTTGCAACATTATATCAAGAGGAAACTACAAGAAACTTAAGCCCGATCCAGAAGAAGACATGGAACAAGGGATATCATTGCTAACATCAAATGGATCTTGGATAAAAACAGAGAAAAATGTTTACTTGTGCTTTCCTGACGATGCAAATTCTTCTGACGGAGTTTGTTATTGTTGTTAAGTATCATCGAGTTGGTTCTGACTCATAACAACCATGTGTAGGGTTTCTGAGGAGCAGCTGGTGGATTTGAACTGCTAACATTGTTGTCTGAAGTCCAATCCTACAGTGCCACACCAGGAATCTATTGTAAAGCATGCCGAACTATGGACAACATTGTGAAGAATGGGTAATCCAGAACACTTCATTGTGCTCATGAAGAACCTGTGCATAGACCAAGAAGCAGTTGTTAGAACAAACAAGGGGACACTGCATGGTTTAAATTCAGAAGAGGTGTGCACTAGGGTCGTATTCTTTTACTGTACTGCATGCTTAACAAATAATCCAAGAAACTGGGCTATATGAAGGAGAGTGTGGCATTAGGACTGGAGGATGACTCATTAACAATCTGTGATATGCAGATGGCACAACCTTGACTTTGACTGAAAGCTAAGAGGTCTTAAAAAAAATTACTGATGAAGACCAAAGAACACAGCCTTCAGTATGGATAGTATCTCAACGTAAAGAAAGTGAAAATCTTCACCATTGGATTAATAAATACCATTATGATAAATGTAAAAAAGATTGAAGTTATTAAAGACTTCATTTTGCTTGCATCCACAATCAACACTCACCTTAAAAAATCAAAGAATGTATTACATTAGGCAAATTTGTTACACAAGACCTCTAAAGTGTTAAGGGGAAAATACATTAGTTTGAGTCCTGAGGTGTGCCTGATTCAAGCTGTGGTGTATTCAGTCATCTCACATGCATGTGAAAATTAGACAATGAATAAGGAAGACGCAAGAAGAATTGATGCATTTGGATTATGGTTTTGGGAAGAATATTAAAACTACTACTATACTATAACTGACATAAGAACGGACAAGGCTGTCATGGAAGAAGTATAGCCAGACTTGCAGAATGTCCCTTTTGGACATTTAAGTGAATATATTTTGTTTTGTTTTGTACGTGGGCATAAAATATTTTTGCGTTGTTCATTTGTGACATATAAGGTGTAAATGGGGTCAGTGCATTTTCAGCTGCATGTGTTGTAGTTATAGCATGTTAGGTATAAGTATGACTTAACAATTTTCTTTAGTTAGAGATTCTGATATAGTTTATAGGTTTCGAATTGACAATGGTGGACTGTAATAGTTAGGGTTTTGTGTCAACTTGACTAGGCTAGAATTTCCTGAGGTTTAGTAGTTGAGATGTGCTTAGTCCCATGGTGATGAAACTTAAAATGCAGGCTTAGTTAACTATGATGAGAGATTATGAGCAGCCAGTCAATTAAAGGGATGCTTCCTTGGATGTATGGCCTGTTTCCAATATGATGGACACATGGTAAAGGCTCTCTCTTTCTCTTCCACTGAGGACCTGTGACTATGTAATTTGTAAGCCATTTCCTTGAAAGTGAACTTATCTTTACATATATGCAATTTTTTTTTTTTTTTTTAAAGAAACATAGCCAGAATACTCCTTGGAAGCCAGATGGAGACATTTGTCTCTCAAGGAAACATTGGGAATTTTATCAGGAGGGACCCATCCCTAGAAAAGGACATCATCCTTGGTAAAATGATAGGTTAGTAAAATAGAGGAGGGCTCCAATGAGATAGGTTAACACGGTGACAAAAACCATGGGCACAGCAATTATGAGGATGGAGTATGACCTGGCAGTGTTGCGTTCTGTAACTATGAGTTGGGTCACTATGAGTTGGAACCGACTCGATGGTACCTCACAACAACAACAACATGATGGCACTTCAACTCCTGGTCAGTGTACCTCATATGCAGCACCACCCCTCTGTCAGTGGAAGTTGTTGGGATAGGTTTCATCAAAGTGTCCGTAGTAAAACAGACTAGGAAAAAAGGCTTGGTGATCCACTTTAAAAAAAAACAGTCAATCAAAACTCCATGGTCTGGTGAGAATAGTGCAAGATCTGACAGCGTTTGTTTTGTTGTGCATGAGTTGGGGGGTGGGGCAATTGAACAGCACCTAACAACAACAACAATAGAGTCCTTGTGTGATGCTGTGGGTTAATGCGCTGGATTGCAATTAGTGGGAACCACAAGTCTGGTGGCTCAAGCTTACCAGCTGCTCCTTGGAAACCCTATACAGGGTCATTATGGGTCGGAACAACTCACTGCACTTCACAACAACAGCAACCATACATCCTAGGAACTGGTGAGAAGAGCAGAAATCCCTCCGTCCCTAGGCCTTGTGATTCTCCCCACTGCATTCCACATCCTGGAGTCCTATCTCTCTTCATAAGCCAGAGGACAAGTCCCTAGGCAACCACCAGACCTTCCTTTCTGACAACTCATGACATGCATAAAAAGATGAGGAACAAAAATTGAATAAATGCATTTAAAATGAGGTGAGAAAGAGAGGGTTTTTGTTAGCTCATGTTTTTTCCTCATTATTTTTAGTCCTTTAAATTATATGCTGGCACCACATAATGGATGTTTATTGAATGAGTGAGGGGAGGAATGGAAAATAAGGAAGCAGATTAGGAAACAGAGTTGTTAAAGATCCATTATATTAAGTAGTCCTTATATTTAGTTCAGGGTCCTGCTGTGGCAGCATAGGATAAGCACTCGACCTCAAGGTTGGTTTGAACCTCAAGGTCAGCAGTTCAAGCTCACCAGCTGCTGCTCAGAAACCCTATACAGGGTTGCTGTGAGTTGGAACTGAGTCTAAGGCACTTAACAACAACAACAAATATTAAGCTCAATTCACCTATATGAATATATACTGTTGACAAGATTAATAAGATAAGCAGAATTCTGACCTTTGAAGAGCTTTATACTTGGTTCTGTTATGGCCTGGTCTTCTAGATGAGGCAGTCCACACTAACACGGAGCCCTTTTCCTCTGGGACCTAGCCAGGTGAACTTCCCATTAGTCTACTTGTCTTGCCTCACCTTCAGTTCATCATTCTCCTGTTCTGGCTCTTGAGTCACATCTAGTTGATGAGCAATTTGGATCTATTTCTTCCAATTCCTGTCCTTAGAAAGAAGGTCATGTCTTTTAGCAATCAAATGCTGGCTATACATGAAAACCTCCTTTTAATTAATGGTAAGAGAGCAGGAAGCCTTAGAAGACAATTATGATAGTGCAAATTGCGGACCTTAGCAACTAAATGGATATGGAAGATGAAGGGAGTGAGATTTATGAGTTTTGGAGACTGACTGACAGAATTGTGGTTACCAACAGAGATGTATCTAAAGAATGACAGGTATGGCATGTACTGGATGCCCTGATCAGTCTCTATAATAAACCATCACAGTTTCAAGCTGTTAAGACAAATACAAGTAAGTGTTGTTTAAGGTTCACTGTATACATTTTGTGAAATAGTCCTTTATGTGATTTAGACATTGTGTGACCGCCATATCAAAACCTTATAGATTCAATAGTGAGGAAATGTCATCATGACTAATTGCTACTTTCACAATTGTAAAAGTAGAAGTTTTGTAACAGAAACTGGGGAGTAGTTAATCTTACAGTCCAGAAACAGAGCATTTTAGTGCCATCAACGGGACCTTATCCAGAAAAGCAGCGATACCAGAGATAGAGGCAGAGATGGGGACAGGGAGAGAGGGAGCAGCTGAGGACTCTAGATTCATGAAAAAAGAGGGACTAAGAGCTGGCGGCCAGGAGGCAAACTTGCAGAATGTGCCCTTTGGTGGTATAAATTATTATATATTCCTAAGTGTTTTTATTTTTTTTGTTTTGTTTTGTTTTTTGTTTTTTTAAAGAGCTCAAATGAATAGAGAGAAAGACTGTTAACTGATGGTACATGGAGGGGATTATAATCATTGCAATCATTGCAACAAAGTATATGATTTATTGAATGTAAAACTGATGATCTGCTCTGTAAACTTTCACTCAATTCACAGTAAAAACTTCAACAAAAACAACAACAACAAAAATCTTATGGGAACCCCTTTCTGGAGGTTTTCATTGCTCTGATGCTGGCAGAGACCAAAGGAATGGGAAGTAGCATATCATCAAGAGTCAATGATACTGAGGAAAAAAGTCCAAATTGCTCTGAAAGCATTGGTGAAAAACAAGGTTCCAGGATTTTAAAGAAAAAGATTGAAATGTTCCCACAAAGTGATACAGTGTTGGAAGGGCTCACATACTTTAACCAAGAAATTTGGAAGACAGCTACCTGTCTAAGCAGTTTGAAGACATCCATGTTGTGCCCATTCCAAAGAGAGGTGACCCAACAGAATGTGCAAATCATTGGGCAGTATCATTAATATCACCTGCAGGTAAATTTTTGCTTCTTGTTGCTACTGTTAAGTACCATTGAGTCAGTTCTGATTCATAGTGACCCTGTATATGGTTTCCAAGGAGTGCCATGTGTGCCGTTAATGTGTCATGGAGTTGATTCTGACTCCTGGCAACCCTGTACAGGGTTTCCGAGGCTGTAAATCTTTATGGAAGCAGAACGCCTCATCTTTCTCCCATGGAAGTGCTGGTAGTTTTGAACTGCCGACCTTGAGGTTAGCAGCCTGATTCATAACCACTACGCTACCAGAGCTCCTTAGTGACAGTCCAGTTTAAAACAGTTGCAAGAGTACATTGACAGGGAACTGCCATAATGTCAAACCAGATTCAGAAGAGGACCTGGAGCTAGAGATATCATTGCTGCAACAACAACTATCAACACTCATGGAAGTAGCAGTTAAGAAAGCGAAGGACTTATTTCATTAGCAAATCTGCTGCAAAAGACCTCTTTAAAGTGCTAAAAAGCAAACATTTTAGTTTGAGGACTAAGGTGCACCTGACCCAAACTATGGTATTTTCAATTGCCTCATATGCATGTAAAAGTTGGACAAGGAATAAGAAAGAACAGAAAAGAATTGGTGTATTTGAATTACGGTGTTGGAAAAAATATTAAAAGTACTATGGACCACCAGAAAAACAAACAAATCTGTGTGGGAAGAAGTGCAGCCAGAGTGCTCATTTGAAACCAGGATGGCAAAACTTCTCGCCATGTTATCAGGATAGACCTGTCTCTAGAGAAGAACACCATGCTTGGTAAAGTGAAGAGTCAGCAAAAAAAAAGCAGGCGCGCTCCTATGAGATGGATTGATGCAGTGGCAGTAGTAATGGTCTCTAACATATCAAAAATTGTGAGGACTGGGCAGTAGTTTGATCTGTTGTGCTTATGGACTCTCTTAGTCAGAACGGACTTGACAGCACCTAACAACAACAATAATGTCTCGTAGTAGATGGTTTGATCTTGCTCTGCTGAGTGTCAATGGAGAAGAAGCTGAAAATAATGACTTGGAGCCCATTAGAGACCAACTTTCATCAGTGAAAGAAAGAACAGCACAGTTGTAATTATCTTGTAATGCCATATGTGTTAAGTAAAAGTGTTAAGTAAAAGGTTAACAAGCTTGACTTGTGTTTATAAGCAATTACTACTGTTGTTGTTGGTAAGTGCTCTTGAGTTGGTTTCAACTCATAAAGATCCTGTCTGTATAGGGTTTCCGAGGAGCAACTGGTGGGTTTGAACTGGTGACCTCTGGTTAGCAATCCAGTGCTTATCATACAGCGCCACACCAGGACTCCAATAATATGGTAAAGTTATCTAAAAGAGAGGTGTCAGATGTTTGTATATGGGTGCAGTTTCTGTGCTAAACACAAGCACATTTTCCAAAGATACGTCTCTGGTTACATAGAGGGAAATGTGTTTAGAAGTGCTAGAGTAAAAGAATCTAGCAAAAAATCTGATTTAGGGGAAATGAATAATATCTTCCCCACCATAGTTGAGTCAATGCATTCATATGCACTAACTTATTTCAAATTATGTAAATTAAATATTGTCATTAGTACGGTAAGGAGCCCTAGTGGCACATTGGTAAAAGTACTTGACTTCTAAACAAAAGGTTGGTGTTCATATTTACCAGTTGCTCTGTAGGAGCTCTGGTAGTGAGGTGGTTATGAATTGGGCTGCGAACCGCAAGGTCAGCAGTTCAAAACTACCAGCTGTTTCACAGGAGAAAGATGAGGTTTTCTGCTTCCGTAAAGATTTACAGCCTTGGAAACCCTGTACAGGAACCGACTCTATGGCACATATCCATCACCACCACCTGTGGGAGAAAGAGGTGACAGTCTGCTTTCATACAAAGTATAGCCTCGGAAACCCTATGGGTCATTGTGGGTCAAAAATCAACTCTACAGCAGTGGATTTGGGTTTGGATTAAGGCGCTGGTGTGGCGCTGTGGGTTAATGCACTAGACTGCAAGGTCGGTTTAAACTACAAAGTCCGCAGTTCCAGCTCACCAGACACTCCTTGGAAACCCTATACAGGGTTTCTATGAGTCAGAACCGACTCAAAAGCACTTAACAACAAGATAAGCACTGGGCCACAAGGTCAGTTTGAACCAAAAGATTACAAGTTCAAATCCACCAGCTGCTCCTCGGAAACCCTATACAGGGTTGTTATGTACTGGGAACCGACTCAATAGGAATTGACAGTGGCAAAAACAATTGAGATCCTGGTGGTACAGTGGTTAAGCACTCTGTAGCAGGCTGAAGATCGACAGTTGAAACCCACCAACTTCTCTGAAGTAGAAAAGTGTGTTGAACTGCTTCTGTAAAGATATACAGCCTTAGAAACCCTATGAGGAAGTTCTATAGGGGACTTGTGGGTCAGAATTGACTCAAAAGCAATGAGTTTTTATTAGCAGTCTAGAGGGTATTGCTGGCTGAGTGGTAGAATTTCACCTTCACTGTGGGAGACCAGGGCTTGTCTACCAGCCAATAAGAACATACAGCGACTGCCAATCTCTCAGTGGAAGTCTGGGTGCTGAGCTGATGTCAAGTGAGTTTCAGTGGAGCTTCCACACTAAGATGAACTAGGAAGAAAAATCTGACAATCTACTTCCCAAAATAAGACAATAATAGCATTGTTGTTGTGGTTTTGATAAGTGCCATTGAGTCGGTTCTGGTCTATAGTGACCTTTTATATGGTTTCCAAGGAGTGACGTGTGAGCTTGAACCACTTGTGGTTCAAACCAACTTTGTAGCCCAGCACATTAACCAACAGTCATACTCCTCAATAGCATTAGTACTTTAGTACAAAAAAGAAACTGATGTTTCATGAGCTTAAGTAATTGTTCAAGAGCCCAAGACTAGCAAATAGTTGTTGTTGTTAGATGCCATCAGGTCAGTTCTGATTCACAGAGACCTGATGTACAACATGGCCTGGTCTTGTACCATCCTCACAGTTGTTTCATGTGAGCCCATCGCTACTGCCACTGTACCAATCCATTTAAAGTCTTTCCGTTTTTCACTGACTTGGCTGCTAAGCATCATGTGCTTCTCTAGGAACAGGTCCCTTCTGATAACGTGTCCAAAGTCTAGCTTTCATACACCTATCAGGTGATTGAAAATGCCATCACTCAAGTCAAACTCACCTTCATCCTCAAAATGACATCTTTGCCTTGCCTTAAAGGTCTTTTTTTAAAAGCTTTTATTGTGAATTTAGTGATGGTTTACATGGGAAACATTGGTTTTGCACTCATCCTATCATATTCCGTTTCATTGCGAAATGGTTACAATCTCCTAAAAGGTCTTTTACAATAGATTTACTCAATGCAATGCATTGGTTTCTTGTCTGCTGCTTCCATGGACATTGATTGTGGGTCCAAGGAAAATGAAATTTTTGATGATTTTAATCTTTCCTGCATTTATCATGGTATGGCTTAATGGTCCCATTGTTAGGATTTCCCTTTTCTTTATGATATCCTGAAGGCTGTTGTCTTTGGTCTTCCTCAGTAAGTGCTTCAAATCCTCTTTGCTTGAAGCTCTCCAATAATTCACACATGCTCAGGGATCTGTTGGAAAAACAAAGGTCCAAGTGTTAGGAAGCATTGATTCTTCTCTAGACTTTGTCTCTTCATCAATTCACTTCTTACTTTGAGTATGAGAATACTAAATGTAGTCTGTCACAAGACTGTGTTTGCCTCTTGTCTCCAAACTCTCTTCCTGTTCTAACAAGCCAAAGTTCATTAAAAACGATGTCCAACAAAAGTTACACGTAGAATATTCAACATACAAAACAAAATAAATGGTTGCATCTCCAGGACTCTGAAACACTTCCTTTTAATTTTCACATTGTCAAAACTCTAATAACATCAGAACACTTTAAATAATAAAGGACCCCATGAGAGGTGAATGGCTTGGTCCCCACAATACCTCAAGTCAAGGGGAAGACTTGGCAAACAACCCACATAACAAATTCAGAATCCTGCTTGTAACCACCGGAACTCACTACTACTGATATATTAGCCATCAAAACAAAAGCAGCTGGAATCTATTGATATTTGGACTTTGCTTGGAATTCCTTTGTTTCTAATGTATTCTAGAAGTATTTTTTAAGCCCTCTTAATAATTCAGGATACTGACATTGTTTTCAGCGGGATGTTTGCAAAACTAGGGTATTTGATACACATCTACACATCTGCAAGTTACATGATGAAGTATTTTGCATCCTACCTTCCATATTTATCATCTTCTCAATCTGATGTTTTGGGGTGAAAACCCGTGTACTGGGGTCTGTGAGTTTTCTGGCAGTGTTCCGCTTGTTTAAATGATCAGATGTTTTTACTAAATTATAATTATCTTTTATTAAGACCAAAGCACAGTTTGGCTTACAGCAAGCCTCATCTGGATGGTGACTCACACAGACCTGTTTTTGATTCATCTGCAGATTATAGAGAAGGTATTAGTTTGCAATTATAGAAACTCCCATTCTTGGTATTTCTTCATAGGATTAATAAATTAAGATTTGCCATAACTAATGAGGTGCCAATTTCACCACATTTTGTCTGAAAAACTTATTCTAACACTAAAGGAAGATTGGCTTTTGCAAATAAAGTGCTTTTTAAAGGCTCTGGCGGGGAAATAAAACCCTTCATATCTTCCTTTTTTGATGAAGAGCAGCTTTCTGAGAAATATAAATAACATAACGAAGGACAGAGAAAAGCCCCTGCCTTCAGCTCAACTAGTCCAGCAGGCGGGCCTGGCAGTGAGTGGAAACATGAGTCCTTGCCTTTGATCCAATTCCTGTACAGATGCATGTTTTGGAAATGATTCTCTTTATTTTGGTGCAATTTTTAGCTTATAAATTCAATACATACAAGCACTGAGAACAAACTATAGGCAACACATTGTGATAGGAACATGACTTGGAAATAGTGTAAGGTATAACCCTGTTTTCTGGAGGGAATCCTTGATGGCACAGCTGCTAACCAAAAGGTCAGCGGTTCAAACCCACCAACCTTTCTGAGGGAGAAAGATGTGGCCATCTACTTGGGTAAAGATCACAGCTTCGAAAACTCTCTGGAGCAGATCTTCTCTGTCCTGTAGAGTCACTATGAATAAGGAGTCCTGGTGGCACCATGGTTCAAGTGCTCAACTGCTAACTGAAAGGTCATCAGTTCAAACCTACTATCTGCTCTGTAGAAACAAAATACCTGCTTTGGTAAAGAAGGCAGTCTTGGAAACCTTCTGGGGCAGTTCTACTCGGTCCTGTAGGGTTATTATGGGTTAGAATAGACTGAATGGCAACAGGTTTGGGTTGTTTTGTTTTTTTCAGATGACAATAACCCACTAAAACAGAAACAAACCTGCTGCTGTTGAGTTAGTTCAAAGTGTTTAAGAGAAAAACCGCTTCGTGTGATTTCTGTAGCTGTGATCTTCCCAGAAACAAATCACCAGGCTTTTCATCCATGACCCCCTGGGTAGGTTTGAATCACCAACCTTTGATTAGTAGTCAAGCACACACAATTTGTGCCACCACCAATGGACCCTATACAGACTCCTTGTTTGGTTCCATAGGATTGGCACTGGACTGTGAATCACAAGGTCTGCAATTCAGATCGACCAGTTGCTCCTCAGAAACCCTATAGAGGCTCGCCATGAGTCAGAGTCAATTCAATGGCACTTAACAACACCAATGCAGAGCCTATGTAGGGTTTCTGAGAAGCAGCTGGTGGATTAGAACTACTGATTTTTGGTTATCTTATTTGTTGTGACGTACTGTAGAGCTGACTTGACTCATAGCGAACTTGTATAGTGTTTCCAAGGAACAGCTGGTGAGTTTGAACTGCCGGCCTTGCAGTTCAAACTGACCCTGTGGTCCAGTGCATTATCCTATGGTGCCACACCAGGACCTTAGCAACCTGACAGGGTTTGAACCACGGAATTTTTAGTTAGCAGCTGAAAGATTAACTGTTGCACTGCCAGGGCTCCTTAGCCCAGTGGGAGGTGATAATGGAAAGGCCCAGGAATAAAGGTCAATCAGTCGGACTCCTGGACCAGAACGCCACCAGAAGCCTGTGGGAATCTCTTCTTTCATACTCACATCTCAATTCCTTAACCAGTTCTAACACTTGCTCTAGGTGGAAAACTATTAGAATACAATCTTAGGTAGACATTCAATCTGGTTTGCATATGTATTTTTCCTTGTCTGCTTCATCTGCTGTTCAGTCCCAAGCTCTCTCCCACCTTTTGTTGGGGATACCCTGCTGCCATGTCCACAGCAGTCTCTCTTGTTGGACTCAATAGACACTGGCTTTCCTCTTTCCAGGGGGCAGGTTACATGATTTATTGGCATGTAGCCTGGCTATACTTCTTGCGTGGGTGCAAAGTGGATCTCTGAAGGGTTTAGGCTGGTTCAAGATTGGATGGTGAGCCCTTCTGGTGAACCACGACTGTTAAGGTCAAATGTAGTTGTTGTTGTTAAGTGCTGTCAAGTTAGTTCCAACCCATAGCAACCCTGTATAAGGTTTCCAAGGAGCAGCTGGTGAATTGGAACCACCAACCTTGCAGTTCAAATGACTTTGCAATCCAGCGCATTAACCCACAGTGCCACACCAGTGCTCCTCAAATATAGTTAGAATCTTGTAAATAAAGGTAAGGAACCTGGAGCGTCGTAGGATAAGCACTGGGCAGCTAACTACAAAGTCAGCAATCCAAATCCACCAGCAGCTCTGAGGGAGAATGATGAGACTGTCTGGTTCCATAAACATTTATAGTCTCAACACACCCGTGTTCATTACAGCGTCATTCATAATAGCAAAACTATGGAGACAGCCTAGATGCCCACCAGCAGAAGAATAGTTGAACAAACTTTGGTACATACACACAATGGAATATTGTGTAACATTGAAGAACAATGATGACTCTGCATAACACCATATAACATGGAGGAACCTGGAGGACATTATGCTGAGTGAAATTAGTCCATAGCAAAGGGAAAGATAATATATGAGAACACTAATGTAAAAGGTCAAGAAAAGGTTTTCATTCTATAACAAGCTTTCTATGATGGTTACCAGGGATGAGAGGGAAGGGAGAATTATTGTGGCATTGTAGGATAATCCCTTGAGCACAATGTCAGTTTGAACCACAAAATTGGCAGTTCAAATTCACCAGCTGCTCCTTGGAAACGCTATCTAGGAGCTGTTGCTTAAAGCACTGGACCGCAAGTTTGGTTTGAACCACAAGGTCGACAGTTCAAACTCACCAGCCACTCCTTGGAAATCCTAAACAGGGTTGCTATGAGTTAGAACCGACTCAATGCCACTTAACAACAAACAGCAACATACTATGTGTGTGTGTGTGTGTGTGTGTGTGTGTGTGTGTGTGTGGCGGGGGGTGGTGCGGATGCTGTAGTGATCCAATTCTAAAACTGACAGAAGTCAGGGAACAACATTCTTCCATCACCTCTCATGAACAATCTACTTTTAAATGCACCTGGATTTTTTTAAAGTTTTTATTGTGAATTACGTGGATTTACATGGGAGAACATCAGTTTTACATCCAACCTATTGTATTTCATTTCATTGCAATGATTACAATCCCCTCCATGCATCATCAAATTGCACATGGATTTTAAACGCAAACTCAGTCATGTACAACATCTTTCAATTTATGTGTGTAAATTCTTCACTGCACACTGTGTACCTGTGTCTAATCTCTGTGTACTCCTAATATTGGAATGTCATTTCTCCAGCTTTCTTTACCAACATTACAACTGTCACTCTTCCGAGCCTTTTATGATACCCTTATCAACTTAGTTTTCCAGATAACCTTCAGTTAATCGTGTTATTAAATCCCTTACGAATTCCTTTCATTAGTTGGATTGCCATGGCATTCTCTTTACAAAGTAAAACAGTGTGGATGTCAAGAAGTGACATTTATTTTGCTGAGTCTTCCTAGGTATGAAGAAGGCAAGTGTTTTCCTGGTGCTCTTTTTAAGAAGAAAATCTTTTCATGTTCTTCTATAAAGAACATCCACCCCCTTTCACTCACTAGCCTTCCTTCTTTCTGAGTATTATGACGCACTCATGGATTAAAAAAAAAAAAAAAATGTGTGTTGTAATCCATCACTGTCATTCCTTTGATGCTTGTATATTCCTTCATTTGACCGGTGGAGGTCCCCGAGGGCTGAATCTTGTATCTTTTGACACTAGTCCATTAATCTTTGAACACAGATCCCATTAGTTTTTCAAGATGCATTCCTACTAAGGGTGGGAAGTTGAATCACAGATGATTAAATTAAAGAATGGAGCAAAATGAAATTGACTTCTTGTGCTAGCTTCTTGTATTTGGTTCTATACCTGACATCTCATGTGTGTCTCTCCAGGTTATTCCAATTCTCTCCTGCAATGTGACCCCAACATATTGGAGTTTTGAGATTATTCCTACCCTTTCTATGATTTATTATACATAAAACATTCACCAGTGATACTATCTTTTCATTGCAAAGTCCTGTGTGTCTTATAGGTGCCTGGAATTTCCCTGATTTTGAGGAATCTTCTGCTGGTTCTCCAGGAAGTTTAAAATGGGATGAATTATAAACTATAATTTATAACTGTTTTTGGTATAGAGATCTACTTTACAAAAACAGACACCTTGGTTACATGAAATTTGACCTAAAATTCTGTCCAAAAAATACTTTGATGTGAATGCCACTTTTGATCCATTTCAAAAATTTGTCAATGTAATATATGACATGATTTTGAAAAATCTACTAATATGAAAGACTTTTAATGGAAAGTAACAATTCCTGTCCCTCCCTAGTCCTGTCTCCAGAGGAAAGTAATTGTGTCTGTTTCTAATTCTCGAGAAAGAATTATATCTTTATTTTCTGTTCCAATTTGAAATTCTCTCTGGACACTTCACTTTGGAAGATGAACTGCTTGCATCATCTCTTAAGTTCTCCTGAACTCTCCATCTGCATAATGTTTTTTCTGAATGTCTATTTTTAAATTGCCAGGGATGGTCAAATTTATTTCCTGTTATGTGGTATACATAGTTAATACACTTGGATACTAACTGAAAAGCTGGAGGTTCAAGTCCATCCAGAGGCACCTTAGAAGAAAGCTGTAGTGATAAACGTCCAACAAGTCAGCCATGGGAAACACTCTGGGGCCCCAGCTCTACTCTGACACACACGGGATCACCATGTGTCAGAGTAGACTTGTGGGCACTGGTACACTAGATCAAATCTCTAAGATGTCCCTTCCACATCTCTCAGGCTCCTGATTCTGTGTCATCATCCATACCAAGAGTTTTCTCTTCTTGCTTTTCTGCAGAAGGCCATCATTGTCCAGAGCCCATTTCTGTTATTCTTGGTTTTCTCCTAGTCAGTTTGCTGACATACATTATCATTTAACTTCCTGAGAAAGAATATTTGCAAGCTAAATTTTCTCATTCTGAATCTTGAACATGTGTCTGGTCCTTCTTCTCTTGATTCAGACTTTGAGTTGCTGTTGTTAAGTGTCATCAAGTCGGTTCCCATTCATAGCAACCGTATATAGGGTTTCCGAGGAGTGGCTGGTGAGTTTGAGCCACTCTAACCTTTTGGTCGAGTGGTTATTCTACAGTACCACATCCAGACTCCAAGATTCAAAGATTCAAGATTTCCCTCAGACATGTCCCTTAAGAATTATTAATAGAAAAAAAAATGTTTGCTTTTAATTTGAAAATTTAGATGTTCTCTATGTGTGTGTGTCTTATGCCATAATGATTTGTTTACATAGGTTTTTGAACTACCTATTTTTTTCTAGTTAGTGTGTCCTCTTAATCTAAAGAGCTGCATAATTCAGGGGCACCAGCTGGCAACATCTCTCAGAGGTCAAATTTAAGACAAACTAAGTGTCCTAAAGGAGCTCTGGTAGCGTAGTGGTTACGAATCGGGCTGCTAACCTCAGGTTCCACAGTTGGAAACTACCAGTCGTTCTGTGGGAGAAAGATGAGGCTTTCTGCTCACATAAAGATTTACAGCCTCAGAAACCCTGTACAGGGTCGCTATGAGTCAGAACCAACTCCATGGCACATAACGACAACAAACATCCTAAACAAAATTAGCAATAATGGGTAACAACACATTGGTTTAAAATTAATAAAGAGCTATGCATCTTTAGCAAAACCTGAAGAGGTAGAACTAAAAATAGAGAAAGCCATGGGGAGAAAAAGAGAATTCCAGATGATAAATTGTGCCTTCCCAAATATTTGGCTTCAGGTGAGGATCTTCAATGGATGTTGAGGCCATTGATTGGATGAAAAATGTTTATGAAACAGAAGCTTATAGTCTCAGAAAACCACCCCAGATGATTTCCTTATTACATCAGGGAAAATATAACTTCTCCCTAGAGATCACCATGGTTTGCTACTTTAATCAAATGATCAAATGAGCCTCACCAGTATTGGAGACAACGCATTTCATTTCCAAAACCTCTTGTATCTCCTGGTCTTTAAGTTTCCTGGACAGTGAATAAGGAAGACCATGGAAAAATTGATGCATTTCAGTTATGGCGTTGGAGGAGAATATTAAAAGCAACATGGACTGCCAAAATAACAAACCAATATTGTGTTGAAAGAATTACAGCCAGAGTGCTCCTTGGAGGCTAGGATGGCCAGACTTCGTCTCTCATACTTTGGACATATTATCAGGAGGGACCAGTCCCTGGAGAAGGACATCATGTTTGGTAAAGTGGAGGGTTAGAGAAAGAGAGGAAGACCCCCAAAGAGATGGATTAGCCCAGTAATGGTAGCCATGGGCTGAGGCTCAGCTACAATTGATTGTGAGGTTGGTGTGGGATCGAGCAATGTTTCATTCTGTTGTGCATAAGGTTGTTATGAGTCGGTAACCAACTCGGTTGTACTGAACAGCAACAATTTTCCTGGAAGCACTGTTTTTGATTTGTGACTGTAGTTTCTTCATAAATTTATCTCTGAGAACATTAATTAGAGGTATTTTATACTTCTCTAGTGCCCATGAATCATTTCTTTTCTTTCATCCATGGTATTATTGTTGTTGTTGTTAAGTGCCGTGGAGTCGGTTCCGACCCATAGCGACCCTGAACAGGGTTTCCAAGGCTGTATTATAGGTATTCTGAATTCTCTTGTAAGTTTTTTTCCAATGACTGTAGTTCCTCGGTAATCAAGAATTGGGCAATGGCTAGCTGTGTATATTGAATATGAGGTGGGACTTCCTAGTGTGAAACCTGGAAGATGACATTAATGACTTCATAGGCTTTGAGCGCCTAGTATTCCTGGGTCCAACTTTTCTCCCAAGTTCTGATCAAGGTAGGTTGTTTCCCTACCTGTCTACAGTATCCCCTATGTGTGTTGTAACTTGCGATTTTTTCCAATCTGTTCCAGTTCCCACTCTTTCAACAACTTTTTGATACTCATATGGCCTCTCTATATAGCTCTGTCTGTTGTTGTGGGTTCATAGTTTCCTTCATTTTTTTTTTTACTGTCCTTGCTTTAGTCAGCTTTTGCTGCTATATCCACCAACCATATGAACTCAGTGGATTACAATAAAGTTTATTTCCCACTTATGCTGTCCAAGGGTTCTGAATCAGCAGTTGTTCTACTTGGCACATAGGACTTGACTGGGCTAACCATGCTTTCTCATCGAGGCCAATGAGTAAGGAATACTGCCCATCTTGGGTATACTGTTCTCACAGCAGTGGGCAAGAACCAAAAATAAAAAATAGAGTAAAACCATGTAATTCCATTTAAAGGCCCTGGAACATGACATTAAGACTTCCATCTGTATTCCATTGACCAAAGCAAATCATATGCCCAAATGCAAAGTCAACAGGACACATGAATGAGTATGAACATACCATCATAGGGACTTGGAGGTAGAAGGGGAGATAGAAAATGTACTCAAACCACAATTTATATGAAATCAGTCAGATGACTTAATTGTTTTGTGTCTCGGTTTCTTCATCTTTAAAATGAAGATGAAAATAGTATTTGTACCAAAAGGTTGCAGGAAAATTAAATTAATATGCTTAAGTAAAGGAGACCGAGAACAGAGTTAATGCTTGTAAGTGCCACATTTCATGACCGTGACTGTGATTATAATTGTCACTTATAAGAATATCTTTATGGGGTTTTTGAGATCCTCAGGTGGTGCAAATGGTCACCATGATCAATTGTTAACCAAAAGGTTGGAGATTCAAGTCCACTCAGAGGCATGTCAGAAGAAAAACCTAGCAATCTATTCTGGAAAAGTCAACCAGGGAAAACCCTGTTTGGCAGAGTGCTGCTTGGACATACATGGAGTCTGCGTGATTGCAGTTGACTTCATTGCAGCTGGTTTGGTTTTTGTGGCATGTTGCTGTTGTGAAGTGTCAGTAAGTCATTTCTGATTCATAGTGACCTTGTGTGGGGTTTCCAAGGTGTGGCAGGTTGGAGGTTTATAGGTTTGTTTTTTTATGACATGGGGGACTTTAAATATTTCTTTATGAAAATTGTACCTCCAAAATAGCATGAATAAATTTCAACAGTAGAAGACTATTGTTGTTTGAAATGCATGTGAAGCATACAAATATGCTTGCCCAGACTTATAAACCCACTGCACTTCTTATCACCATCAAAACTACATGGGGGAACACCCAAAAGAGCTGGAGAATATGGAGATTTGTGTATATTTCTGGAATATGCAGTGACCAGTTAAAAGAGATTCAAATTCAGAACACTCCAGCAGCGACAAACTTTCTGCTTCTGAGGTTTACATTATATGGAACCTATATGTTTAACAAAGTTGACAGTCTGGTAGCCAAGAACAACTTCATTCAGCAACTGATTTCTCTGAATCAATGTATGTAAAGGAAAAGGAATGTCATTCTTTTTCTTCAATTTTTCTTGCAAAGATAATATCAAAACCAGGCTTGAGAATTTGAAATGACCTTTCCCAGCTTGGGAATGTATTTAGGATACATTTGTTCTTTTTCATTTCTTGTTTGCTTTCATTAAATTGAATTCATTATGTTTTAATGAGTTTGCCACTTTCTACCATATGCTTCATCACATTTTTTTTCCTGATTGGTACACTGATAAAGATCAAAGATCACAGCATTCAGTATGGATTGTACCTCAATGTAAAGAAAAAAAAAAAAAATCCTCACCACTGGACTAACAAATAACACCAAGATAAATGGAGAAAAGATAGAAGTTTTCAAAGACTTCATTTTGCTTGGTTCCATAATCATCACTCATGGAAGTAGCAGTCAAGAAATAAAATGAGGTATTGCATCAGGCAAATACGCAGCACAACATCTCTTTTAGTTCAAGAGCAAAGATATCAGTTTGAAGACTAAGGTGTGCCTGATCTAAGCCATGCAATCTTCAGTTACCTCATGTGCATGTGAAAATTGGACAATGAATAAGGAAGACTGTAGAAAAATTGATGCATCTGAGTTACGGTATTAGAGAAGATTGTTGAAAGCACCATGGGCTTCCAGAACAAACACATCTGTATTGGAAGAAGGACTGCCAGAATATTCCTTAGAAGGCAAGACTTTATTTCTCATACTTTGGCCTTGTTAGCCAGAGGGGCCAGTCCCTAGAGAAGGACATTATGGTCGGTAAAGTGGAGAGTCAGCAAAAAAAAAAAAAAAAAAAGACAACTCCCCAGTGAGCTAAATTGGCATAGTGGCAGCAGCAGTGGACCCAAGCATAACAATTGTGAGGATGAATGACACAGATTGGACAGTGTTTCATTCTGTTGTGCATGGGGTTGCTATGAATTGATTGCATGGAACCTAACAACAACAACACCCAGGTTATCTGACTTTGTGATATGTCTCTGTGAAATGGTGTTCCCGCTAAGAATCCCCTGTCATCAATTTGATTCTGACTTCTAGTCAGAAGGGGTTTCCAAGAATGTGAACTCTCCTGGGAAGCTGTCAGTGGATTCCAACTGCTAACCTTGTGCGTAGCAGCCCAACATGTAAGCCACTAAGCCAAAAATTCTCCATTATTTTCACTAATGCCTACTACAAAATCCAAAGAAGTCAAGTCCATAAACCTAAACTCCCTCTCTAAGGGAAACCTGCTTGCTGTCATCAAGATGTCATGGTGACTTTATGTAGAATAGACTGAAACATTGTTGGGTCTTGAACCATCTTCAGAATTCTCTAAATACCATAGATCCCTAGCTGGCATAGACAACTGGCACCCAACTACTACCCTAAAGGAAGTGAAGTGGCCCCACAGGATAGCACCAGACTGAGAACCAGAGTTAGTGGTTTGAGACCATCAGTCACCCCAGGAGAGAAAAATGAGGCTTTCTGCTTCCAAAAACTTTTTTAAAAGTCTCAGAATTCCTACACAGAGTCGCTATAAGTTGGAACCTACTTGACGACACTTAACAACAACAACTGGCCTAAAGGTTGGCAGTTCAAACCCACCCAGTCAGTGGTGAGGCGTTCTGCTCCCGTAAAGATTTACAGCCTCGGAAACCCTGTGCAGCGTCGCTTATGAGTCGGAACCGACTCCACGGCACTTAACAACAAAGGAGCTCTGGTAGCGTAGTGGTACCGAATCGGGTTGCTAATCTCATAGTCAGCAGTTTGAAACTACCAGCTGTTCCATGGGAGAAAGACTTTTTACTCTCTTAAAGATTTACAGCCTCAGAAACCCTGTACGCGGTCGCTATGAGTTGGAACCGACTCCACAGTACATAATCACCACCACCACCACCATTCTAAAATAATGACTAAGTCAAATACTATGGGCCCTTAGTTTAGGAAGTTACCGAGGAGAATACGGGTTAAATTGGGAGTTCTGGGTATTTAAAACTCAGGAAACTTGTTAGCAGAACTGGAGGAAGGGGGACTGAAGAAGTGGCAAAAGGTTGGTTTTTGAACCACAAAGTCGGCGGGTTGGAACCGACTCAATGGCACTTAATAACAACAACAACAACTCATAATATGCAAGTCATCTGGCCCAATGACAAATTGTCAACTCCGAGTTCTTGCTAGGAATGATCAGAGGATTGGAGCTCAGCAGAAATGCACAGCAGAGGTTTTGGCTCTAAAGCATGGAGCTGGGGCGAAGAGGGCCAAGTTATGTTGGGGCAGGGCAGCCGGATGCTGGTTCGTGGGCTGAACTGTTTTGCTCAGTGACTTTCACACTTCATACCTCAGCTATCCTGCCAAATATGGCCATGACTGAGTTTTAAAATGAGTATAGTCGTTCTTTCCAATTGTCCTACATGCTATGTGGCTGAATTTATCATTGCTGATTTGAGCTCCATTTTTCAGAAGAAAATCACACAAATATGCCGTCCCTGAGTAGTTGTTATTTAATTAATTCTGACTCATGGCGACCCATGTATGGCAGAGTAAAATGGTGCTCCACACTGTTATTAATGGCTGCCTTTTTAGAATGGAATTGTCAGATCTTTTTTCTTAGGTACCTCTGGGTGGGTTTGGGCACACTTAGCACATAGCAGCCTAGCATGTTAACATTTTTTGCACCATGCAGGCATTCCATAGTTTTCCTAAATCCTGGAAATATCTGTCATTCCAGACCATCCTGTATCTCTCTAGTGAGTATTTCCTATTCATATGCATAGAAGTGCAAACTGGGCCTCTCAGGGGTATTTCAGCCAAACTGGTTTACAATAGTGCTATCATCACATTTTCTCATATGAGAAAGATGCATAATCCACAATCAAGGAGACATTCCCCTTTCCTTCAATTTTGAGAACATTCCCTCAGCCTAGAGGGACAGGGAGACACATTTGCATTGGTTGTCAGCATCTGGTCATTTGTGGGTCTTGAAGTCTTCCCATTAGGCTGCAGCAGTGTAATTGAATGCAGGCATCCATGTCTCATTGCACAGCTATGCAATGCAGAGTAAAGCTTGCAGAAGAGGTGCTGGGAGCTTCCCTCCAGCAAGAAGGGGCTCAGCTGCGCTTGTCTTAGTGCTTGATGATGGTCATCCCAAAGGTGGGATGGCTGCCTCAGAGGCTGAGGATGTGGAGAACTAATTTGGGGAAGATCGCTGTGGGTTAATGCGTCAGACTGCAAAGCTGTTTGAACTGCAAGGTCGGCGGTTCAAGCTCACCAGCTGCTCCTCAGAAGCCTTATACAGGGTCACTATGGGTCGGAACCAACTTCATGGCACTTAACAACAACAACAACTGTGCTTACATAAAGCAGTGGTGAAATAGCAATGTGTTTCTTGCACTGGGCTGACTTGAAGGTAGCCTGTTGGTCTATTGAATGTATCACACAGGACAAAGAAAGACGGGATGCTCTGTGCTTGCAGAATGTACCGCTGTTGTTGTTTGCTGCTATGAGTTAGCCCCCTGACTCATGGAGACTCCATTCACAACAGAAGGAAACACTGCTCAGTCCTTCGCTGTCCCATGATCGCTTCCAGGTCAGACCATTGTGATCTACAGGGTTTCCACTGATGGCCAGGCCTTCCTTTGAATCTGGTTGCTCCCCCCATTACCTTTTCAGCATGACTGTAACACTTCCCCTGACCAACAAGTGGCGGCTGTGCCTGTGGTGCACTGGCTGGAAGTTGAACCTAGTTCTCTGATAGAATCCCTCATCCACATGCATAATAAAATGGCTGCTTGCCACACTTTCTCTTTCCCTACCGGCAAGTCATCCCTAGTCAACCTATCACCTACCTCCACTAATCTCAATCCCTCCCTCCTCTTTACTCAGTATAAAAATCTTTACCCCAGAAATACTTCTCTCTCTTTATTTTCTTCTGACCTCCAATAAAGATTTACACGTGGGTGTTTGTGTTCTGGCTCATTCCACCTCACAGTCTTCTGCATAAATGGTGAGAATTCTAGGGTCAGATGGACACAATGACCCCTAAAGGAAACCCGATAATAGAAAGTCTGAGGGAGAAGGCACACTCACTCACTGTTGGGCCTAGTGTCAAGGATTTGACTACATCTGGTAAAATACAAGAGTGCCTATGTACAAAGACCCAGATGTTTCATTTTTAATAATTTAACGTAGAGTGATCATTGAACAAATAACGGAGAACAAATGAATGAGAGTATTCATTTCAGAATCAGTATTAGTACATGTGGCCAATTGGGAAACAGGTTCAATGTCTGTCATTAGAAAATACATAAAGGCGACATGTGATCTAAGTTTGTATAGTGGTTTAAATTAATAGACTAGTTCATAACATTACTGTTCTATGCTGATGTGTTTATTTGGACTCATAGGGTCTGTATGGTGTAGAACTGCCCCATTGCGTTTCCTAAGGAACCAGATCTTTCTCCTGTGGAGCTGCTGATAGGTTCTAATTACTGACCTTTGAGCTAGCAGTCAAGTGCTTAACCAGGCTCCTTACAATGTGGGTAGATATAAAAACAAGCAAACAAATATATAGGAAAAGATTCTGAGTTAAGAAGAAGTAAGATACACAAAACATTAAGTATGGAAAATGCAATCAAATTGTTATTGATACTGAATCTTGTGAACAGACATGCTTGTGAAAAAGCATAAAATTAATTGCAAATATGACCACCCTGTTCATTATTCTGGCTGTTTTAGGGGTAGGAAGGAGTGGAATAAGATAAGATATTTGTAACATTGTCTTTTTTTTTTTTTTTTAATGTTGTTGCTGTTAATTGTCATGAAGTAAATCGCTACTCATGGATACCCCATGTATACAAAGTAAAGTCTCTCTAGGGAGTTTGCAAGGCCATGCTTTTCAGCAGCAGATCACCAAGCCTGTCTTCTGAGTCACCACTGGGTGGATTTGAACCACCAACCTCTTAGCTAGTCGTCAAGTGCTTAAATATTTGTACAACCCATAGACTTCATTAAGAAAAATGTAAAATCAGAAATAACCCATGGAAGAATGTACTTCTCAGTGCTATTGACCATAGAAGACCCAAAAGCCAGCGTTTTCTCAACAGCAAAGCTCAGACGGCATGATGGGGAAGGACAGAAGGATGACTGGAGATGGAGAGACCAGAGAGGAAGTAGGAAGAGAGCTGTTACACTGAGGACATCACAGCCCAGGTCACCAAACAAAATATGCACCAATTATTGAATGGAAAATGAATTTGCTCTGGAAACTTTCACTCAAACTACCACAAAGAATGCAAAAGAAATAGAACATGAACACTAGATAATTCTGTTACAGTACAGTGGCTATTGACTTTGTTCTTGGGTGTATTTTGTAAGTGTTTATTGCTGCTTCTTCCTAATGTTTACAGTCCGGACTGGGATTTGTGTCTACTAGACAGAATACAATTGGAGACTAATTGAGTGGTGAAGTCTGTCTTGAGTTGCCTGAGGCAATGAATTTCTGAGAAGACAGAGGAGGAGCTTGGGGAGTACCCAAGTTCCTTTCAGGGGTGCATACATTCAAAACAATTTCCATAATAGCACCGAGATGTCACTGCTGTTTTACTGTCATACTCTCCAAAGTCTACTGTGGCATTTTTCAGAAGATATACGATGTGGGATATTGCAACAAATTGAATGCAGAATCCGATAAGAGAATCCAGCTGTCTCCTATTACGACAGATATTAAATGGATTTGTGAAAATGTCAAGCAATGCCATTCTCCTCAGTAAAGAATGGTTTTGATTTGAAAACTAAAATTAATTTTTGACAAAAAAATATGCTGTTTAGGTTAACACAGAATGTGTTAGTGTCAATGAAATAATGCATATCTATATTTTACTTTCCTCAATTTTAATTTCCTATACAATAAATACAAATAATTATGATCTATGTATAAATATGATAACTATAATCTATGTATACTTCGTCTCTCATACTTCAGATATATTGTCAGAAGGGACCAGTCACTGGAGAAGGATATCATGTTTGGTAAGGTGGAGGGTCAGAGAAAAAGAGGAAGAGCCCCAATGAGATGGATTGGCAAAGTGGCAGCATCAATGGGCTCAAGTGTGGCAACAGTAGTGAGGCTGGCCCAGGATCGGGCAGTGTTTCGTTCTGCTGTGCATAAGGTCACTACGAGTCAGTACCAACTCAATGGCACCTAACAACAACAACAACAATGTATATAAAAACTCTTTGGGATTCTCAATAATGTTTAAGAGTGCAAATTGTGGGCCTGAGATTATAAAGGCTTAAAAATCTCTTGGGATGGATTATAAGGGTTCCTGGTTGTGCTGTGGATTAGGTGTTGGACTATTAGCCATAAGGTCGGTGGTTCAAACTCAACAGCAGCTCCAAGAGAGACAGAGGAGGCTGTGTGCTCCTGTAAAGATTTACAGGATTAGAAACCCTGTATAGGCTTATTATGAATTGGACTCAACCTAAGGGTGTGGGGGGGTAGGGGGGGTTGTGCTAGCTTATGATTGGAAGTGGTCCTTGAGGATACTGTATAAAATCCATCAAAAAGAAGGAAGACGTGTACTCTACATGGGGAGAACAGTGTTAACAAACCTCTCAAGGCTGAGGAATCTGAGAACCCAGTCAAATTAAATTAGAAAGGTAAGCTAATGATAACAGAAGTACTAATGAGTGGAAATTTGAACCCCAAGAATTGGTTTAGAACAAGAACTTTGGGTCAGGAATTGTTCAGAAACAACAACAAAAGTGTCCGTGGGCTCTAGGCACTGGGACACATGTAATGAAATCTTCTTCTCTGTCCTGCAAACATGAGTAATTCATGCTTATTCATTAAGAACCAAAGTACCAAACAAAGTTTCTATGAGAAATAAGCTAACCAAACATCACTTGCTGTTGGATTTCTCCACAAACCTCTTACTACTTTATAAATGATTATAGAAACAAAACAAAACAAACAACCTTGGACTATTGTTGTTGTTAAGTACTGTCGAGTCAGTTCTGTCTCAGAGCAACCCTGAATAGGGTTTTTGAAGACCAACTTGTGGGTTTGAATCACTGACCTTGTGGGTAACAATCCAGTGCTGATCCTATAGTACCCTACCAGGACTCCAATAGCTTTTGGAAAAGACACAAATAGAAAGTTGGCATTGTGTTGCTGTCCATTGTCTTTTGTCCCTTAACTAGTTTGGGTAGACTGACACCAGTGGCCGTGGCTGCTGTAGGCAATAAGATAGAATGGGTGAGTCGTGGTAACAAGCAATCCCAAATCCTATGGGCTTAAAACAACAAATGTTTACTTTTCCTTCTTGTTATTTGCCTATTCTTTGTTCCTACTCTATTGTATGGTCCTGCAATCCCAGGGTGCCCTGTGACAGGTGGAGAGAGGGTTGGGAAGTCATTCACTAGCAATGATTACAAAAGTCTCCTAGAAATGTAACTCTTATTTCATGGCCTTGAGAAGCTACAGGTATAAACTGTGGGGTGGGACATTGGCAGGAAGTATTAATGTTCCATGTAGCTAGATGCATCAGGGAAACAGATATTAGGAAAGTCTAGAATTGTCCACCATACTGTACCCCTTAAGAAAAATAAATTACAGCAAATGTCTAACTTTAGACCAGTGCATTCCTCTGGCTTTATCATATTCTAGATAAGGGAATTTCTCCAGCAGAACCAAATCTTTTCCAGCTGAATCCAACTTCCTGTGGTGTTCATTACTCTCATCCCCAACTCTTCCAGCTTCATTTCTTGGCTCTCTCTTAGGGTATAATCACTCTTGGATTTATTCACTCTTAGATTTATTAACCCAATTCAGACTATTTACCTTTATTCCAAACTGGCAACCTTGTAGGAGACTATTTATGTTCATTGCCTTTCAGCCGTATGGATGAACTAGCTCAGCCCAGCTCAATCTCAATGGGACTGTCTGTCAGCACCATAGTGCCCAGTCTCAGATTGGAGATGAAGAAGTTCCTAAATTCACTGGTGTGTAAGTGAGAGACTTTTCTCTGGAGGTACACCAAGTGAATAAAATATGGCCCGTGTGGATATTTTGGAAAACCTACAAATGATGGCATATCTTCAGCCTAAGCATGGCTGGTGTCCAGGAACCCCAATATAAGAACAAATGAGTCTTGGGTTCCTGGTAAATACTAGTTAGTACCTGTCTTAGATTTTTAGTGCTATTATAATGGAAATACCACAAGTGAGTGGAAGTTCAAATTCATGGCACCAGCTGTAGGGAAAGCTGTCTCTAGGTTGGCTCTGGGGGACTCCCTGGCCTCTGTTGTCCGAAGGATGCTGCATCACCATCTTGGTGTGGCCTCCACCCTTCCCTGTGTGTGCTCTCATTTTTTCTGCATCAATTTGCTCTTTTGGGAACTCAGATGTGATTAGGTTTAGGACAAGCCACCTACTCATATGTCCTCATTAACATAATAGAGGAAACCCTTTTCCCGAATAGGAAGCCATGGTATTTTCACTGGGATCCTATGTAAAGGAAAGTTGGACAATAATGAGGACCAAAGAAGAATCGATGCATTTGGATTATGGTGTTGTTGAGGAATACTGAATATTATCATGGACTGCTAGAAGAAGGAATATATTTTGGAAAGAGTACAGACAGAATTCTCCTTAAAAGCAAGCATGGGCAGACTTCATCTCATGTGTTTTGGACATGCCGTCAGAAAGGACCAGCCCCTGGAGAAGGCCAGCGCACTTGGTAAAGCAGCGGGTTAGCAGACACAGAGGAGATCCCTCAGTGAGTTAGACTGACACAGAGGTTGCAACTATGGGCTCAAGAAAGGGATAGATTATGAGGAGGGCCCAGCACTGGACAGTGTTTGGTATTGTTATATAGAGAGTCACTATGAGTCAGTACATAACAAAACTATAACCTATTGCAGTGTAAGTTAGCATTTTAAAGTAGAACTCCTTTTTAGAACTTGGAACTCTTATCACTAAATTGTTTTGCACTCATATGTAGTTTTTAAAAATTATTAAATCAATATTCCCATATCAGAGACATTGGGTAAACACAAGGCTGGTGGAAAGTTTGAACACTGGCCTCCTGTTCATGAGACAGAATCATTTCTTCCTACCAAGGATGTGAAAGGAGTCCTGGTGGTACAGTGAGTTGACTCATTGAACTGCTAACCTCAAGGTCAATGGTTAGAAACTACCAGCTGCTCTGTGGAAGAAAGAAGTTACCTGATCTCATAAAAAAGTTACTGCCTCAGAAACCCTATACAGGGTCTCTGTGAGTCAGAACCAACTTGATGGCACTTAACAACAACAAACATGGGTTAGAAAGGAGACTTGGTGGCTCAATAGTAAAGTGTTTGACTGCTAACCCAAAGGTCAACAGTTCAAATCTACCACTCATTCAATGGGAGAAAGCCTTTTTAGTCTGTTATGGTGAAGACTGATAGCCTTGGAAATGCTATGAGGCAGTTACACTATCCTAGAGGGTCACTATGAGTTGGGATTGACTTGAAGGCAGTGGAGTGGGTAAGGCTGAGAAATCTGATCACTTTGGCTAATTTCCCAGGACAGCAACAACAGGTGTGGAATGGACTTACAAAAGGAAAAAGAATGTAATACTCTCTTCTTAATTCTGGCAAGCAAGGAAGGCTTCAGGCGTCTCACTTCATTTCTTCGTGTTTTTATTGCTTCTAACATTCCTCCTTTTCAAATGGTTTCTGCCATGAATTACACACCCGGGCCACTTATATGCAGAGATCACTCTGTAGTAATCCTGTGTTTCGATTTCAAACCACACAATCTGAACTTGATGAATGCCTATATTGTCTGGAGCCTTCTGAGTCCATGAACTTGGAAGCAGAAGGTTTTCCATTGTTCTGCAACTAGACCCACAGCATCTAGCCTCTTTATAAGTGCTCTTTTGCCCTTTAAATGATCCAAATTCAATATCCTTAAAGTCCTAGGGCTATAGACTTTGAAAAAGCACCGTGTGAATCAGGAAAGTACACATTGAGTACCTATTAGACTTACACTCTTGTTTTGTTTTTTTAAAGGGAAGTTAGGTTGGGTTACAAAAGCTGCAATCAATAAAAATAGTAGAATTACATTTAAACACACATTCAAAGCACGGTTAGAAGGCAAAATGGATTGTATCACTTATTTGGTTTCAATGTAAATTTGTGTTTTTGTTTTCTCCCCATTATCTTAAGACTATGTTTTTAACATTCATATGATGAATATTTTTTAAATGACAAATAAGCTTTTACTACTTTCACATGCTTCCCTTTTTCTCCTTGCTTCACCTCTTATTTCCTCCTTTATCTGCCTGTAATTTTATTTTGGAGGATTTTTCTCGATTTTCTTTTTTTCTTGTCATTGTGTGATGAAAGAAAGCTAGGATGTTCCATTAGAGGAAAAGGGGGAAGGGGGGCTTAAAGGAAGAGATTTGGTTTTGAATAGGCAAATTAATCATCCTCTTTGTGGCTTACATTCCAAGTGTGTAATTAGATGAATAATAGTATCTGCCTCAATGGGTTTTGAAGGTTAAGTGATTTGATCAGGTGATTTGTTTAATGCCAGGCACATAGTAAATACAACACATTGTAAACTTAGTGTTGGTGGGTATGTGCCATGGAGTCGCTTCTGACTTTTAGTGACCCAGCACAGGGTTTCCAAGACTGTAAATCTTTACAGGAGCAGAAAGCCTCATCTTTCTCCTGCAGAATGGCGGGTAATTTCGAACTGTTGACCTTGAGATTAGCAGCCTGACTCATAACCACTATGCTACCAGAGTGCCTTATTTTTTATTTTATTTATTTTTAGCAGCATTATTTTTGTCATTGTTATTTAATAAATGTTGTGTCACAAAATGAGCTAAGTCCTGTTATTGTTGCTATGTGTCATCAAGTATAGGGTTTCTGAGGCATGGCGGGCCCCTTTGTAGCACTGTGGGATAGAAACTGAACTGCTAACAACAAGCTTGGCTGTTCCAACTCACCAGCTGTTTCTCAGAAACTCTACACATAGGGGTTGTTGTTGTTGTGAAGTGCCCTAGAATCATTTCTGACTCATAGCAACCCTGTATAGGGCTGGTGAGCTTGAACGGCCAGCCTTGTTATTCAAACCGATTTTGCAGTCCAGCATACTAGCTGACAGGAAAGTTTAATAAGAGGCACTTCTTGCCTTCAAGGAAGAAGAACGTAGCATCTAGTGGTGAAAATGAGACCTTGAACAGATTGCTAACACAATGGTAGAAAATTCTGTGAGAATGGCAGCTATGAAGTGCTTAGGGTGCTGGGATAAATAAGAGGGTTCTTTCCTTTGGAAAAATCATTAAAAGTTTTAGCAAAGCGATGGCATTGCTTATAACCTCTTTGGAACATCATTTGGAATTTGGAGGAGACACCCTTCAGGGAAAGAGAAGAGTGTGGATTATGACATGGAAATAGAAACATTCAAAGCCTAGAGGTCAGAGAATTTATTATCTGATATGACTCCTAGTAGAGTCCTGCTATGTAGGATAAGCATTGGATTGCTAACTGAAAGGTCAGTGGTTCAAACCCACCAGGTACTCCTCAGAACAACTAGACAGGTTGCTATGAGTTGGAAACAACTAACAACAATGACTACAAATTAAGTTACACACAACTGACAATGAACAAGTCCACTGGAATAAATCTGTGAGGAGTTTTGAAAATGACGCTAAAGCATGTGCTATTCGTTTGCTAGCATTGGGTTGATGCTCCAAGTTTAAGGGCCCTGGCATCAGAGCTGCTTAAGGGTGATTGCAATAAAATAAATATTGATCTTAAGACAATAGGACTTGAAATCTGGAAGGACTCTCCGTGTGCTATAGAGTCACTTCAGTGTCACAGCAACTGTGCATAGGGTTTCTGAGGAGCAGCTGGTGAGCTTGAACCACCAACCTAATGGTTCAAATGGACTTTGCAGTACAGCACATGTACCCAGAGCGCCATACCAGGACTCCTGGAGATCTTCTTGAACTACACAAATGGAGCAAAGCTTTTAGAACCTTCATTTGCTGCTGGGGCACAACCCAAATGAGGAGAAATAGCAGTAAACATCCATTAATAATCAGAACTGATTCCACAGCAAACTACCACCACCACCAGTGTCAGATTACCCAATAAGCACAGACTGACTTGTTCTTACTTACTAATCTGTAGTGAAGGATTTCATATTTTTTGCACATCAAAGATTCTAACTACGGTTAGTAGCTCTCTCTCAATCTCATAGCAACCTCCTACAATATTGAATCTTGTCCTGGTGTGGTGCTATAGAGTAAGCACTGAACTGCTAACCTCAAACTTGACAGGTCAAACCACTAGCCACTCCTCAGAAATTCTACAGAGGGTTGTTATGTGCCAGATTGGCTAAAAGGCACTTAACCATAGCAACATCGAATTTACAATCCTTAACAAGGATGGAGTGAGTGCCCAGTAGGCAAGATAATCACAGGCTTACTAGTGTTTACTACCTAACCTACAGAGAAAAACATGTGAAACTTTTCACTACAGATTAGTAAGTATGCACAAGTAAGCCTCTGCTTACCATGCTTATTGGGAAATCTGCCCTGGGGAGCAGATATTGTAAGGTTTAGTACTTTACTCTGAGTGCGAAGGAAAATGTAGGAAACTTTTGAAGAGAGAAATGTTGCAGCACAAAATGTAAACTTAATATAAAAGTGATATTATGATTTCGGAGCACAAACAACATCTAGTATTTTAAAAATAATTTTACATAGGAAATACAGAAATTGTGTGCTGACAGAATGCTTCAGGAGTCTTTGGTTGGTGACAGTGGTTTTGTGCCCTGGAGTCAATTCCAACTCTTAGCAATCTTGGATAGGGTTTCCAAGGTTGTAAATATTTATGGGAACAGAAAGCCTCATCTTCCTACCTTGGAGTGGCTAAAAGACTCACACTACTGATCTTGTAGTGTTCAGCCCAACTTGTAACACACTTCATTCCCAGGGCATAGCCTATAGATATACAGTGTCTTCTAGGGATGCGAAGGAGCTCTGGTAACATAGTGGTTATGAATTGGGCTGTGAAACTTAAGGTCAGCAGTTTGAAACTACCAGCCATTTTGCAGGAGAAAGATGAGGCTTTCTGCAGCTGTAAAGATTTACAGCCTTGGAAACCTTATACAGAGACACTATGGGTAGGAGCCGACTCTATGGCACTTAACAACAACTAGGGCAAAGACTTCAATGTTGATATTTAGTCATTTTTCCCTTTGTTTAAAATGATTAAATCTGCAATCTACTCTGTCAGTAATCTCAATCCATTATCATGAAACTTCATTATTTAAATGTAATTTGCCAGAAGTTCAATACTTAATTAAAAGTAAGTGATTTATTAACCTTTCAATCAATATTATTTATAAACATGGATTCAGATGTAAAGATGGAAAACATTTAATTTCATATTTCATTTTCAATATATTTTTTAAACAAAAAATAGCAATTTCTTAACTATAAGAACCTGGCCACTTTGAGCATGTTTTGGAATGAAAACATGCTCTTTAGGATTCTGTGTACTTCTAGTATTCCTAACACAATGATGTCCTTTGTGATATCTACTACTAAAAATATTCTTTGAGGGAGAAGTTTAAGAGGCAGATGAAGAAAATTAAAATTCTGTGATCATATATAATTCTGTCACCTGAGACCAAGGAATAAGAAGGAATGAGATGGTAGACCTACTACTTTATAGATAACATTGTTGTCATTTTTGTTGTTAGGTGTTCTCAAGTTGGTTCCAATTAACAACAATTCTATGCACAGCAGAACCAAACCCTCAGGATTTCTGTCATGACTGAGCCCACTGTTCCAGTCACTCTTCCAATCTATTGCATGGGGGTGGGTCTTCCTCTTTTTTACTGACTTGCTACTTTGCCAAGCATGACACCCTTTTCCAGGGACTGGTCCCTCCTGATAACATGTCCAAAGTATGTGAGATGAAATCTCACCTTCCTTTCTTCCGAGGAGCACTTCTTCTAAGACACATTTGTTTGTTCATTTTGTACTCTATGGTACTTTCTATATATTCTTTGCCAACACTGTCATTCAAATACATCATTTTTCTCCATTTTTCCTTATTCATGGTCCAGCTTTCACATGCATTGGAAATGATGGAAAATGCCAAGACTTTTATTAGGCATACATTAGCACTCATACTGAAGGTTTTTTTGTCAACTGGACTGCACCAGAATTAACAGTGGTTTGGCAGTTGAAATATAGTGTGGTCCCTTACGATGTGATAAACCAATAAGAGGATTAAGGGTGAAGTGTTGCTGTTGTTTGGTGCCATCAAGTCAATTCTGACTCACAGTAACTCTGTTTAGGGTTTCCACCACCATTTGTCTATCAGTCTATAGTACTGTGGTGTCTTGCATGTTGCTGTAATTCTGGAAGATATACCATGATTATTTTAAATAACAAAAGGTCACCCATAGTGTACAGGTTTCAGCTGAACTTCCAGACAGACTAGGAAGAAGGAGAGACAAACTATTTCTGAATATTTCGTCATTGAAAACCTTATGAATGGTAGTGGAACACTGTTAGCAACAGAATATTGGATATCAAAGCATGATGAAAAATTCCTGACTATTGTCAGATATAGTGCCAAAAGATGAGCCCAGCAGGTTGGAAGGCACTCCAAATATGATTGGGAAAGAGCTGCCTCCTCAAAGTCGAGTGACATGATGACATAAATGAGGTAAAGCTTTCTAAACCTTCATTTGCTGATGGGGCACACTCAAAATGAATGAAACAGCAGTAAACATCCATTCATAATCAGAACATTGAATGTATGAAATATGAATCTAGGAAAATTGGAAGTTGTCAAAAATGCAATGGAATACATAAACATTGGCATCTTAAACATTAATGAGCTCAAATGGATGAGTATTGGTCATTTTGCATCTGACAGACACATGTGTTACTATTCTGAGAGTGGCAAAATGAAGAATGGCATCACATTCATTATAAAAAGAACATTTCATGATCTATCTTGAAGTACAAAGCTGTCTGTGTTAGGATAATATCCATATGCTTGCAAGGAAGACCAGTTAATTCCACTATTATTAAAATTTATTTATCAGACACTAAATCCACTGAGTATGAAATAGAATAATTCTACCAACTTCTTCAATCTGAAATTGATCAAGCATGTAATCAAGATACATTGATCATTATTGCTGATTGAAATGCAAAAGCTGGGAGCATAGAGGAAGGATCAGTAGTTAGACAATATGGCCTTGATGATAGAAATGATGTTGGAGATCACATGCTGGATCTTTGCAAGACCAATGACTTCTTCATTGCAAATACCTTTTTTTAAAAAACAATATAAAAGATGACTGTACACAGTACCTGACCACATGGAATATACATAAATCAAATTGACTACATCTGTGGAAATAGACAGTGGAAAAGTTCCATATCAGTAGCCAAAACAAGGTCAGGGGCAGACTGTGGAACAGATTATCAACTGCTAGAGCTCTGGTAGCGTAGTGGTTACGAATCGGGCTGCGAACCTTAAGGACAGCGGTTCGAAACTACCAGCTGCTCCGAGGGAGAAAGATGAGGCTTTCTACTCCCGTAAGGATTTACACCCTCAGAAACCCTGTACAGGGTCGCTATGGGTCGGAACCGACTCGACGGCACTTAACAACAACAACAACAATATGCAAATTTAGGCCCAAGATGAAGAAAATTCCATGGAAGCTAAAATATGGCATTGAATAAATCCCATGTGAATTTAAACATCATCTGACGAACAGATTTGATGCATTAGATACTAAGGATTGAAGACCAGAAGTGTTGTGGAAGGACATCAAGAACATCATACAGAAAGAAAGCAAAACATTATTAATAAGGAAAACACTAAAGTAGATATCAGTAGAGACTCTGAAACTTGCTCTCTAGTGTAGAGATTCTAAAGCATATGGAAGAAATGAGGAGTTAAAAGAGCTGAACAGAATATTTCAAATGTCTGCTTGAGAAGACAAAGCCAAATGTTACAGTGAAATGTACAAAGACCTGGTGTTAGAAAACAAACAGGGAAGAACTCAGTCAGCATTTCTCAAGCTAGAAGAACTGAAGAAAAAATCCAATCTTTGACTTGAAATATTGAAGGATTCTATTGGCAAAATATTGAATGACGCAGAAAACATCAAAAGAAGGTGGAAGGAATACACAATCACAAAAAGAAATGGTTGATGTTCAGCCATTTCAAGAGGTAGCATATGCTCAAGAGCCAATAATACTGTAGTTGTGGTGTTGGAGAAGAATACTGAAAATGCCATGGACTACCAAAAGAACCAATAGATCTGTTTTGGAAGAAGTGCAACCAGAGTGCTCCTTGGAGGCCAAGATGGCTAAGCTTCATCTCTCATACTTCAGACATATTGTCGGGAGAGAACAGTCGCTGGAGAAGGATGTCATGCTGGGTAGGGTGGAGGGTCAGAGAAAAAGAGGAAGACCCCCAACAAGATGGATCCACCAGGTGACATCATTAATGGCGTCAAGTGTGGCAGCGGTAGTGAGGTTGGGCCAGGATTGGACATTGTTTCGTTCTGCTGTGCATGGGGTCACTATGAGTCGGTTCCGACTCGATGGCTCCTGACAACAACAACAACAACAACAACAACAACAACAACAACAACAAGTCCTAGTGGAATGCAGGCATTGGTAAAGAACACGTCCCAGGATTTAATGGAATACAAATTGAAATCTTTCAACAAACTGCTGCAACACTGGAGGCACTCATTCATCTACGACGAGAAATTTAGAAAACAGCTACTTTGCTAACTGATTGGAAATGATTCGTATTTGTGCCCATTCCAAAGACATGTTACTCTAAGGAAGATGGAAATCATTGGACAGTATCATTAATATTTCATGCAAGTAAATTTTTGATAAAGATAATTAAAAACTGGCTGTAGCATTACACTGACATGGGGCTACCAGACATTCAGGACAGAATCAGACTGGGGCTTGGCACTAGGGATATCATTGCTGACGTCAGATGGATCTTGGCTGAAAGCAGAGAATACCAGAAAGATGCTTACTTGTGCTGTTTTGACTCTGCAAAGACTTTCAGTTGTGTGGATCATAACAAGCTAAAGACAACATTGTACAAAATGAGGAACCTGAACATAGACCAATAGGCAGTCATTCAAAAAGAACAAGGGGTTTAAAAACAGTAAAGGTATTCACCGGGGTTGTATTATTTCCCCATACTTATGCAATCTGTAGGCTGATCATCTAATCCAAGAAATTGAACTATATGATGAACATGGCATCAAAATTGGAGGAAAACACATTAACAACCTGCAATGTGCACATGATACAATCTTGCTTGTTGAAAGCAAAGAAGATTTATAATACTTACTGATGGAGATTAAAGATCTCTGCTTCAGTAAGAGTTGTACCTCAATGTAAAGAAAACAAAACTCATCACAACTGGAACAATAAATAAAATCATGATATATGGAGAAAAGATTGATGTCGTCAAAGACTTCAATTTGCTTGGATCAACCGTATAGACTCATGAAGCAGCAGTCAAGAAATCAAATTATGTATTGCTTTAGGCAAATCTGCTGCACAAAATCTCTCAAAAGCGTTCAATAGAAAGATGTCATTTTGAGGACTGAAGAGCGTCTGACCCAAACAATGGTATTTTTATTAAACTTACATGCATGCAAAATTTGGACAGTGACTACAAAAGTCCATAGAATTGATTAATTTAAATTATGGTGTTGGAAATTATTAAATGTCCCATGAACCGCCAGAAGAACAAACAAATCTGTTAATAGAAGTACAACCAGAATGTTCCTTAGAAGCCAGGATGGCCAGACTTTATCTCTCATACTTCGGACATATTATCAAGGGAGACCATTCCCTGGAAATGGCCATCATGCTTAGTAAAGTGGAAGGTCAGTTAAAAGAGGAAAACACCCAATGAGATGGATTGGCACAATGACAGCAGCAAATGGCTTTAAGTGTAGCAATGATTGTGAGATTGGCACAGTGCCAAGCAGTGTTTGTTCTATTGGGCATAAAGGTACTATGAGTTGGTGCTGACAAGTCGGCACTTAACTACAACCAATTATTTCCAAGGAGAGACTAGTGAGTTTGAACCATGAACCTTGTGATTAGCAGTCCAATGTGTATCCTACATCTTCACATCAAGACTTCAAGGCTACACCATCCATAATCCCTCCATCTCCTGATGCAATTTGCAGGAGATTCCCAAGGGTGCAACATGCAACACCTATTATTTTATAATAGATAATAAGGTAGAGACTTAAGCAGAGAGGGACGGATGCACTACCATCAAGAAAGAAGAGCAGGGAGTGGAGAGTATCCTTTGAACCTGGGGGTCCCTGCATGTAAAGCTCCTCAGTCTAGAGGAAGCTTGATACCAAGATGTATAGAGATCACCAAGGAAAGTAGGACCTACGTATAGTAAAAGGAGACAATGACCTTTCTCCAAAGCTGGCAGAGAAAGTCTTCACTAAGAACTGGCACTCTGAATTTGGACCTGTAGCCTACTAAATTGTGAGAAAATAAATTTCTGTTACTGCCATACCCTTGTGGTATTTATGTTATAACAGCATTGGATAACTAAAACTGTGACCTCTTTGTGCTAATACTTTAAAGAGTTCCTTTGTAGTAGATTTGCCTAATTGTTGTTTTTGTTTAATGCCATCGAGTCATTGCGAACTCATAGCGACCCTGATAGTATTTCCAAGGAGCAGCTGGTGAGTTCGAACCACCAACCTTGTGATTCAAACCGACCTTGTGATCTAGTGCCTATTCTACAGCACCACAACAGGACTCCATTTTGCCTAACTAGTTTCTAATGAATATGCAAGTCACTGTTGTTACTTTTTTCTGTCTAGGTTCCATATATGAGGGGACTTCATAAAGTTCATGGAAAAATTCCATTATCTTTTCATTCTATTTTTCCACAAACTTTTTGAAGACCTCTCATATATCTGCACAGACACAATCTTGCTATGCCATACACACTCAGGGGAACTTGAAGATAAATATGTGCTGACGAAAGAGAGTCTCTTTAGTTCTATTCTGTTGTTTATAGGTTCTGTCAAGTCAATTTGCAACTCATGTGACAGAGTTGCCCCATAGGAATTTCTAGGTTATAATCTTTTCAGACATAATCTTTTCTCCTGTAGAGCCTTTGGGTGGGTTCCAACTTTTGATCTTTAGCTTAGAAGCAGAGCACTTAACTGTTGTATATGAATAAGCATAAATAATAGTTTTACTTGTATAACGCATTTCATGTGTTTATAACAAGTTGTAACAATGTCTGATGTTTGTTAAATTTTCTTCTTCAATAAAAGTTGGATGACATAATTCTAGGAAAAATGATTTAAGAAATTCAGAGACATTCTTCCACTAAAATAGCATTGAGTTGATAAAATTATTTCAATAGCCAACACACCATGGGAGGATATTCGTTTCAAATAGATTGCGATGAATTTTTTAAAAAATCTTTTTATTGTGAATTAGTAAAGGTTTACAGAGAATATGTTCAGTTTTACTTTCAACCAATCATACACTTTTATTTCATTTCAATGACTGTAATCTTGAGATCTTGAATGGTTGACCATTCCATGGTGAACATACCTTACTAATGTTGTCCTCCCAATATATCTACCTACAGCTTGGCAGAAAATTCAGCCACAAGGGTGAGTTCACTTCCAGATCTGAAGACTGACTGAGGAACATAGTCTCTGGTTCCTCCAGTTTCTTTCTGGCCAGTAAGCCTGGCCTCTCTTCTTTTAATTTATAATTTTGAGTTTTGTTCCACATTTTCTCCCACTCTATCCAGGACTGTCTAATGTGATCCCTTTCAGAAAGGTTGGTAGTGCTACCCAGGTACCATCTAGCTCTTCCAGTCTGAAGGTCATGGAAATGGGTGTTCATGTGTTCCATTAGTCCACTGGATTGACTGATTCCAAGTATCCTCAGTTTTCATCACTCTTCTTTTCTCTGCATAGGGAGAGACCAATACTTACTTGGTCATCCTTAGATGACAACTCATGAGTTTTTTTGATCCAAGTCACTATTCACCAAAATAGGATGTAGAATGTTTTCTTTGAGGACAATGCTCTACCATCTGACCATGGTGTCCCCCATGATTATGGTCCTGAGCTCCAGTTCAGCAACTCATTCCCTAAAGGTGTTTGTTAATGTCTAAGACAGTTTCATAATTATGCCACCTGTATGCTTTAGCATCTGGTATGGTGTTGTGGGATAAAGCACTGAACTGCAAGGTTGGTTTGAACCACAACATTGGTGGTTCAAATTCACCAACCATTATACAGGGTCATGATGAATCAGAACTGACTTGATGGCACTCAACAACAACTACATTCTTTAGCACACTCATAGCTGTCTGTAGCAAAGGTAAATACCCATACTCAAATATCCTCTGTCAATCCTTTGTATATTTGTGGGCATACTCCTTCAGCCTGTGTATCTGTCCATTCCTCTAACTGATCATTGTTATTGCAGGATTGTGTATATAACAATATTTATCTCTGTTCTCTTTAACTCCTACACTTCTCCCCATGCCTTCCACTCTCTTTATCAGTCTTCTGCCAACCTGCCTCTTGTATATTGTCTTCCCTAAGAGTCAGAACCGACTCAATGGTATTTAACAACAACAGCAACATCATACAAGTTAACATGTGTACCTTCTATCTAGTGAATTACTCTCCCTTTTCTCCAACCCTGTTGTTGTTGTGTTGTTAAGTGTCATTTCCACTCATAATGATCTTGTACAAGATATCTGAGAAGAAGCTGGTGGGTTCGAACTGCCAACCTTATAGTTCATAGTCCAGTGCTGATCGTACATTACCACATTACCTTTCACTCAGGTAACCATCAAAAGATATTACTTCTAGCATGAAAACATTTTCTTGACTTTTTAAAATATTGGTCTCATATAGTTTTGATCTTTTGTGATTGACTAATTTCTGGCTTCACATGATAAACATTGGACGTCAGACCACAAGGTCTGTGGCTTGAGCCCATTTGCTCCCTTGAAGATTTAAAGCCTCCGAAAAATTGAAAAGTGTGTGCCAGGGTTGTATTCTTTCACCATACTTATTCAATCTGTATGCTGAGCACATACTATAAGAAGATGAATTATATGAAGAAAAATGTGGCATCAGGACTGGAAGAAAACTCATTAGCAACCTGCGATATGCAGATGATACAATCTTGCTTGCTGAAAGCAAAGAGGATTTAAAATACTTAACTGATGAAGATCAAAGACCAGTTGCATCTCAATGTAAAGAAAACAAAAATCCTCACCACTGGACCAATAAATAACATCCATATAAATGGAGAAAAGACTGAAATTGCCAGGCTTCATTTTGCTCGGATCATCAACCCTCATGAAAGAAACAGTTCCAGAATCAAACGACCTATTCATTAGGCAAAAATCTACTGCACAAGACCTCTTAAAAGTGTTGAAGAGCAAAGATGTTAGTTTAAGAACTAAAGTGCATGACCCAAGCCATGGCATTTTCAGTAGCCTCATATGCATGTGAAAATTAAACAAAGAATAGGGAAGATTATAGAAGATTTGATGTATTGGAGTTATGGTGTTGGAGAATGTGGAGAATGACATTGCTGATGTCAGATGGCTCTTGGCTGAAAGCAGAGAATACCCGAAAGATGTTTACCTGTGTTTTATTGACTATGCAAAGACTTTCAACTGTGGGGATCATGATAAACTATGGACAACATTGTGGAGAATGAACATTGAACACTTAATTGTGCTCATGAGGAATCTGTACATTGACTAATAGGCAGTTGCTTAAATAGAACAAGAGAACATTGAATTATTTAAAATTAGGGAAGGTGTGCACTAGGATTGTATTCTTTCATCATACTTATTCTATCTGTATGCTGAGCACGTAATCTGAGAGGAGGGGCTGGATTATATGAAGAAAAATGTGGCATCAGAATTGGAGGAAGACTCATTAATGACCTGCAATATGCAAATGATACAACCATGCTTGCTGAAAGTGAAGAGAATTTAAAATACTTACTGATGAAGATCAAAGACCACAGCCTTTAGAATGGATTACATCTCAATGTAGTCTGTCTTCATCTGGAAGCTTAACTGAAACCTGTCAACCATATGTGACCCGGCTGGTATTTAAAATACCAGTGACATAGCTTCCAGAATCACAGCAACTTGCAAGCTACCACAGTACCACAAACTGGCCAATGGCTGGTGATAATGAACATGCGTGTACGTATAGTCATGCTATGGCTCTTCTGTCTTGAAGATATTAACCAAGTAGAGGAATTCCTGGGCCATATGGTATGTCCATTCCTAACTTTTTAGGAAGCACCCAACAGTTTTTCTAGTGTTTCCACCATTCTATAGTCCCATCATCAGTATAGGAGGGTCCCACAGTCTTTCCATACCCTCACCAGCCTTTTTTGTTTTCTGCTGTTTAACTTTGCTGTTAATGCTGGGATAAGATGATATCTCATTGTTTTATGTATATCTATATATATTTATGTTCCTGGTGTGGTGCTATAGGATAATGTACTGGACTGCAAGGTCAGTTTGAACTGCAAGGTTGGAAATTCAAATCCACCATCTGCTCCATGGAAACTTTATACAGGGTCATTATGTGTTGGAAATGACTTGACCTCACTTAACATCTGTAGCAAATTGCTAATTATTATGAGCATGTCTTTATATGCTTACTGGCCACCTGAATGCTTTCTTTAGCGAAGTGTCTGTTCATGTTCTCTGACCATTTTTTAAATTAAATTATTTGTCTTTTTCTTCTTTTGTGGTTGTTAGGTGCCATCAAGTCGGTACCGACCCATAGCGACCTTATGCACAGCAGAATGAAACACTGCCCGATGCTGGGCCAAACTCACTATTGCTGCCACTCATCAATGCTGCCACTTGGCCAATCCATCTCGTTGAGGGTCTTCCTCTTTTTCTCTGACCATCCACCTTACCAAACATGATATCCTTCTCCAGCGACTGTTCCCTCCTGACAATATGTCTGAAGTATGAGAGTAGAAGTTTGACATTATTGGCCTCCAAGGAGTACTCTGGCTGAACTTTTTCCAACACAGATCTGTTGGTTCTATGGGCAGCCCATGGCACTTACAATATTCTCCTCCAATACCTTAACTCAAAAGCATCAATTCTTCTACAATCTTCCTTATTCACTATCCAGCTTTCACATGCATATGAGGTTATTGAAAACACTGTGGCTTGGGTCAGGCGCACCTTAGTCTTCAAGTTGGTATCTTTGCTCTTCAAAACTTTAAAAAAGGTCTTGTGCAGCAGATTTGCCTAATGCAAATGTCGTTTGATTTCTTGACTGCTGCTTCCATGAGTGTTGATAGTTGATCCAAGAAGAATGAAGTCCTTGACATCTTTAATCTTTTCTCCATTGATAAGTATGTTGTTTATTGGTCCAGTGGTGAGGATTTTTGTTTTCGTTTCATTGAGGTGTAACCCACACTGAAGGCTGTGTTCTTTGATCTTCATCAGTAAATATTTTAAGTCCTCTTCACTTTCAGCAAGCAAGGTTGTACCATCTGCATATTGCAGGTTGTTAATGACTCTTCCTCCAATTCTGACGCCATGTTTTTCTTCATATAGCCCAGCTTCTCATATTATTTGCTCAGCATACAGGTCGAATAATTATGGTGAAAGAATACAACCTTGTTGTACACCTTTTTAAATTTTAAACCATTCAGTGTTCCCATGTTCTGTTTGAACAACTGCTTCTTGTTCCAGGTACAGATTCTCATGAGCATAATTAAGTGTTCCGGAATGCTCATACTTCGCAATGTTGTCCATAGCTTTTCATGATCCACACAATAGAAAGTCTTTGCGTAGTCAATAAACCACAAGTAAACATCTTTCTGATATTCTCTGCTTTCAGCCAAGATCCATCTGACATCAGCAGTGATATCAATCATTCCACGGCCTCTTCTGAATCCGGCTTGAACCTCTACAAGTTCTGTGTCAATGTATGATTGTAGCCATTTCTGTATTACCTTTAGCAAAACTTTACTCACATAGGATATCACAGAGATTGTCCAATGATTTCCACATTCCGTTGGGTCACCTCTCTTTGGAATGGGCACAAATACTGATCTCTTCCAATCAGTTGGCCAGATAGTTGTCATCCAAATTGCTTGGCAGAGATGTGTGAGTGTCTCATGTGCTGCCTTACTTTCTTGAAAGATTTCTATTTTTATTCCATCAATTCCTGGTGCCTTGTTCTTTGTCAACTCCTTCAATGCACCTTGGACTTCCTTCTACAGTATCATTGGCTCTTGATCATGTTCTACCTCTTGAAATGGTTGAACATTAACCATTTCCTTTTGATAAATTTACTCTGTGAATTCCTTCCATCTTTTGTTGATGCTTTCTGAATCATTCAATAATTTGCCCAGAGAATCTTTCAATAATGAAAGTTGAGGCTTGAATTTTTTCTTCAGTTCCCCCAGCTTAAGAAATGCTGACCATGTTCTTCCCTTTTGGTTTTCTGACTCCAGATATTTGCACATTTTGTTGTAATATTTGGCATTATCTTCTAGACCTGATCTTTGAAATTTTCTGTTTAGCTCTTAGACCTTCTCATTTCTTCCATTTGCTTTAGCAACTCTACACTGGAGAGCAAGTTTCAATGTCTCTTCTGACATCCATTTTGACCATTTCTTTCTTTCTTGTCTTCTCAATGACTTTTTGCTTTCTTCATGTATGATGTTCTTGATGTTATCCCACAACTCTTCTGGTCTTCGGTCTTTAGTGTTTAATGTATCAAATCTGTTCTTCAGATTATCTCTAAATTCAGGTAGGATATATTCAAGGTCATATTTTGGCTCTCGTGGACTTGTTTTCATTTTCTTCAGCTTCAGTTTGAATTTGCATATGAGTAATTGATGGTCTGTTTCACAGTCTGCCCCTGGCCTTGTTTTCACTGATGATATTTACTCAGATGTAGTCAATTTGACATCTATGTATTCCATCTGGTGAGATCCATGTGTATTGTCATCTCTTATGCTGTCTAAAGAAGGTGTTTGAAATGAACAAATCATTGGTTTTGCTGAATTCAGTCATGCATTCTCCAGCATCATTTCTATCACCAAGGCCATATTTTCCAACCACTGATTCTTCTTCTTTGCTCCCAAACTTTGCATTCCAATCACCAGTAATGATCAATACATCTTGATTGCATGTTTGATCAATTTCAGATTGAAGAAGTTGGTAGAATTTTTCTATTTCATCCTCACTGGCTTTAGTGGTTGGTGGGTAAATTTGAATAATAGTGGTATTAACTGGGCTTCCCTGTAGGCGCATGGGTATTATCCTATCACTTATAGCATTGTACCTAATGACTGATCTGGATATGTTCTTTTTGGCAATGAATGCAACACCATTCCTCTTCAATTTGTCATTCCCAGCATAGTAAACCATATGGTTGTCAGAGTCAAAATGGCCAATGCCAGTCCATTTCAGCTCATATGGATGTTTATGCGCTCCATTTCATTTTCGAGAACTTCCAATTTTCCCAGATTCATACTTCGTACATTCCATGTTCTGATTTTCAATGGATGTTTGCAGCTGTTTCTCTTCATTTTGAGTTGTGCCCCATCAGCAAATTAAGGCCCCCGTGGGTATTTCTCTAATCAGCTTTACTCCATTGGCATCATCACAGTCAACTCTACTTTTAGGAGGCAGCTCTTTTCCAGTCGCATTTTGAGTGCCTTCCAACCTGAGCGGCTCATTTTCCAGCACTATATCTGACAGTGTTTCTCTGCTATTCATAAGGTTTTTAGTGACTAGCGATTCGGAAGTAGTTCATCACTCTTTCTTCCTAGTCTGTCTTTGTCTGGAAGCTCATCTGAAACCTGTCCACCATGGGTGACCCTGCTGGTATTTAAAATACTGGTGGCATAGCTTTTAGAATCACAGCAACTCACAAGCCACCACAGTACGAAAAGTTGACAGATGAGCGTGGTGGGTTTCTTTCTTCAGGTGTTGAGTTTTCTACAAATTTTAGAAAGTAAGCCTTGTCTGGTATGTCATTGCTCAACAACTTTTCCTTGTCTGTGAATTCTATTTTTACTGTTTTGGTGAAATCTTGATGCACATAAGTGTCTAATTTTCAGGTGGTCCTAGTCATCTCATTTGTCTTCTGAGTTTGTGTGTTTTCAGTTATGTTTGATAATGTATTTATGCCATGTATCAGAGCCCCTAATTTTGTCTTTATTGTTTCAATAATGATCTTAATATTTCCAGGTTTTACATTTAAGTCTTTAATCCACAGTGTGCTTGTTTTTGTATATGATGTGAGATATGGATCTACTTTCACTCTTTTGCAGATGGATTTCCAGTTTTGCCAGCATCATTTATTGAAGAGACTCTCTCTCCCCCAATTTAATCCATTTTGTCATTTTGTCCAAGATCAGCTGAATTTATGTGGGTGGATTTCCTTCTGGGCTTTCAATTCTGTTTTATCGATCTATGGGTCTTTTGTTATAACAGTACCAGACTGTTTTGACAACTGTGGCTGTATAGTAGAATTTATTTCTATATCTTTCCTACATGTTTGGTGTTTAACTAGCACCCCTCCTCCAGAACCCCCCTTCCAAATCTGCTTTTTAGGAAATGTTTAGGTTTCTTTTCTTTTCTTCACTCTCATCTCCAGTCCTCTGTGGCTATGTCCTTGTCCATGGGCTCAGGGGTCTCCAGGTCTCACCACACTTTGCCCAACCAGCCCTTCCTCTTCTCTCTTTCATCTCCAGGTCAACGGAAGTCTAGGGAACATGGTTGAACACAGAGCATTTTCTCATTGCTGCTATTCCCCCTCTTCCACTCACCAGTAGACCAATGTGGTTGTCAGCAGGCTTACATGCCTGTTCATGGGTTCCCTTTGAGTTTCAGTCTTAGAGGAGGGTGTGTTCTGAAGGGACTCGATTGCTTGCCTTGATGGCCTCCTGCTGAACAACTTGCTTATTCTTGTAATAGCCAGTAATACCGCTATTTTTGTTTTGGGCAAAGGGACAATCTTCATAGATATTCTCAGAGGACACAGGAAGATCATCATAAGAGAAGTTTAAAGAAAATTGAAAACTACATTGGTGGAAAACAAAGGCCAGGAAAGTTATGCTGAGGGAATGTTTCCCATCAGGATAATGTATTTGCTCATTCTTCCAGGGTTGCAAGGGTTCTCCTTGAAGAATTTAATTAGAAAACCTTATCTCATCCACCCTATGACCCTGATCTTGCCCCTTTAGGCTTCTTTTTATCTTCAAAACTTAAGAAATATTGAAAAATAATATTATCTGAGTATCCCCGAGGATCTAAAACTACCATTTTGAGGTGATATAAATCGAAGAAAGCATATATATATATATATATATATATATATATATATATATACATTTTTTTTTGGGGGGGGTGGATTTGAGAGATGGAAACACCACCTTCAGAAGTGCATAAACCTAGATGGAGGAGATGTTGAGAAATAATAGCTTCTATTTTGATATTTTGTTTAATAATGATAGCTATGATTTTACAGCAATACTTTTTGACTTACTCTCATTAGCCCAGACATATGAAATAAAATGGCAGAAAAAAATGACTAAAAATATCAATGATTATCTATAAGAATCATCCTATTTTTTAAAAAATAAACACAGGATTTAACTGTTTTGCAATAGAAGCCTTATAACACTTTGATACTCCTAAAGGTATTTGCATATGTTAGTTAAATGTGGTTTTCTTCAAATATTTTCAAAAATAAGAAAAGAAGTTTATAGCGATGTATGCCAATCTACTAGGTGTGATGGCATGTTCAGAGAGAGATGGATGAGAGAAGATGTGTGCAGTGTTGGCTAGACACATGTGATGGTTTTGAATTTCTCTAATAATGTCATGATGAAAATGTAATTGTGCAGAAAAGAGTTGTGTTGTAAATGTAGCATCTCCATGTTCTCTGAATTTTGGAAAACTGAAAAACAGGAAGCACAAGGTCTCTACTGATTCTTAGTCCTTTGTCTTATATATTATGTTTATACATATTATACAGAGCTGTAATCATATTCTGAATATTTTATTATCTAACATTTTAGGATAATGTGCTGAACTGCAATGTCAGTTTAAACTAGAAGGTGGACAGTTCAAACTTACCAGCAACTCCTTAGAAATCCTATCAGTTGGAACCTTGGTCACTACCAGTCAGAACCGACTGGATGGCACTTAACAGCAACAACAACATAACAAAGTAAATGTTTATATCATTATTAATATGTATAACTGATTTAAATGATGGCATAATATTCAGTTGAGTTGATGTATTTTACAATAATTTTATTTAACCAATTTGTTTATGGCTGGATATTTTCATTGTTTATACTTTTGGGCTATTATGAAAATTAATGTGCTAGATAGAGCCAAGTGCATGACTTTTTCAATTTAGACTTAATTCCTTAGGCTACATTCCCAGACTTGAGTTTCTGTTATAGTTAAGTGACATTGAGCCTGTTCCAGTTCATACAGACCCTGCAAAAGGGCCACAGGATCAGAAAGCCTCACAAACTGAGTTAATGCCAGCGGAGTGGCTCAGGGGCTCAAACCATGGACCTTGTGGTTCACAGCTCAGTGCTTATCGTATAGAGTTGCAGCACTCTGGACTTGAGATTTCTGAGCCAAAATATATGAATGTTTTTAAGATTCTTGATCATCTTGCCAATTTGCAAAGCTGACAGTACCAATGGGTTTACATTACTGTCAGCAGTGAAAAAGAAAGTTGGTTTGACTGTAATTTGGACAGCATTTGGAATTATCTATTTGATGCTATCTACATTTTCACAGGCAAATTTGAAAGTCATATCTTAAATGTGCATCTCTTTTTTTCTGCTTTCATATTATTTGTGGAGAGAGTTTCTTAGAAATTAGACCTTTTGTGATTCTCATTGTGTCCAGTGTGGAGATGACCCATGACCACCAACTACAAGGATTGTGCATGTGTGTGGAAGGGCATCTATCTGTTAGATCAATCAATGGCAAATCGGCAATGCATCTAAATGCATCTAAGCATTGGGAAAGAGGGGGTGCACTTAACAAAAACAACAATTCTCTCTTCTTGTGGCAGATGCTTTCTTGGTAATTAGGCTTAGGCATGAAAACAGACGTTATTCTCGATATCTTTACATTTTTATGTATTTGCTGTTGTTGTTGTATTTGTGATTGTGGTTAAGCATCTACACAGCAATTCTTATATCAACTCCTCAATTTCTACATGTACAATCGAGTGAAACTGATTGCATTCTCCAACTTGTGCAACCATTCTTACCTTCCCTTTCTGAGTTGGTCTTGCCCCATTATCAAAAGCTCATTCTCCCCAAAGGTTCCTTCCTTCCTACCTAATCTTTTCAGTTGCTGTTGTCAAGTTGATCCCATTACCGCTGAGTCAATTCTGAATTATAGTGACCCTACAGGACACAGTCGAACTGCTCCATGCTGTTTCTGAGGTCAATCTTTTTTTTTTTTTTAAGTTTTTATTGAGAATTGAGTGATAGTTTACATGAGCAAACATCAGCTATACATTCATCTTATCGTATTTCATTTCATTGCAATGATTACAATCCCCTCCATGCATCATCAAACAACCAAAGGGTACACCCCACAAGCCTGCCCACTGGCCCTCAGCACATAGACCCTCTCCCTTCCTGAGTCCAGAGTCCCCAGCTGCTCCATCTCTCCATGTTATCTTCTCTGCATCCATCTCTGGCATCACTGCTTCTCTGGATAGGGTCCCACACTCCACTCTTCTTCCTAGATGGTCCCAGGGGACCTCCACTCCTGGACTGCAAAATCAACCACTCCCCTTCTTTTGTTACAAAACATCTACCTTTATTATTTGCAACACTCACAGTCAGTCCTGATAGCAATTATTCACTATTGAACCATAAGAGTCTTATCCCCATCTTCTTTGACCAGCCCTATCCAGACAGGTTGGAAACCACTCAGTGGAGATTCTACCTTCCCCCGTCCCCTCTGGAATTAGACTCCTTCTTGAAAGTTTGTAAGCCAGTCACTTCTTGCCTTTGTAGCTTCCTTTCCCCCATTTTGGGTAGCCAATGTCTAAGTTGCCCATCCCTGTCAACCCTGTGTAGCGAAGGGGTGGGAATGATCCTTGCTGTAATGATTTGTCCCCACTTTTGAGCTACTACATCCATAAGTATAAATCCAGTTCATCAAATTGTAGTGGATTACTGAGGTCAAATTTTACAAGCGCAGACAACCTCATCATTCTCCCTCAGAGCAGCTAGTGGGTTTGAACTGCTGCCCTTGAGATTAGTAGCCCAACACATAACTCACTACATCACCAGAGTTCCTTTTCTCCCATACAGGTAGATCATAAAAGAGGGAAAGTACTTAGAATGTGATTGTAGAACTATTGGAATGATGTGAGAGAGAAAAGTCAAAGAAAGCCACCACTACCATTTAGGAAATCAAAAAGTACAGATATCATAGCTTTCGGTCCCAGTTATCTTGATTGCCTGCTGATATGGGTAATTCATTGAACAGCTGAAAGCAGCTGGACTTCTTCTACCCACATGTCTACCCTATTTTGCCAGTAGACAATAATGATATCTGAGTCTCTTCTGCTTTCCACATTACACAGAAATGTTTCTCTTTGGCAGAATTTGTCCCAGTGCCCTATGGGCAAAGACTTGTAGGAAATTTAGCTGCAGGCTTCTAGCCCCTGGATCACAGAGGAGAGTTGGAGGGGACAGAGTTGACAAAAGATTACCCAGCTCATTTGTATACTTATTATTCTCTTCCATTCCCTAGTTGCATTCATGTATCTATGCATCATATTCTCCAGAAAGAAATTGCATTCATTAAATGGCATTGTGCCAGTGAGGGTGAGTGGTCTAGGTGGGGACATGTAACTCATTGCTCTATAGTCTATTAAGTTTCTTTGTTTTGTTGTTGTTAGTTGCCATAGGGACAGCTGCTGACTCATGGTGATCCTATTCACAACAAAAGAAAATACTTCTTAGTCCTGAACTTTCCCCATGATCGATTGAGGATTGGACCATTGTGATCCATAGGTTTTTTTGTTTTGTTTTGTTTACAGCTGAATATATATTTTAAAGTCTCATCTGCTAACTTAGTGCTTGCTACCAGCTTGGGGAGCAGAAACTTTTGCAGGCTTCACAATCTTTTGTTTAGGTGCTACCTTTGTGGGAGTCTTAGCAGCAGCCATTGCTGTCTTTTTAGGTGCTTGCTTAGCCTTTTTTGCTTCCTTGGCAGCTCTGATGGCCTGTTCTTGTTGAGCCTTTCTGACTTCAGGTTTCTGATTTCTCTTGGCCATTCTATCAGCAAGTCTATCAAGCACCAGTGATGGTCCTCTGGAATGTGATTGCACGACAGGTTCTTTTCTTTTGAATTTCTTCCCATAGTCCCTTTTTGGGCTTTCTTCTATAGCGGGCAGTCAGTTTATATGACAAGGGTTCCTGTTAGAAAGTAATGTAGACTCAGGTTATGCATTAAGAAACTGAAAAACCTTCCCATAAGTCACAGCATAATGCCTCCCGTATCTGGAGTAGATTTTATACCTGTTGAACTGCACAGTTCCACTTTCATGGCTGCAGCTGCAGGGCAACAGGGAAAATGGGGAAGACTGATTCATAGGGCTTTTATTGACTTACTTTCAGAATTTCTTCTTATTCTGTCAGTTATTTTATTTATTTATTTATTTATTAACTTTTTATTGTAAATTGAATGAAGGTTTACAGAGAAGATCATCAGCTTTACATTCAATAAATTATGCAATTTATTTCATCTCAATGATTTTAATTCCTTCCCTGCAACAACACTTATCGTACTTCCTCCCTGTGGACACACATTTATATCTTACATTTCATAAATGAACAATGCAAAATTTTTTTGATGCACTCATTCAAATCCTCCCTGTGGCCACACATTTATATCTTACATTTCACAAATGAACAATGCAAAAAATTTTTTTTGATGCACTCATTCAAAGAATTTATACTTATTTAAATGTCCAAGTGGCACATAGTGCAAGCCTTACTCAGTTTATGGGCCTAGAGCCCTCCGCTGCTCTGCCCCTCCATGCCACTGTCTCTACTGCCATTGCTTGTCTAGGTCGGGATCTCATGCTCTACTAATACTCTTCAGCATTGTAACAACATGAAAGCTTCTCGAGGTTCCACACGAAAGGCGAGAATTCTAACACAGACCCATTTATGTCTCTCCAGGGTGGTGCTTCAGGTTAATGCACTAGACCACAGGTCAATTGAACTGTAAGGTTAGTGGCTCAAACCCACCAGCTGCTCCTTGGAAACTCTATACAAGGTCACTATAAGTCGGAGCTTCCAGACTCAATGACACTTAACAACAACAACAACGACAACCCTTTGTACTGGTGCAGCACTGTGGGATAAAGCACTTGACTGCAAGTTCAGTTCAAACCCACCAGATGCTCTTTGGAAACCCTATATAGGGTTGCTATGAGTCAGAACCAATTTTATGGCACTTACCAATAACAACAACAACTTTTTAACCTGGTGTGGCACTGTGAGATAAAGCAGTGGACGACAAGATTGGTTTGAACAATAAGGTTGGCATTCAAATTCACCAGCTGCCCCTTGGAAACCCTATAGAGGGTTGCTGTAAGTCAGAACTGACTCAGTGGTACTTAATAACACAAGTCCTGTGGTGGTGCTGTGGGATAATTCATTGGACTGCATGGTCAGTTTGAACAAGGTGGGCAGTTCAAGCCCACCAGCCACTCCTCAGAAACCCTTTATATGGTTGCTACGAGTTGGAATGACTGGATGGCACTTAACAACAACAATAAGTCTACATTTAATGGAGATGTTTCTATGTCTCCATCTTTTGTTTAATGTGCACAAGTACACAAACAGACATTTTAGAACAAGATTGTTTTTGTTAAGTGCTGTCGAGTTGGTTCCTACTCATAGTAGCCTTGTATAGGGTTTCTAAGTTTGTACATCTTTGCTTAAGCAGAAAGTGTCATCTTTCTTCCATGAAGCAACCGGTGGGCCTGCTACTGACCTTGCGGTTCACAGCCCAGTGTTTTTCTGAGAGTCACCACAATCCTATAAAGAAGATGAATACGTGCACATTAACCTCATAAATTATTTATTTACAAGGCCCATGTAGACAGTTGCCTATCAGTTGGAGATCTTTTGAAGAGAAATTATGGAAGACAAATGGAAGACTAGCCACTGCATTTAAAAAGGAGATTGAAGGATGCTGTCACAAAGAAACTACCACCAGGATATTTAATGCCATAGATGGTAACCAGTGGAATCAAGAATCAGAAATAGTTGCTTAATTTAGACTAAGAGCTAGATAAGAGGTAGATATTAAGGGAAGAATAACAAAGAGGCAGAAATAAAAACAAAACAAAAAAAACACATTAAAAAAAATGACTTATTTCAGTGACTCTTCGTAATATGAGTGAAGACTGCCCTACTTCTAAATATCTTAAGTGTGATAATAACTTTCCTTATAGTTTAGGGCATTTACTGTCCCATTTCTGTTACTTGTTGTAAACATTGTAACTAAAGAATCTGATGGCATCTTTGTGCTTTGGGGTCTGAAAAATTACATTTCAGTTGACAGAGGCTAGTAGATAGATATTTTTAGGACTTTCTTCAAATAATTATTTACCTGGTAGAAATATCAGGTATCATAGCAAACCAAGACTTGACGAGGCTATTGGGTCCTGGGTGGCCCTCAGATGATACCCTACAGGTAGCTACCATCACATATTTTTGTACCTTTAGGATGAAGGAGTCTCTACAATAAAATAGCCTTGTGTACCTACTGAGTGGGCTTATCAGGAAGGCATGAGGAGATTTCAAGGGCAAATGCTTATAAGTCACCAGCAGTGAAATGGGACCTCATAGTTTATGGAATGCTTTTACAAATGTCATCTGCAGCAGACACTCCTGACAGTGATACCATACTTGGATGGTACACAGAAGAGGTTTAGGGGGTTTGACTTCAGATGACTTGAGTTTAGATCACTAATTTGTCCTGGTTTTCCGGGGACTTTCTTGATTTTAGCACTGGAAGTCCACATCCCAGGAAATCCTTCAAGCCCTGGTGAATTAGATGGACCACAGTTCCATCTGTCACTTAGTAGTCAAGATTCCTTCCACAACTTTAGCTCTCTGGACATCCACTTCACATCTATTCATTGAGTGAGTCTGAACAGCTGGGGCCCAGACCCTCCTCCAATTTTGAGAACCTTTACTTCTTTCAAGGTTTGCTTCACTTTCCAGATTTGACCAAGCTAGGAGAACTCATCTCAATCATTTTGTTCTAACCTTCATATTTTACAGACAAAGAGACTGAGGTTCAGGAAATCAAGTGACTTTCTGAATGTGACCAACCTCAGTTTTCCTACTCCCAAGCTAATGATGTCTTTACTACAAGCTATTCTATCCTCACACCACACTAAAGTTCTAAGAGCAAAATAATTATTCCTGTGACAAATGTTCATGGACATGAGAGGTTATCAAGCAGATTTAAACACCTCGTCTCTATCTGTACCCCTCAGATTCACTTCCAATCACAACTCCCTTCTACATCTTGACTAAATGTGAGCACGAACCAACTAGGACAATCCCAGATCTGTGTGAAGAAGGATTTTCCCCTTTCACACTTCTTGTAACTGCCATTTTTCAGGTGAAAACAGCATCAAACGCTTCCTGCATCATATCATGCCTTTTAATTTCTATGACTCCCTAGGGGCAACAACTGCTTCTGAAAGGTTTGATGCTCTGTTGATTATTATAATTAATGACTCAATTTTCTTTCATAAACAGGACACATACGATGCACTGTACTAGTCTATGTTACATTAAAAGTCTTTATTAGCTATGATTAGTTTCTGGATGAGAAAAAAAAAAAAAAAAAAAACCCAAATTTTCAGTCTTGGCTTTTCTCATTTTACAATCAGAGAAAAAGTATATATTATATAATATATTTTGCCCTTAATAGATCTTTCAAGGACTATATCTGGAACGCAATGATGGCACGTTTGTAATCAATATCACATTTCTTGTATCTATGCTGTTTCTCTGCTTTTTGTCTTTCAGCACATTTCCCATAACTAATTAGCTACATCAGTGACCGATGACATTAGTGTGGCCCATACTTTCTTCTATCTGGTACGTGAATAACCAAACGAGTCATTATTACTTTATCAAAAAAGTCTCTTATTTTTCATCTGAACTCGCAAAAGAAATTTGGAGGACCTGGTGTAGTCCACTGGTGTGGTCTGCTTGAACCTCAAGGTCAGGAGTTCAAACTCACCAGCTGCTCCTCAGAAACCCTATACAAGGTTGCCATGAGTTGGAACTGACTCTATGGCATTTAGAAACAACAAGGTGAGTCAGACCCCTGGTGTGGTGCTGTAAGATCAGCATTGGATTGTGAACTACAAGGTCAGCAGTTCAAACTCACTAAGTAATCCTAGGATTACTATGAGTTGGAAATAACTCAACAGCACTTAGTAACAACTATAACTGGCTAGCTGTGTGCCGTGGAGTCGGTTCCGACTCATAGCGACCCTGTACAGGGTTTCTGAGGTTGTAAATCTTTACAGGAGCAGAAAGCCTCATCTTTCTCCCACAGAACAGCTGGTAGTTTCGAACTGCTGACCTTGCGGTTCGCAGCCCAATTCATAACCACTATGCTACCAGAGATCCTTTAGCAACTACTATAGCAACAATGAACTTGTGTGTCCTGATGTGGTGCTGTAGGATAGGCACTAGACTACTAACTGCCATATCAGTGGTTCAAACCCACCAGCTGTTCTTTGGAAACCCTATTCAGAGTCGTTATAAGTCAGAGGCAACTCAACAGCACTTAACAGCAACAACAACAGCACAATGAACTACAGGAATCATGGAGGCATAGTACATTAGGCAATGGGTGGTGAATGAAAGATTAGCAGTCCAAACCCACTAATGTCAGTGCAGAATAAAGATGAGCAGTCTCCTTCCATAAAGATATACCGCCTTGAAACCCTATGGAGCAGTTCTCCTCTGCCCTGTAAGGTTGCTCTGAGTCACAATAGATTTGACAGTGTGAGTAGAAGCAACAGTACAGCGATGTACAAGACATTTTCATGTCGGTGTATACTGTATCTCATTATAAAATACATACAATTATAGATTCTTTTGCTTGTTCCATTACTTGTCACATAGGATTGGTGTAATGGCCAGCAAACATCATTCTTTCTTTAGAGGATCATTGGAATGCATTTGGATATGGGTAACAGAATACCTGACAACGTGGCTTACATTGTTGTTGTTAAGTGCCGTCAAGTCACTTCTGATTCTTAGTGACCTTCTGTAGAGTTTCTGAGGAGCAGCTGGTGGGTTTAAACTGCAGACTTGTGGCTCACAGTTCAGTGCTGATGCTATAGCACCACACCAGGAGTCTGTGACTTATATGTTGTTGTTGTTAAATATTGTTGAGTGTGACCCTGTATAAGATTTCCAAGGAGCTACTGGTGAGCTTGAAACACCAACCTTGTGGTTCAAACTGAACTTGCGGTCCAGTGTTTTACCCCACAGCACCATACCAGTGAATTTATACATCAGGTATTTATTAATCCCGCAGAAAGTATTGTCTGGAGCCAGGCCATCCCAGTTCCTTCATCTCATTTGACCACCTTCTGTAGGTTCTTAATGTCCTGGCTGCAGGATGGCAGGTACACAATCACACCTCACCTCATTGTGCTCCACTTTATTGTAATTTTACAGATATTTTTACAAATGAAGGACTGCTGCAAACCCTCTGTCCAGCAAGTTTATCAGCACCATTTTTCCAACAATGTATGCTCACTTTGTGTTTCTGTGTTTCATTTTGGTAACTCTCAAAATATTTCAAACTTTTTGGTAAATGTTATTGCACACTGAATAGGCTGAAGTCTAGTGTAACTATACCTTTTCTACGCACTGGTAAACCAAGAATGAGTCATGTGCCTCACTTTATTGCAATATGCGCTTTATTTTTTGCAGTGGTCTGAAACTGAACCTGCAGGATCACTGAGGTATTATTGCTGTTGTTGTTAAATGCTGTTGAGTCAGTTCCGACCCATAGCAACCCTGTACAGGGTTTCCAGGGAGCGACTTGTAGGCTTGAGTAACCAAGCTTAGTGTTCAAACTGACCTTGCAGTCCAGCACCTGTGTTAAATTCTCTGATGTAGCTAGTTATGGAACAAGTGCTGAAGACACAGCAACTCTGTTAAATTCTCTTGGACCACATCCCAAGCAGGAAAGAAGATGGCAATGGCAGCAAAGATGTGCTCCTATTGTTGACTTTGGTATTGGGTTGAAAATGTTCCACAGAAGTCTCAAGCAGTCTTCCTATTGTTGGACTGGACCCCATGGTCAAACCTAGACTAAAGAGGAAGAGCAACACCATGATTGGCGTAGGACAAATGTGCTTCTGTATATGGACATTGGAACTAAACTCTTGTCTCTAGGCAAAGAACAACTGACTGAAATGCCCTTTGATTTTCAATAATTTAACAAAGAGTTTACTCTCTGATCTCAAAATAGATATTTTGAGATCAGAGAGATCAAATTTTTCACTGCACTGAACACTATTGTTGTTAAGTGCCATTGAGTCAGTTCTGACTCATAGCAACCCTGAACAGAATTTCCAAGGAGTGTTTGAAAGGTTTGAACCACCAACTTCATGATCAGTAGTCCATTTTTGCTCCTATAGCACCACACCAAGACTCTTGAACATTATTGTTGTTGTTGTCAAGTGCTGTCTAGTCGATTCCAACTCATAGCGACCCTGTATATGGTTTCCAAGGAGCAGTTGGTGAGCTTGAACCACTGACCTTGTAGTTCAAATGACTTTGCAGTCTGATGCATTCGCCCACAGTGCCACACCAGGACTCCATTATTAAGGAATGCCTAATAGCTTAGGCATTGATGAATTGAAATGGACTGGTATTGGCCATTTTGAATCTGACAACCACATGGTACATGCTGGGAATGACAAAATGAAGAGGAATGGTGTTGCATACATTGTCAAAAAGAACTTATCCAGATCAGTCATGAGTTACAGCACTATCTGTGATAGGGTAATATCCATGCACCTACAGAGAAGTCCAGTTAATACCACTATTATTCAAATTTATGCACCAACCACTAAAGCCAGTGAAGATGAAATAGAAGAATTCTATCAACTTCTTCAATCTGAAATTGATCAAGCATGCAATCAAGATGTATTTGAATGTCACTGGTGATTGGAATGCAGAGGGTGGGAGAAAAGAGGAAGGATCAGTAGTTGGAAAATATGGCCTTGGTGATAGAAATGATGCTGGAGATCACAGGATAGAATTCAGCAAAATCAATGATTTGTCCATTTCAAATACCTTCTTTAGACAGCATAAGAGATGATTAAACACATGGACCTCACCAGACAGAATACACAGAAATCAAATTGACTACATCTGTGGAAAGAGACGATGGAAAAACTCTACATCATCAATCAAAACCAGGCCAGGAGCAGATTGTGGAAAGACCATCAATTGCTCATATGCTAATTCAAACTGAAGCTGAAGAAAATGAAAACAAGTTCACAAGAGCCAAAATATGACCTTAAATATATCCCACCTGAATTTAGAGATCATCTGAAGAACATATTTGATACATTAAACTCTGAAGACCAAAGACCAGAAGAGTTGTGGGATGACATTAAGAACATCATACATGAAGAAAGCAAAAAGTCATTAAGAAGACAAGAAAAAAGGAAAAGATCAAAATGGATGTCAGAAGAGACACTGAAACTTGCTCTCCAACATAGAGATACTAAAGCAAATAGAAGAAATGAGAAGGTACAAGAGCTGAACAGAAATTTCAAAGGTCAGCTCGAGAAGATAAAATCAAATATTACAACACAATGTATAAATATCTGGAGTCAGAAAACCAAAAAGGAAGAACACACTCAGAATTTCTCAAGTTGAGGGAACTGAAGAAAAATATAACAACAGCTTAGAAATCAGTGCTCGTTAAGTCAATTCTGACTCATGGTGATCCTTTGTGGGTCAGAGTAAAACTGTGTTCCATAAGGTTTTCAATGAGTGATTTATTGGAAGTACACCACAAGCCCTTCTTCTGAGATGCCTCTGAGTGGACTCGAACCTCAATCTTTAGGATCCAAGCACATTAACCACTTGCATCACCCAGGGAGTCTAAAAACTTTGAAGTACTATGTAAACGTTAATAGAATTAGGACAAGGAGGAAACCCTAAATGCACAAAGAGGTTGAAAAGCTTTAATTAAAGAAAGCACAGACAACAGGAAAAGGGCCACCTGTGCCAATTCTCTGTAACCTGTAGGTTATCAGTGTCTTGGTTATCTGGTGCTCCCAACAAAAAACACCACAAGTGGGAGGGTTTAACAAACAGAAATATATTTTCTCACAGTTTAGGTGCCTGTTGTTGCTGTTAAGTGCCATTGAGTCCTATCCAACTGTGTAGGATTTCTGAGGAGTAGCTAGTGGGCTTAACCCTCTGACCTTGTGGTTTGCAGCCCAATGCTGATCCTACAGTGCCACACCAGGGATCCTTAGGTGCCTACAGGTCTGAATTTAGGGTACTAGCTTTAAAGGAAGACAATCCATCTCAGTGGCTTCAGGGCAAACTCCTCATCTCTTTTCAGCTCATTTCTTCGCTTCCTGGAGATCTCACTTGACCTGACATCTATATTCCACCATCTCTGCTTGCTTGCTTCATCTCAAAAGAGATTGAATTAAAACACACCTGATGGTAATATAGCAGTTGGGACCCTTGAAGGATAATGCACTGGACTGCAAGGTTAGTTTGAGCCTCAAGGTCAGCAGTTCAAACCCACCAGCTGCTCCTTGGAAACTATATACAGGGTCACTATGACTCAATGGCATTTAACAACAGCAAAACCAACATATTAATATTGCCTTATATTAGCATACTAATGAAACCCCATTCTCAAAAAGAATTTCATACACAGGTATAGAGATCAGGAATTACAACACACAATTTTGGGGGACACAATTCAATTCTTAACAATCAAGCAAATGGCTTTCCCTTCCCCTGTGCCTCTTCAAGTCTGTATCTCTATTGACGTATGTTAAACCCGATGGGCAGCTACTTTCCAAGCCTTTATACAGAATAATCCTTCAATTGTTTGTTTATTACTATTATTATTGTTGTTTTCCAGAAGAGATCAATAACAACAATAATGAAAAACACAACAAGAAGAATTTTTGGCAGCTTTTCCTCACAATTTCAGGATGAGTGCTCAGCCATTGACAATGCAAAATTGCGGGAAATGAATCACAGGTAGACTGTGATCCTTAAGGGAGAAATTAAAGCTCTTGAACATTTTTTAAATTAGTAACTCTCAGTTTGGTGCACATTCTTATCAGTCTTATTTTAGAAACTAACAAAACCAGATATGATTTGAAAAACATCAGATGGGAATTCTAACTGCATTAAGAAGACCAAAAAAACACACAAAAAACTGATGCCTTGAATTATGGCATTGGTGAACAATATTGAATATGGAAGGATGAACAAGTCTGGCTTGGAAGAAGTACAGCTAGAATACTCCTTAAAAGCCAGGATGGTGAGGCTTCATCCTACATCCCTTCAACATGTTATCTGGAGGGGCCAGTCCCTGGAGAGGACATCAGACTTGGACAAGAAGAGGGTCAGTAAAAAAGAGAAAGATCCTCAATGAGATGATTGACATAGTGGTTGTAACAATGGTCTCAAGAAGCAATAATTGTGAGGATGGCATAGGACTGAGCAGTGTTTCATTCTGTTGTACATGGGGTCACTGTGAGTTAGAACCAACTTGGTGACACCTAACAACAACAACAACTAGGCTTTCCTCTAACAGCTCTGTCTCTGGTAGAACATCACTCCCCAGATGTTCTGGCAATTACAGAGTCTCAGCACAATATTTTACTTATGCAGGGTGTCCCTTGTCCTCAGCTTATACATATTTTTAATTCCCAAATTCCATGACCCACATCTTTTAATTTCCTTGGCGACTGCTTATTTCCTGACAGCTTGCTCTCATCTAGAAGACCAAATCCCATTTGTAATAACACATCAGCATAAACCCTCCAAGGTCTCTTCTCCAAAATGTGCTTATCCAGTTTGGGTCTGTGTCAACTGGAAGAGTTGCTAAAACTTACTTTTCCCACCCTAGAGACTCCACTTTAGTAGGATTGGAGTGATGTGTGAGAATCTGCATCTCTGATATGCTCTTCTGTGATGCTGAATCTAACAATCTATGGATCACAATTATGGAGAGAAAGTCAACTGACTTTCCATTCTGGACTTGAAGTTTATGTTGGACTTGAATGTTCTCTTGAGGGTTTGTGTAAGCCTATTCCAGGTAGTGTATACTACCACCTTGACCAACACTGACACACTTGTGTGTGTGTGTTTCTGTAACATTGTACTATAGGAACCATCAGCATTAACAAACATCTACCTTTCTATGATGGGGGTCCTCGTGTGGTGCTATAGGTTGAGCACTAGAATGCTAACTGCAAGGTTGGTGGTTCAAACCCACTAACTACCTCTTGGAAACCCTTTACAGGGTCACTATGAGTTAGAACTGACTCAATGGCACTTAACAACAACAGCAAAGTTTTATGTGGTGGTTTGAGCTCACTTAGTAAGGACCTGACAATATGCTTCTGTAAGATTACAGCCAAGAAAATTCTTTGGAGCAGTTCTACTTTCTGTGTGGGGTCTCCATGAGTCAGAATTGTCTTGACAGCAATGGGTTTGGTTTTTATTTATTTTTCAGTTCCCTATGCCCTGACCAGATAAGTCCCAATACTTGGTGAATCACAGAGCCCTTTCAACTACTAAGAATCCGGGTCACATTTTCATTTCATTGGTAAGTGGGTGAAGAAATTTTCTAGGTACAAGAATAAGGTGGTGAACTGCTGGTGGGCGTTTTAAAGAATGAAAGTTTGTACAAGTATGTCAATATATATATAGAATTAAGACAAGGAGCCTATGGGGCCTCTTGGAAAGAGTTACTAGGAAAACAAAGAGTTTGTTTCAAGGTCAGAAGGTCTGTTTAGCTCTCTACTGTACCCCCAACACCTAGACCAGTGCCTGGGACATAGGTAGTAGGTGTTCAGTAAGTGTTCATTGAGTAGACTCTCAGTGATGGATGGTTTCTAAGAACTCTAGCACCATATTCCCCACCTCCACCAACTGAGCTGCAGGATAAGACCTCTGAGAAGCTATGATGGTCGCAGCTGAGACCCTCATGCGACCCAACCTCCAGCATATATTACTTGACCTCTCCAAGGCTCTCTGGGAAAGGCAGCCTAGGGGCCATTTGGAGGATGAAAGCAATCATCCCCTGACCTTGTCCATTTTATAATCTGCTTACTGTAAGCAGACCATCCATAAAATCCCATAACAAGTTTTGTCTGCTCCTACCAAAGGTCTTTGTATGGTCCATGCACAATGAACCATTTCCCGAAAACCTTCCCCTATCCTTATGAATAAACATGATATCTTTTCTCCAACCAAAAGATAGGGATTAAGCACTGCATTGAGTCCTCCCCATCTCTGCTAGAGAGCCTCTTTCCTATAATAAACCATTCATCACATGGAAACCCTGCCTCATCTGATTATTCTTAATCAGTAGAAAGCAAGACCTCTCTCCTGAAGGGGAGTTAACACTCCTTGTAGCATAATGATTTCTGTAAGTGCATACCTGTACAAGTTTATACCATACAATAGCTCTACGTAAAACTATATATATATGATTTCTGTAAGTGCATACCTGTACAATTTTATACCATACAATATCTCTACATAAAACTGTATAT
>NW_006408614.1:319836-338901 GCF_000296735.1 Chrysochloris asiatica | reverse complement strand
TATGTCATTGCCGCTAAGTGCCAGTGAATCATAGTGAACCTGTATATGGTTTCTGAGGAGTAGATGTTGAGTTTGAACAGCCAACCTTGCAGTTCAAAATGACCCTGCAGTCCACTGATTACTCTACAGTATCACACAAGGACTCCAATGTATATATGTATATATGCATGTTGCTGTGATGCTGGAAGCTATGCCACCAGTATTTCAAATACCAGCAGGGTCACCAATATTGGACAGGTTTCACCTTGGCTTCCAGATTAAGATATTCAAGTAAGAAGGAGAGGCAGTTTACTTCTGATTCTTCATACTCTGAAAACCTTATGAATAGCAATAGGAATAGGACACAATCAGCATCAGAATATTGAATATAGTAACATTATGAAGAGCACCAGAATATTGTCAGATATTATGCTGGTAGAAGAGCCCCTCAAGTTGGGAGGCACAAAAAAAAATATATGTCTGGAAAAGAGCTGCATCCTCAAAGTGGAGTTGACCTTGATGGCATGAATGGAGTAACACTTTGGGCCCCTTCATTTGCTGATGGGACTCAATACAAAATGAGGAGAAACAGCTGCAAATGTCCATTAATAATTGAAACATGGAATGTACAAATTATGGATCTAGGAAAATTGGAAGTTGTCAAAAATGGTGTGGAACACATAAAGAGTGATATCTTAGGCTATATATATAACAAATGAGGAAGTAAAAGAGTTGAACAAAAAATTTCAAAGAGTAGTTCAAGAAGACAAAGTCAAGTGTTTATAATGAAATGTGCAAAGGCCTTGAGTTAAAAAAAACGAAGGGAAAAACATGCTCAGCATTTCTCAAGCAGAGGGAACTGAAATAAAAAAGCATTTCTTAGATTGAAATATTGAAGGTTTCTATGGGGAAACAAATTTGCTTTTTCCCAAATGGACTCCTGGTATGGTGCTATAGGATAGGCACTAGATTGTTAACCACAAAGTCTGCAGATAAACCTACCAACTCCTTCTTGAAGACCCTATGCAGGGTCAGTATGAGTCAGGAATTGTCTCGATGGCACTTAAAAACAACAACAAAAATTGGCAAAATATTGACTGATGCAGAAAGCATCAAAAGAAGTTGGAAGAAATACACAGAGTCCCTGTACCAAAAAGAAGTGATCAATGTTAACTATTTCAATAGGCAGCATGTGTTCAAGAGTCACTGGTATTGAAGGAAGAAGTCCAAGGTGCACTGAAGGCATTGGCAAAGAACAAGGCTCTGGGAACTGATGGAATACAAATTGAAATCTTCAACAAACTGATGTGGCACTGGAGGCCCTCACTCATCTATGCCAATAAATTTGGAAGACAACTACCTGACCAACTGATTGGAAAAGATTCATATTTGTGTCTCTTCCAAAGAGAAGTGACCAAATGGAATGTCCAGAAATAATCTGATAATATCATTAATATCAGATGTAAGTAAAATTTTTCTAAAGACAATTTAAAAATGGCTGCAACAGTACATTGACAAGGAACTTCCAGTGGTTCAAGCCAGGTTCAGATGAATGTGCGGAATGAGGGATACCATTCCTGATGTCAGATGGATCATGGGTGAAAGCAGAGATGTTTACCTGTGCCTTATTGATTATGCAAAGATTTTTGACTATGTGTAGCATGACAAACTATGAATAACAATGCATAAGTGGTATTCCAGAACACTTAATTGTGCTCATGAGAAACTTGTGCATAGACCCACAGGCATTCATTTGAACAGAGCAAAGGAAAACTGAATGGTTTAAAATCAGGAAAGATGTGCACCGTGATTTTATTCTTTCACCAAATTTATTCAATCTGTATGCTGAACAAATAATTGGAGAAGATGGATTATATGAAGAAGAATTTTGTATATGGATTAGAGGAAGATTCATTAAGCAACCTGAGATATGCAGATGATACAATCTTGTGTACTGAAAGCAAAAAGAACTTAAAATATTTACTGAAGAAGATCAAGAACCACAGCCTTGAGTATGGATTGTACCTCAGTGTAAAGAAAACAAAATCCTCACCACTGAACTAATAAATAACATCATGATAAATGGAGAAAAGATTGAAATTGTCAAATACTATGGCTTAGGTCAGGTGTACCTTTGTCCTCAAACTGAAAACTTTGTTCTTTAACACATTGAAGAGGTTTGGTACAACAGATTTGCCTAATGCTGTATGTCCTTTGATTTCTTGACTGATGCTTACATGAGTGCTGATAGTAGATCCAAACAAAATGAAGTCTTTGACAACTTCAATCTTATTTCATATGTTAGAACTGACTTGATGGCACCTAGTAACACCAACAACAATCCTTTAATTTTTATTTTTTTCCCAAGTATGAAGATGACAAGAAATTGGGTTCTAGAGCTGTCATGAAAGTGATTTTTTTTGGTTGGACATTTCTAAGTGGGAACTTTTCCAAAGGGAAAGTTCTGTTGGAGAATAATGTTCTTCTCCCTAAGATCCCATCAAATACAAATCTCTCCCTTACTTATCTGCTTGTCAGAACATGTCCAAATGGTCATTTTCCTTAAGAGCCCAATATCAGACACATGATTGTTCTCAATAACACTGTTCACAAAGTTTAAAAAGGATCATTTTTATTGACTCTCAATGTACACCAGTGCCATAAAACCAAACTGCAATTCAGTGGAAGCAGTTCTATAGAGGTCAGACTTAAAGAGAAAATGTCTGAGATATTCACTATTTTTTGATTGTCGTTTATGTCTTTGAAATAAACGTCTATTTCAGTAATGAAGGTGATGACATAGGTGTAGCTCCCAGTCTTTTCTCTCAGTCTTATAAAATAGGACTTCCTCCTAGTTTGAACAATGCAGTCATGGTTAATGGAAACTAGGGCAATACATGCATTGCATAACAGCCAAATCTTTTATGAGGTAGAATCTGACCAAGTAGGTGTCATCCTCAAAGATGGTGGCCTACACACATTCAAAGCAGAGTTATCAGCCATCATCTTTGAGAGCATATATTCTACTCAGTCCTTCAATATAAGAGAGTTGGTTGTTAAGCAATGTGTGCACCGCCCTGGTTACCATCAGCCATGAGTGAACCCTTTGGAACTGGTTCAAAGTCCTGTTGTAAGGTTGTGCTACGTGTCCTTCTGTGAAGTCCTGGGGGTTTAGTTCCTTACCTTTCATAATATATTGTCATGCTGACGTTTAGTTCTGCTTTCTCAAAAGTGTTTGTATTTCCATAAGTCTAGAGTCCTCAGCTGATCAATCTCTCCCTACCATTGTCTCTGCCTCCATCCCTGGTGTTGCTGCTTCTCTGGTTAATGTCCCACATTCAGCTCAAGCTCTTCTCTCTTGATGATCCTAGGGTACTCTGTTCCTGGAATGAAATATTAACTATTCTCTCCCTTTTGTTCCACAACCTCTACCTTTAAAGCTGTGACAATTACAATTAGGTATGATAACAACTATTCACTACTGAATCAACAAATCCCTTCCCCATCACCTTTCACCAAACTTGTCTAGACCAGAGGAAAACTATTCAGTGGAGAGTCTACCTTCCCCTGCACACCCTGAAACTAAACTCGCTCTTGAAAACTTGTAAGCCATCTACTTCATGCCTTTTTAGCCTCCTCTCCCCATTTTAGGTAGTCAGTGTTTAAATTGCCCATCCCTATCAATCCTGTGTACAGAGGATTGATCCTTGATGTGAGCACTCCTTCCAGAACATGCCCTGTGGTTGATTAAATGGTTATATATCCCTGTGTTAGTTTTTTTTTTTTTTTAATATATATGTGCACTAGAGGGTAGACATGTGTTGACATGGGTGACAGAGCAGGCAATATACAAACAGAGAGAGATTGGCAGAGGAGAGATGGGGGTAACAGGAGCCATAGGGAAGCATGCGATGGTTGGAGTGATTAGACGTAAATGCTGTTAACTGATGGTGCATGGGGAGGATTGCAACCATATAATGAAGCAAAGAATAAGCTTTGTTGAATATAAAACTGATAATCTTCTCTGTAAACTTTCACTCAATCCATAATAAAAAGTTTTTTTGTTTTTTTTAAAGTGTTTGTCAAGGGTAAAACCCCCAAATAACTTCTTAATGACCGGTGTCATGGACTGAATTTTGTCCCGATAAAGTAAGTGTGGAGACCTATGTGAGGATTCCTAGTGTGGCACTATAGAATAAGCAGTGGACAGCAAACTACAAGGTGAGTAGTTCAAACCTACCAACCACTCCTTGGAAACCCTACACAGAACAATATGAGTCAGAACCAACTAGACAGCACTTAACAACAACAAAATTTGTGGGATCATAACCCCTATTCCTGTTGATGTAATCATGTTTTGAAATAGGGTTTTATTTTGTTGTTGTTGTTGTTGTTGTTAGGTACCATAGTGTCGATACCGACTCATAGCAACCCTATGCACAACAGAATGAAACACTGCCTGTTTCTGGGCCAAACTCACAATTGTTGCCACACTTGCGCCCACTGATGCTGTCACTTTGCCAATCCATCTCATTGGGGATCTTCCTCTTTTTCTCTCACCCTCCACCTTACCAAACATGATATCCTTCTCCAGCAACGGGTCCCTCCTGACAATACGTATGAAGTATGAAAGATGAAGTTTGGCCATTGTGGCCTCCAAGGAGCACTCTGGCTGCACTTCTTCCAACACAGATCTGTTGGTTCTATGGGCAGCCCATGGCACTTTCAATATTCTCCTCCAACACCATAACTCAAAAGCATAATTTCTTCTACGGTCTTCCTTATTCACTGTCCAGGTTTTACATGTATATGACATTATTAAAAATACCATAGCTTGAGTCAGGCGCACCTTAGTCCTCAAGCTGACATCTTTGCTCTTCAACACTTTAAAAAGGTCTTGTGCAGCAGATTTGTCTAATGCAATACATTGTCTGGTTTCTTGACTGCTGCTTCCATGAGTGTTGATAATTGATCCACAAAGAAAGAAGTCCTTGACAACTTCAATATTTTCTCTGTTGATAAGAATGTTGTTTATTGGTCCAGTGGTGAGGATTTTTGTTTTCTTTACATTGAAATGCAACTCATACCAAAGACTGTGCTCTTGGATCTTAATCAGTAAATATTTTAAGTCCGCTTCACTTTCAGCAAACAAGGTTGTATCATCTGCTTATCGCAGGTTGTTAATGAGTCTTCCTCCAATCCTGATGCCATGTTTTTCTTCATAGAACCCAGCTTCTCGTATTATTTGCTCAGCATACAGGTTGAATAAGTATGGTGAAAGAATACAACCCTGTCGCACACCTTTCTTAATTTTAAACCATTCAGTGTTCCCATGTTCTGTTCGAACAACTGCCATGTACAGATTCCTCATGAGCACAATTAAGTGTTCCAGAATACTCATACTTCACAATGTTGTCCATAGCCTGTCATGATCCACACAATTGAAACTCCTTTGGGTAGTCAATAAAGCACAGGTAAATATATTTCTGATATTCGCTGCTTTTAGCTAGGATCCATCAGACATCAGCAGTGATATCTCTCATTCCATGTTCTCTTCTGAATCCCACTTTAACTTCGGAAAGTTCTCTGTCAATATATGCTTGCAGCCATTTCTGTATTACTTTTAGTAAAACTTTACTTGCATAGGATATCAAAGATATTGTCCAATGATTTCTGCATTCCATTGGGTCACTTCTCTTTGGAATGGACACAAACATGGATCTCTTCCAAGCAGTCGCCCAGATAGTTGTCTTCCAAATTTTTTGGCAGAGATGAGTGAGTGCCTCCAATGCCGCCTCACTTTCTTGAAAGATTGCAATTTTTATCCCATCAATTTCTGGTGCCTTGTTCTTTGCTAATTCCTTCAATGCACCTTAGACTTTCTCCTTCAGTATCACTGGCTCTTGATCATATGCTACCTCTTGAAATGGTTGAACATTAACCATTTCCTTTTGGCACAGTGACTCTGTGTATTCCTTCCATCTTCTTTTGATGCTTTGTGCATCATTCAGTACTTTGTCCAGAGAATCCTTCAATAACAAAAGTCGATGCTTGAATTTTTTTTCAGTTCCCCCAGCTTGAGAAATGCTGGGTGTATTCTTCCTCTTTGGTTTTCTGATTCTAAATATTTGCACATTTTGTTGTAATATTTGACTTTATCTTCTTGAGCTGATCTTTGAAATTTCTGTTCAGCTTTTGGACTTCTTCATTTCTTTCCATTTGCTTTAGCATCTCTACACTGGAGAGCAAGTTTCAATGTCTCTTCTGACATCCATTTTGACCTTTTCCTTCTTTCTTGTCTTCTTAATAACTTTTTGCTTCTTCCTGTATGATATTCTTGATGTCATCCCACAACTCTTCTGGTCTTTGGTTTTTAGTGTTTAATGTACCAAATCTGTTCTTCAGATGATCTCTAAATTCAGGTGGGATATATTCAAGGTCATACTTGGCTCTCGTGGATGTGTTTTTATTTTCTTTATCTTCTGTTTGAATTTGCATATGAGCAATTGATGGTCTGTTTCAAAATCTGCACTGGCTTTATTTAGATTGATGATATGGAGCTTTTCCATTGTCTCTTTCCACAAATGTAGTCAATTTGATTTCTATGTATTCCATCTAGAGAGGTCCATGTGTATAGTCATCTCTTATGCTGTCTAAAGAAGGTATTTGAAATGAACAAATCATTGATTTTGCAGAATTGTCTCATGCGATCTCTCCAGCATCAGTTCTATTACCAAGGCCATATTTTCCAACTACTGATCCATCCTTCCTCTTTTCTCCCAACCTTTGTATTCCAATCACCACTAATGATGAATGCATCTGGATTGCATGTTTGATCAGTTTCAGATTGAAGAATCTGGTAGAATTCTTCTATTTCATCCTCACTGGCTGAATGGTTGGTGCGTAAATTTGAATAATAGTGGTAGTAACTGGTCTTCTCTGTTGTTGTTGCTGCGCGCGGTGGAGTCAGTTCCGACTCATAGGATTTCTGAGGCTATAATCTTTACGGGAATAGAAAGCCTCATTTTTCTCCCGCAGAACAGCTGGTAGTTTTGAACTGCTGACCTTGAGGTTCACAGCCCATTTCATAACCACTACGCTACCAGAGCTCCTCATGGATATTATCCTATCACAGACAGCGTTGTACCTCATGACTGATCTGGATATGTTCCTTTTGACAATGAATGCAACACCATTCCTCTTCAATTTGTCATTCCTGGCATAGTAATCCATGTGGTTATCAGATTCAAAATGGCTAATACCTGTCCATATCAGCTCACTAATGCCTAAGATATCGATGTTAATTGATGTGTTCCATTTCATTTTTGACAATTTCTAATATTCCTAAATGCATACTTCATACATTCCATACTACATACATTATTAATGTATTTTTACAGCTGTTTCTCTTTATTTTGAGTTGTACCCCATTAGCAAATGAAGGTCCCGCTGGCTTTACTCCCACAGGCTTTACTCCATTCATGTCATCACGTTCAACTTTATTTTGAGGAGGCAGCTCCTCCCCAGTTGCATTTTGAGTGACTTCCAACCTGATGGACTCATTTTCTGGACTATATCTGACAGTGTTTCTCTGCTATTTGTAAGATTTTCAGTGACTAAATATTTGGCAGTAGGTCGTCACTCTTTCTTCCTAGTCTGTTTTCTCATCTGGTAGCTCATCTGAAACCTCTCTACCATGGGTGACCCTGCTGGTATTTAAAATACTGGTGGCATATCTTCCAGAATCACAGCAACTCACAAGCCACCACAGTATGACAAACTGATAGACGAGTGGTGGTTTATTATGTTAGTGGGGCAAAATCAGTACAGGATATGTCCCAAATGAATCACTTCTGTGTTACCAAAAGAGCAGATTAGATACATACTGGGGAAGACAGAGTCCATGTGAAGATGCTAAGGAACCAAGGAATGGCAGTCCTGGTGTGGCTCTGTGGACTAATGCGTCAGATTGCATAGTTTTTGAACTACAATGTCGGTAGTTCAAGCTCACCAGCTGCTCCTTGGAAACCCTATACAGGATCGTTGTAGGTTGGAATTTACTTGATGGCACTTAACAACAACATCAACAAGGAAAGTATTGTCGGGGCCAAGTCCCTGCTTTGGAATTTTAGTCTACAGAACTGTTCTTTAAAGCTTCCCACTTGTGGTGTTTGTGTTATAACAACACTATAAACCCAGCAAAGGAGAATGCTCTTAGAAAAGAGTCTTCAGATGAGTATACTTTTTGTCCTTTTAAAAAAGACTCTCAACAATCTATCTCTGATTCAGTAACAGCAACAAAGAGCTATTACTAGATTAAGAAGGTGTTTAAAACTATTTTAACCTAACAACACTTGTCATCTGTTGGATGCCATCTTGTCTGATTTGAGAAATGGCATGAGGGACAGAAGAAGTCTATTTAGTCTACCAGCTGCATCAGCATCATTAAAATCAAGTTATGAATTGCATTGCAGAAAACTCTGCAGTTGAAAATGTTCTCACAGTTCTCTCCTTTTGTTAAATCTTTCATTTAGGGTTTGACTTGCTTTTCTAAATCCAGCATCTGAACTTTTATTAAGACAGATAAACTTAGGAAAATTCAGAATTTAGTCAATTGCAACTGTAGTATGCAAACCATATGAAACCTAGGGTTCTATATGACCCTGTCTCATTATAAAATCATATTCATTGAAAGAGCAGTAGGATTCAAATCCTATCATTGAATAAATATAAATCTTTTAAGTATTTTAAAAAGAGGGAATTAAATTCTTAGTGTACTGTAAACTTTTCACCAATCATCGTTTATCTCAGTTTCTCATACTCTTTAAAAAAAACAAAAACAACAACAAAAAAAACTCTAACTCTCTCCACTGTTATCTTCTTGCTGCTTCCCCAAATGTCCCCAACCCAGCTATGAGGGACTCCTTCCATTTCTTTTTCCATACAGATCCCTCTTCATCCTAGTGTTCTCTACTCTCCTTTTCAACATGGAGCTGGTGGCAATGGGATGCCTCCACTGCCTGACCTTTTCCACTGTACACAGTAGTTGGGGAATTGTAGGGCATCTCCAGTTCCAATTGATTTTCAGGACAGAAAGCCACTCCAGAATTCTGGAGAAGACCATTTCCCCAAAGAATAGTTTGCATGTTCAGCATGCTGAGCCAGTTTAAGGGGCATGAGACCATGAAATCACAAAGGGCCACATGCTCAGAAAGGTCTGGTGCTGTTCATTGTAAAGCCTTGCTGTTGCGCCATCTTGAAATTCTTACTTCCTCAAGCAATGGATCCCACAATTCCATTTTACACTGGATCTGACAACTTCTGTAGCTGTTCTTGCCAGCAAAGTACGTATGGGTCTTGATAAGTCTGAGAAGTGAGTTGGCAACTAGATGGTTATAAAAGAGGAAAGGAAGCTTGGCTGGAATGTCACCAGCTTGGGTCAATGGAAGAAAGAAAGGGAGGAAGGGGCTTCTGGGTGTCTATTCATAATCCATTACCCACAAGCTGCCTATTCTAGATTATGGGGCTGCAGGATTAGTAAACTGGTTGGCATATGTCTCTCCTCATTCTGCATCTGAGGCTGAGCATTTAAACTTTTATCAAGAATCATCAGGATGTGGTAGTGGCTTTCAGGACTTTGAAGCTCTGATAAAAGTCTTGAGAAAATGTTGATTTGAAGTCACAAAGAAAAGGCCACAGGAAAAGGGCCTCCTCAGTACTTCTCTTTCTAGTTAGCAGTTCAAAGTACTTAAACATCATAATAAATTCTCTGTATGGCCCTTGTGCTAGGAAAAAACACAAACATTTCTTTCAACTCCCAAACTGACTTATAATTTATTTATTTGTGAACTGAAACTTTTGTTCCTGTTAAATTTTTGTTTTTAAAGTATGTTTTATTTTCTTTTTCTTTGATTTTATAGGAATGACTGGGAATGCTGGACAGAAAAATAGGACTTATGCAAATGTACTTCTTACTTCTAAATGATTACATTCAATTGAAGTTTATGAGGAATGTGTTACCTGACCAGCATTCCAACTAGATGTGTGTTCCTTGGAAATATGCCCTTGTTTATTTCTCTTTATGTCCCCACAGTAAGACAAGGCTTGACACACACACACACACACACACACACACACAAATTATTGAGAGTGCAGCATTTTTATTTTCTGGAATTTCAACAAATAAAGAATGCATCTTAAAAGAAATTTGAAAATATTTTATCTAATATTGACCTTTATTATTTATTAATAGTATTGTGAGGCTGGTGCAAGAATGGGTAGTGTTTCATTCTATTGTGCATAAGGTTGCTGTATACCAGTTACATTATGGACTCCTGATATGGTGCTGTAGGATCAGCTCTGGACTGCAAACTACAGGGTTGGCAGTTCAAACCCACCAGCTGCTTCTTGGAAACCCTATACAGGGTTGCCATGAGCCAGAACTGACTCAAGGGCACTTAACAATAAGTTATATTGGGAACCTGATGGTTCTGTAGGGTAAGCACTGGACTTCAAACTCTAAGGGTCATGGTTGAAGTTCACCAGCCAGTCTTCAGAAGAAAGATGAAGTTTTCTAATCCTACTTAACAACAATCATATTATATGTTACTTTCTCTAAGGCTTGGAGTCCTGGTGTGGCACTGCGGGTTAATGTGCTAGACTGCAAAGGTTGTTTGAATTGAAAGATCGGTGGCTGAAACTCACCAGCCTCTCCTCAGAAACTCTATACAGGATGTTATGAGTTGGAACTGACTGGATGGCACTTAACAACAACAACAACAACATTATACACAAAAGGATCCCTGGTGGAGTTGTAGGATAAACATTGAACTAACCATAAGATCTGAAATTCAAACCCAGTCTCTCAGCCAGAGAAAGATGACACTTTCTGCTCCCATAAAGATTTATAGATTCGGAAACCTTATACAAGGTCACTATGAGTCAAAATAGACTCGATGACAATGTTGTTGTTCTTGTTAAGCGACATTCAATCAGTTCTGAGGGGCAGCTGGTGAGTTTAAACCACTGACCTTGTGGTTCAAACTGACTTTGCAGTCCAGTGCATTAACCCACAGCACCACACCAGGACTTGATAACACCCTAAAGGAACCCTAGTGGCACTGTGCGATACACACTGGACTGCTAACCATAAAGTCAGTAGCTCAAGCCCACTAGCTCCTCCTCAGGAGGAAAATGAGGCTTTGTGCTCCCATATAGATTTTAGTCTCAGAAACCCTGTATAGGGTTGGAGTCGGCTCTGTGGCAGTGGGTCACTACACCCTAGAAGCAGGGGGGCATACTTCCTGCTCCTTAAGTATTAACTTAGAGTGCTATTGTGGTGCTGTAGGATGAGCCCTGGATCTGACCACAAGATCGGTGGTTCAAACTCACAAGCTGCTTCTTGGAAACCCTATACAGTGTTGCTATGAGTCGGGGCTAACTTGAAAGCACACAACTGCAAGTCTGGACTTGACTTCACAGAATTCCTTCCTTCCAATGTGTATCCTGTGAAAAAGGGGAACAAAGCAAAGGTTTGTGATCATGTGGATCATGACAAGCTATGGACAACATTGAGAAGTATGAGTATTCCAGAACACTTAATTGTACTTCTGAGAAATCTGTACCTGGACCAAGAGGCAGTTGTTCAAACAGAGCATGGGAACACTGAATGTTTTAAAATTGGGAAAGGTGTGCGACAGGGTTGTGTTCTTTCATCATACTTGTTCAATATGTATGCTGAGCAAATAATACGAGAAGCTGGGTTCTATGAAGAAAAACATGGCGTCAAGATTGGAGGAAGACTTATTAACAACCTGAGATATGCAGATGATACAACCTTGCTTGCTGAAAGTGAAGAGGACTTAAAAATATTTACTGATGAAGATCAAAGAGCACAGCCTTCCATATGGATTACAACTCAATGTAAAAAAAACAAAAATCCTTACCACTGGACCAATAAACAGAATTCTTATCAATGGAGAAGAGATTGAAGTTGTCAAGGACTTCATTCTTCTTGGATCAACTATCAACACTCACGGAAGCAGCAGTCAAGAGATCAGACGATGTATTTTTAAAGTATTGAAGAGCAGAGATGTCAGCTTGAGGACTAAGGTGTGCCTGACCCAAGCCATGGTATTTTCAATAACCTCATATGGATGCAAAAGCTGGACAGTGAATAAGGAAGATCGTAGAAGAATTGATGTTTTTGAGTTGTGGTGTTGGAGGAGAATACTGAAAGTGCCATGGACTGCCAAAAGAACCAATAGATCTGTTTTGGAAGAAGTGCAACCAGAGTGCTCCTTGGAGGCCAAGATGGCTAGGCTTCATCTCTCATAATTTGGACACATTGTCCGGAGAGAATAGTCACTGGAGAAGGATGTCATGCTGGGTAAGGTGGAGGGTCAGAGAAAAAGAGGAAGACCCCAACGAGATGGATCAGTCAGGTGGCATCATTGATGGCGTCAAGTGTGGCAGCGGTAGTGAGGTTGGCCCAGGATCAGACATTGTTTCGTTCTGCTGTGCATGGGGTCGCTATGAGTTGGTTCCGACTTGATGGCACCTGACAACAACAACAACAATGTGTATCCTGTGAAAAAGGGGAACAAAGAGTAACAAACCTGAGCAACACTGCCCCAGCTTGGTGATGGAAGCCAACATCAACAGTCATCGGTCACACTGATAGAATGTGCCTCTGAGATGATATGTGATGACAGCGATACTTTGCCTCTGAGATCTTCCTTCCCAAGAAGAATGTATCAATAAAAGTTCATGAATTGTGACAAGCGTACCATCCAACTCTAAGATGTTAATGATAGGGAAAGTGGTACAAGGGACTTCAGAAATTTGTGGAAAATGGAATAGAAAGACAATGGAATTTTTCCATGATTTTTAAAGCTCCCTCATATATGTGGACTCCGATGTGGTGCTATAGGATAAGCACTGGACAGCAAACCTCAAGATCAGTGGTTCAAACCCAACACGTGCTCCTCAGGAATTCTACACAGGGTCATTATGAGTCAGAACTGACTAGATGGCACTTATCAGCAACAAACGTATGTGGACTCATAGAAACTCAATGTACTAACCCCACATTTTTTTCCTCTGAAAATCTAAAACTATTCTAAAATTAAAAAGTTTATTTAAAAAAAAAAAAGAAAAGAAACAAAAATGAACCTTATGCTGTACCTACTCATAATAAGTTACAGGAAAGCTCTCTTGATTGAATTGTTCTTGCTGAGCAGCAGAAAGACATGCTTGGCGGATGTTTCATTACCAGTTTAATGATGATTGCATTCTATAAAGCGAGAGCAGTCATGCAGTTCTGTCATGAACCTGCTGCTTCTGGCAGGCGCTCACCTCAGATCGGAGGCAGGGAGAGAGAGGCAGTTGGAAGCAGCAGATGGTGTCTGGTGACCAGGCTCCTACCTCAGTTGCCTGAAGCACCCAGGGAGTGAGGCAGGCTCCTTCCTAAGTGCCTACACTTTCCAGAAGTGGGGGTTTGAAGAGCCAGAGGAGTTTCATTCAGTGTGTTCCAAATGAGTTAACTGGTGACAGATATCGGTGAACATTTTCTACCACATTAATTTTAATGTATTCTACATGTCTGATGTTAAAGACTCAAAATGACCTCCCAATGTTTCTAATTAGTGCTCTCAGTAAGACTTCTTATCATTTCTTAGAAGTGGCTTATGCTATGTTTCCAAATTTAGCAAAAATTACAATTTATAATTTTTGCATATGTATAACTGGGACATTGAACATGGAGAATAATACCTGAGTGGAATCATCATAAGGAAAACAGTCCATTAAGGCACCATGGAATTATAGGGTTCACTCCTCAGAAATCCTGTACCAGGTCACTATGAGTTAGAACAAACTTGATGGCACTTAATCACAACATGATTTTCTTGAAGATGTGTGAACCACAAATCTGTGAATGTTGCCTAGGTATATATTTTATCTGAGGAATATTTATTAAAAAATTTATGATGGACAATATTTGGAGCAATATGGAAAACATAAAAGATGCCCATGCTTTTAATATCAAAATATATCATTACATTTTGTATTTAATTTTGTATGTATAAATCAATGAAGAAGGGGCACTGAAGAAGAATTTCAGCATTCCACTTATGGTGTTGATGAAGAAATTTGAATATATCATTAATCTGACATGTTATCAGAAGGAACCAATCCCTAGAGAATGGCATCATACTTGATAAAGTAGAGGTTCAATGCCGAAAAGGAAGACCCTCAACGAGATGCACTGACACAATGTATACAGCAACAAGATTAAACATGTCTACTGTGAGGCACTGTAGGATAAACACTGGACTGCTAATCACAAAGTGGACAGTTCAGACCCACCAGCCGCTCCTTGGAAACCCTGTTTAGGGTCTCTGGATCAGAACTGACTCCAGACACTTAACAACAACAATAACAACTATTGAGAGGATGACAAAAGAAGGAACAATGTTTCATTTGGCTATACATCAGGTCACTGTAAGCCACCGACAACTTGATGGCAGCTAACAAACAATTGAAACAATAAACAGCACCAGAGAAAAAAATTGATGCTGTCATGGGATTTCGTTTTACTTGGATCAATAATCAATGCTCATGGAAACAGGAACCAAGAAATCAAATTACATTGCATTGGACAAATATGCTGAAAAAGCCTCTTTTGTAAGAAAGCAAAGGTAGTACCTTGAGGACTAAGGTACGCTTGAGCCAAGGATGAACCGCTAACCACAAGGTCATCAGTTCAAACCTACCAGCCACTCATTGGAAACCCTATACAGGGTTGCTATGAGTTGGAAACAGCTTGGTAGCATTTAACAGCAATAACATCTGAATATGAAAACTGGGCAATGTATAAAAAAGACTGGAGAAGAATTGATACAAATGAACTTAGGTGCTGGGGACAAACATTCAATATACCATGGACTGTTAAAAGAATGAATAAATCTGCTTCGAAAGAACCACGGCCAGAAAGCTCCTTAGAAAGGAGAATGGCAAGACTTCCTCTCATGCATTCTGCACATGTTATTAGCCCCTGAAGAAAGACATCATGGTAGCTAAAGAATCCATGAAAAACAAGACCCTCAAAGATGGAAAGATACAGTGGCTACAACAAAAGGCTCAAACATAGCAATGATTGTGATGATGTCCTTTATACAAAGGGTTGCTATGAGCTGAAACCAACTGGACTGAGCCAAAAACAACATAAATCAATATAAATTTTGAAAATTATTGAAAGATTGTATTATTGTGTCTGCTATTTAAAACTTGTTTTCCAGGTTTCTAGTGACATCTTAATTTCCATTCTATTCTATACCTTAGATTGCTTTCCAAGCCATTGGGAATCACTTTTAATCATTATTATTTTAGCTGAAAATACACACTTTCTAAATATCAAAATTAGATGATCAATATCAGTAAAAAATGCATGGTTTTGTGACAATTCAACTCTTGGAGAAATGACTTAAGACTTTGTGTTCTTTATGTACATAATAGCAATAAAATATGTGTATGGAGAAAATTCACAAAGTCTATACCAAAACTGGACTCCTGGTGTGACTCTGGAGGATCAGCACTGGGCTGTGAACCACAAGGTCAGCAGTTCAAAAACACTAGCTGCTTCTCAGAAACTCTATACAGGGTTGCTATGAGTTGAAACTGTCTCAACAACACTTAACAACAACAACAACAATAATACTAAACTGTATAACTGGTGACTACGTTAGAAATGCTCAAGTGCAAAGATGTCAGTTTGAGAACTAATGTGTACCTGACGCAAGCCATGCTATTTTCCAACAGCCTCATATGTATGTGAAAGTTGGAAGTGGTGAAATAAGGAAGACCATGAAGAATTGATGCATTTGAGTTATGGTGTTGGAGATGAATATTGACAGGATCATGGACTACCAGAAGAACAAATAAATTTGTGTTGGAAGAAGTACAACCAGAATGTTCCTTAAAAGTCAAGATGGTCAGACTTCCTCTCTGATACTTTGGACATATTATCAGGAAGGACCAGTCCTTGGAGAAGGACATCATGCTTGGTAAAGTGGAGGGATAGTGAAAAAGAGGGGTACCCTCAACATAATAGATTGGTGCTGTGGCAACAGCAACAGGGTCAAGTGCAGCAGCAATTGTGAGGATGGTGCAGAACTGGGAGGTGTTTACTTCAGTTGTACATAGGGTTGATATGGGTCAGAGCCAACTGGATAGCACAAAACAACAACAACAACACATTTGAGTTATATGGTTAACATTTACTTCAACTTTTCATGTGTATATTCTCCCTATGCTGACTTAGTTTTTACTAGCTTTAACATACAATACTTATGGCAAACTAATACTGGTTCCATAAATCAGAAAATATATTACAATCATTTTTCTGTTTAGTATTACTATTCAGCATATTTACAATTACCTATAATGCGAAATAATGTCTTAAGTCCTCTTAAGAATATTAACAGGATCACGGGCTGCCAGAGAAAAAACAAATCTGTGTTGGAAGAAGTACCACCAGAATGCTCCTTAGAAGCCAGGATGTCCAGACATCGTCTTTCATACTTGGGATATATTATCAGGTGGGGCCAGTCCCTGGAGAAAGACATCATGCTTGGTAGAATGGAGGGTCAGTGAAAAAGAGGAAGACCCCCAATGAGATGGATTGGCACAGTGGCTGTACAATGAGTTCAAGTTTTACAATGATTGTGAGGAGGGCACAGGACTGGGCAGTGTTTCTGTTGTGCACAAGGTTGCTGTGAGTTGCAACTGACTGGATGGCACCTAACAACAACAACATACTGTGAAATTGGTACTTTGATGATAATAAAGTACATTCTATTATTGAAGCAATAATTATTATTATTAAGATAAGGTACAATCCTATTAATTTTGAATCTGATAATTTCCACAGCAGTCAAGAATTTCTCTGGCTTATTTAACAAAAGAAGGATTTTCTTTTATTAATAATGTTGATAGTGTTGTCAAGTTTATCAGAGGATAGTAATGTGCTCAAGATAATATCAAACTTCTTGAAATCCACACATTTGCATATGACTATTCTACATACAGAGTCCTAGTGTGGCACTGTGGGTTAATGCGCCGGACTGCAAAGCTGTTTGAACTGCAAGGTTGGTGGTTCAAGCTCACCAGTCACTTCTTGGAAACCCTATACAGGGTCGCTATGAGTTGGAACCAACTTGACAGCACTTAACAACTACAACATTCTACATACATTTATTTTGTATACTGAGTTCTATGTCAAAGCATTATCTGAAGACTCATTCATCTAATAAAGAGCTTGTAAGGAAATTTGACAGAGATTATTTGTTGATTTTGCATGTATTTCAGTTGAAGAATTCAGGGTCAGACTGCCCTTTATTCAGAGTGAGGAATGAATTTTGTTGCTGTTATACATAGGGCCACTATGAATTTGAACTAACTCAATGGCCCCTAACACTAACAGCAACATGGAGATGTACGACTAATAGCACCATGAGACTTTGAAGTTCTGAAATGTGAATGAACATGCCAAATGAAAACATTCATGGTCACATTCTTTGAGTACTATAATTGATCGAAGTCTAGACTGCTTTGAAAGAGTCCTGTTGTCCTAGTGGAAAACATTTGAACACACACAGTTGATGAAAGGACAGATTGTAACTGGAGGAGAGACGATGCAGAAAGAAAAGTAAAGAAGTAGTTTAGGGCCCTGAACTATTTTTTATTTATCTTTCTCTCTTTCTTCTAATAGATTCTTAGGTTGGAAAATTATAACCTGATGTTCATAAAAATGTCTCTGCTTTACAGTGAGTTAAAATTTCTAATGAAGGGAAATTTGACAACCATTACTGGTGGTGGTAGCATAACATGATTAATACAGTTGACGTTACTAAGCTGTACAAGTGAGAAATATTGACTGGGCAAATGTTGTGTAATACATGTTTTCACAGCAGACATATCTATGTTGTTGTTAAATGTCATCCAGTCCATTCCGACTCATTGGACCTGTATAGGGAGGGTTTCCAAGACCTTAAATCTTTGCAAGAACCAAAAGTCTCATCTTTCTCCCATGGAGAGACTGGCAGGCTCAAACTGCAGGCCTTGGAGCTCACAGTACAGTGCTTATCATATAGAGCTATTGTGCTCCCATATATGCATATGGTGGTGGTTTTGTGCTGTTGAGTCAGTTCTGACTCACAGTGATCCTGTATAGTCTGTAATCTTGATGGGAGCAGAAAGCCTCGTCTTTCTTTCACCAAGCAGCTGATAGATTTGAACTGTTGACCTTGCAGGTAGCAGCCCAGCTTGTAGTGGTTATGAGTCGGCAGCTAACCTCAAGGTCAGCAGTTCAAATCTACCAGCTATTCTGCAGGAGAAAGATGACCCTTTTTGTTCCCGTAAAGCCGTCAGCCTTGGAAACCTTATGAAGGGTCGCTATGACTCAAATTGACACCACAGTACACTACCACCATATATATGTTAATATATATGTTTATATGTATGTTTATATGTATTTTAAGTGCTGTTGAGTCCGTTCCTACTAATAGTGACCCTCATAGGGTTTCCAAGGAGTGACTGGTGAGCTTGAACCATCGACCTTGGGGTTCAAACCATGACCTTGCAGTCCAGCGCATTAACCCACAGTGCCACACCAGGACTCTCTCTCTCTCTCTCTCTCTCTCTCTCTCTCTCTCTATCTATATATATATATAGAGAGAGAGAGAGAGAGAGAGAGAGAGAGAGAGAGAGAGAGAGCAAAGTCAGCAGTGTAAAACTACCAGAGGTTCTGTGGGAGAAAGATGAGGCTTTCTGCCCCTGTAAAGATTTATAGCCTAAGAAATCCTATGCAGGGCTACTATGAGTGGGAACCGGTTCCACGGCACATAAACACCGCCACTATATTTGTATTTAGAACTCCTGGCATGGCAGTGCAGGATAAGCACTGTACTGTGAACCACAAAGTCAGCAGTTCAAACCTACCTGCTGCTTCTCAGAAACATTATACAGGGTTGCTATGAGTTGGAACCTACAAAGGGCACTTAACAATAATATATATATATATATAAT